>NC_046683.1:56870292-57173322 GCF_009870125.1 Drosophila pseudoobscura
CAATGTTATTGGCTGCGACAGAGACGCGTTTTATGGCCCGGCCTCCTTGGGGGAAATGGTCTGTAATGCTGTCGAACGACTTGAGCGGCGTTTATCGCTGGCAAGATTTTAGTTTTCCCCATTTAATGGTTGCTCACATTTAAAACAATTGACTATTACGGAGAAAGGTGCAACTTTGTTGGCTTGAAACTTGAGCTTTGTCCCCAGAATGGGCTGAGAGGTACTAAGATACCTGAAGATGATACTTAAAGTGCATATTTAATAATAAATATAATTTAATGAGCAACTCAATCAAAAAATAACAAATGACCCTGATAAACAAATTAACGAATTGTAGTACAAATATTGTTTTTAAAATGTATTTATAGATACCGCGAAGATTGGGTGATGGGGGGAGAGCAACAAATATTAATATTTGCCCATAACAAAAAAAAAAAACAGATTGTGTATGCCAGGGGAGGCAGCTTTAGTGCCTGCCAGACGGAGAACGAAAGTTTGTTGCCTTCATGGAATAGCGATTAAGCAAATATTTAGACAAATGCGAGTCAAATTGGGTTGAGTGGAGATCGGTTCGGTGTGGTGTGTGGTATGGAGTATCAGAATGAATGAATGTGTCTCCAAGGTTCAAGGGTCTCTCTCCCTGGGTGCAGCACTCACCTTCAGCTGATGACGTAGTCCACTCATTGGGCTCATTTAATATTCAATATTGATGATACCGGAGATGAGGATAAGCAAAGCGTACAGCAAATGAGGAGATGCCTCAACAAGTGATTGCTTGGTGCCGGTGGGGTAGAAAGGGGGCCGCTTTTGGCCTAGTTTCTGTGTTGGTTATTTATCGCTATATTTACAAACACTTAAATGGACTTTAAATATTGTATGTATATGTTCGATTGACGGCACTTTTACACTTTTTTACGTATTCTGATTTACTTTGCAACTGAATCCCAAGAATGTCTGAAAACTGGAGCATTTACAGTATGAATAATAGTAGATAAATCAAATTCTTTTTCTCTTATTAATGGTTTGTTTTTTGCTCAATAAATGGATATTGTCGCTATAGAATTTTTCGGTTTCGGTGCGCGCGCGATCTGTCGACGATCGTCTCGCCACGGAATCCCAAACAATATTGAACAGTTTGCTCGAAAAGCTGCCAAAAAGTGAACAGCGAAAACCAAAATGTTGTCGAAACAGCAGTTTGGAGAGAGCCGGAGATCTCTCTGCCTCTCTCGGAGATCTTACGGCGCAGGAACTAAGAAATCTCGCCTCGTTCTGGGGATTTCAGAAAAGATGCAAAGAGAGAACCAGGAAGAAAGAGGTACGAAGGAAGGAAAGTACGGTAAGCAAACCAATTATAAATACTGTGTATCTTAGAAAACATTTCAGAAGCTGGAAAGTTGTAGCAAGGCAGCCCGCAAGTTCGCCTTAAATAGACATTGCTTAACTGGGGTTTTTGTTAAACCTTTACTTATTTAGTTTAGACTTTTGAAACTGGGACAAGTAAATGAATTAAATTAATCAATTACTTCTAGTATTTTCTGACAGTATACATGAGTACCGCTAATCTGATATAACCTGAACTATCTGGCAGATCTCAGAATTGGCATCACACCATGTGAAGTTGGCTGCGCTTAATAGCCTTATGACTGATTTTACTGACTGAGTGCAAAAAGGGAGTCTTATGGGAAAAGCACGCAGTGAGAGCGAGAGGGTTACATGCTTCAGCTTGGGTTTCCGGTGAAGCTGGGAACAGCGCAGCACGAGAAATGATCGTTTTTTACACTTTTCAGATCCAATTTGGCTGTCAAATAAATAAGGCAATAAAATTAACTTCCCAGTCATTCCCAGCCATCAGTTCTCAACAAATTTAAGCTCTTTTTCCAGGTGAGTCTCTAAATGTCATTTCAAAAGGAGGCATCATGCGGACTAAGATAGTGGATAGTGACTAAGAGATTAGGGGGATTTTTGCAAGTCGACTAAATACACTTTGGCGACAATTCGCAAATTCGCCCAAAGAGCAATCCACCTGATCTCCCTGGCTCCTTATTTACCTGGGATCCCTTACACAATTGACTGGGACGATGGAGTCAGTCTCAGGAAATTTCTCAGGCATCGATTAGGAAATGTTTTCTGAGCCTAACTAAGCTAATCCTCACACTGGACTAACTGTGAGCGAATTTGGAGCACCTGTAGCACCTAGAAGAGGGTGAGGGAATCAGCCAGCGCCAGTGCAACGAATACTGTCGATACTCCACCTCAGTCGGACACAGCTCGAAGGTCTGGCTGGGAAAGGGAAGAGACAGTGCCCCTAAAGCTCGGCAAACGATTTACACTTACCAAAAAGCAATAGGCCATCTTCCAAAAAGTCAAAGTATGTTTAGGAGATGACAAGGATGACAATGCAGAAGCGCTGAAGTCATTGGAAGTAGATCAGAGTTTAGATCTGCACCAGTTGACCATCAGCATATCAGATGCAATCAATGAGGGTCTACATAAAAGGGTTGTATATCAGCGTTTAAGCTCTTGTGAAGAATCGCAGGAAAACATGTAAGTAGGAGTAGAGCGTGCGTGCGTGCTTTGTTGCCAAGAAAACTGTAATCCGTGATTGGTTATTTATTATTGGATTATACCTAATCATTGCTGGCATACTCCTGCTCCTCCTGCTTCGAGGAGGGTGTAGAATAGAATTATAATCTTCACTGGGACCCCTGGGAACTGGCAAGTGACATAGTGGGCGGTACTGTGTTGGTCGCCATGAGCTACGACAGAGCTACTGTAGAATTATTAGGTAAGTACTGTCACAGTCCCTTCATCTCTTGATTCTATATATATACATTTTTTTTGTATAAATTTAAGGATGTTAATTGACGGGCTCCGTCGCCACGGAAACTTATTTGCGATTTATGCCGTCATTGCCGTCATTTGGCCAATTACGAAGTCTTGTCGTAGAAGACTATTCATGTACGACGGAGGGAGACCCCAGAGTGGAAGAGAAAGGATTAAAGATTGACTAAGATATGTACTCCGGCTATGAAAACTATGAACGCCCCTCCTGATCAAATGGGCAAATACTCGTATGTCGCATTCTGTGATCGTTTTGGGGAAACTTTGTACTCTATGGTTCTTGGAATTCGTGTAAAAGAGGGAGTGGGATCAGAAGAATGAAGAGCCAATTTAGAAAAGGAAGGCCGCAGATGAACTATTATCCAATTTAGAAACAAAGAGAAAGAACAGAGGAGTTACATAAATGCCAATTTAGAAGCACAGAGAAATGTCGACTTCCAGGAGGAGGTCACCGACGAATTAATGAAAACAGAGCAAAATTCTGACTGCTGCACTGGAAAATGCTGACGACGGCCGGAAGAGAGCAACAAATATTAATATTTGCCCATAACAAAAGAAATAAACAGATTGTGTATGCCAGAGGAGGCGGATTTAACGCCTACCAGACGGAGAGCGAAAGTGTTTTGCCTTCATGGAATAGCGCTTAAGCAAATATTTAGACAAATGCGAGTCAAATTGGGTTGAGTGGAGATCGGTTCGGTGTGGTGTGGTGTGAAGTATCAGAATGAATGAATATGTCTCCAAGGTTCAAGGGTCTCTCTCCCTGGGTGCAGCACTCACCTTCAGCTGATGACGTAGTCCACTCATTGGGCTCATTTAATATTCAATATTGATGATACCGGAGATGAGGATAAGCAAAGCGTACAGCAAATGAGGAGATGCCTCAACAAGTGATTGCTTGGTGCCGGTGGGGTAGAAAGGGGGCCGCTTTTGGCCTAGTTTCTGTGTTGGTTATTTATCGCTATATTTACAAACACTTAAATGGACTTTAAATATTGTATGTATATGTTCGATTGACGGCACTTTTACACTTTTTTACGTATTCTGATTTACTTTGAAACTGAATCCCAAGAATGTCTGATAACTGGAGCATTTATAGTACGAATAGTAGATAAATTAAATTCTTTTTCTATTATATATGGTTTGGTTTTTGCTCAATAAATGGATATTGTCGCTATAGAATTTTTCGGTTTCGGTGCGCGCGCGATCTGTCGACGATCGTCTCGGCACGGAATCCCAAACAATATTGAACAGTTTGCTCGAAAAGCTGCCAAAAAGTGAACAGCGAAAACCAAAATGTTGTCGAAACAGCAGTTTGGAGAGAGCCGGAGATCTCTCTGCCTCTCTCGGAGATCTTACGGCACAGGAATTAAGAAATCTCGCCTCGTTCTGGCATTGCCATTTTGTTAATTTTAATTTTTTGATTTATTTTCGCCGATTTCTTAGCCTGTTCTCGCTCTTTGTCAACAAGCTTAGCCGGCATCGCATTTAGATCTTGTGACGAGGCGAATTTTGTGTTCGTTTGTGAATCTAAAGAAATACATGTTCCATCAGATATTGCAGATTTCTAAAAAATGTATTGGCAAACATGTTTACTTATATTTGTTCCATGGAGCAGAATTTGGCGAGCATAAATCTAGTTATGTATATTGAAAATCAGAAGAGCATTTTATAAACGGGGAAGGCAGGAGGCAAGTAGGCAGGCAGACGACAAAGTTTATATTTAGTCAGACGCACAGACTCGAGTCATTCAACCCGGTTGCACAGAACAGAGGCAGCAGAATTGCAAGTGCGTTAGTGTGCCACACTGCGTATGTGTTATTTTTAACGATTGACACACACCCCGCCCGGTGGGGGTATGGTGGTGTGTGGGCATGTAGGCTGCCTCCCCAAGAAACTTGGCATCAGCAACACAGTCCCAGAGAATCTTTGATAATTTTAATTAGGCAGCTGTCGTGGACCGTTCAGGCGATGCAGGTAAGGCGTCTAAAAATTACACATTGCTCACACGCAGGGTTGGGGCTGGTGGGGTTCTTCTCTTGCATAGAAGCTGAAATTGCAGGGACCTCCAACACCATGAAGTACAGCTCAATCGGCGCGAATGCCAGGCCTTTGTGTGATGTTAAAAGCCAAAGCAGCATCAATCATGAGGAGCCCACCCCTCCGTGTTTCATTGGTGATTTATTTTTGTACGCTGTATTTTTCTGGGCTTTTGCTCGGCTACAAAATATTGTTCGTTATCGATCATTGGGGCTATCAGTGAATGACTTTCCCTCAATGGAATGACACTTCCTCCAGTTGCAAGAGCAGTTTCGATGGCATCTAACCGGAGAAAACCAGAACCCGATTCGGTTAGAGGGTTTAACATCCCATTATCAGTTCATCAAATCATCGGGCAGAACTCATTCCAGGATTTTCGAATAGCTTATTTATTTAATAAACATTTTTCGGCAAATACAAGCATATATGTATGTATGTACTATGTGTATTAAATTTGCCACGCGTTGATCTGAGGAAAGTGAATTTCCCGCATAAAAATGAAGCAAGCAAATTATGATGAGAAATCGTTTTGCTCTTTAGATTTCCAATGTAAATATTTACAGTGTTTATTTTTAAACCATATATCGTATACATATGTAGGTATGTATATCTTTCTATACCCCGTACAAGCTATGATCGTGCCAGACAAGTATTATGAAACTTTGCCAGTTCACAAACGCAATATTTCAGATCCAATAGAACTCGTGATTTTCCTGGGAACCATTACATTGATTTTGAGATTTAACGGGCTGTTAATGGCTCTGGGAACGCTTGAGCGATGTTTAGCAAGCTGGAAATGTCACACTTTATTCTGGCCTTAATGGCGGGGTAGTGATATCACCGGAGCAGCCCCATAGAGAGATGTACGAAATTCAAACGAATCGCTGTTGCTGCCAAGCGAAGCATGAAAAGCATTCAAGGTCAAAAGGCAGCTGGAGGAGCGTTGCGGTATAACAAAGCAATATACATGGGGGCTATAACGGTTCTGGCAATGGCTGATGGCTATATCTGCAGTCTACTTCTACAGTAACGCACACTTACAGCGAGCGGATTTGCACTGTTATCCTCTTGTTCCGCAATTTTGACCAACGCACAGTCCACACACGAGGTAGAGCGAGAAAGGGAGATTGAGAGCTCGAGTTTGAGAGAGGGACAGCTAGACACGCGACCCCTTTTCTGAGCTTTTCCCGTGTGTTGCCGCCTCGCAGACACTTTTTGTACTGCTCACAGATTTGCGGTTGTCTCTTCGGCTTGTCTCTCTCCATCATATATGTTCATATGTACGCCACGCCACACCACGCCACGCCACGCCAAAGCACATAAATAAAAGTCCACAAACGACACGATCCTAAACGAGATGATTTGCATGTCAAACAAATCTGTGATGTGGGTGCCAGAATTCTATTGTTTCTGCTACTGCTATTGCCACTGATATTCCGAAATTACCGTTGCGTGGGATTTGGGTCTGGCAGTGCCGTGCATCCGCTCTGGTCATTGTCTTAATGTACACGCGTACACACATGTCATGTCAATTTAATCACTTATTTATCGCCCATGTTTTATACTGAACGGCGTAGGAATATTTCGAAAACCCCCCTCTTTTGTATGCCTAATGGGAAGTTTTTCAATCGAATTGTGACTTATTTGGAATGGAGAACATTTAAAATGAAACTTTTTAAAAATAGCCACCGCGATGTGGAAGAATCAACGCAGTTGATTCCCAGCAGTTTTAGGAAAAATTAAATCAGTGCTATTTATGATGGTATTCCTTGGGAGAGAAGGCCATCCATTAGACCTTTTGCACTGGGCACGGGCCAATTTGTAAATGGCAACTAATTTGGCCCGCGAGAAACAAAAAAGAAAAAACTATGAGGTGAGCAGAAATCAATAGGATTAATGGTAGATTGTATTTGTATGTTGGCATGTTGGCCGTGATTCGAAGGCTGTTGAGACAGCACTTCAGTTTAAGGCAATTATTTGGATTTATTATACTTTCGGCTAGGATAGATTAAAATGGCTTAATACATAATACTATTTACTATAAGTAAGGCCTGCCTACGATATTGAGTCAAAGTTGGAAGTTGAAAAACTGATTTGTTGTGCGCTATGCTCGTTACACTAGTTTCACTATCAACTACATATCACAATTCGGATATTATCTGTATTTAGAGTCTAGTAAAAACCTACGCTAGTTAATGGACAAAACTATCATATCGATTGGACGGGAATCACAGTTCCCAAAAGGTACTCGAATAAAACTAATTGTAGTATCTAAAATTGTGTCCTGTAGTGTGGAAGTAATTGGTTTCTAGCTGATCCAATGTTAAAGCTAATCTAATGCGCTTGAAGCCTAAAAAGCATTTGCATTCACCATTTGATGATTTTGCAGTACGTTCTCGTATCACAAGGTAAATCGTTAATCCCCTTACACCTGCATATAACGATAGTTTGCGTTCAAACAGACCGACCCTGGCCCTGACCCGGATCCACCGCGGTAATTGCATTCGCTTAATTTCACGTATTGCCCCAAAAAGTTTAGCACCAGGACACTGCGACAGAGGGCGTGCAGACAGCCCAACAGATGAGGCGTCATGATCGTGATTATGATGTAGGCAAGCTGCGGCACTCGATCCGTGTGTCCCATGGGACACAACCAGTAGCCGCGACGCACAGCGTCACGCGTGTGATGTGTGATGAAGGCACAGAGCAGGGCGCCCAGCAGTAGGCTGGTGCGGAAGTAGTTCAGGCACGCGGTGCATATGTAGAACAGCAACATGACCAGGATGATGCTGGAACAGTGCAGGAACGGACGACGCGATAGATTGGTGGCATCCTGCAATGAACAAAGACAATCAATCAATCAAAGAGTATCCCCTTCGAACGTCTACTCACCTCCAGGTACAGCGAACGGGCCTCCACAAAGTGATCCAAGTCAATGAACGATGACACTACGAAACATGTGAAAATCAATATCCAGCCAAATAGTTGCGTGGTTCGCTCGTAGAATTGCATCGAAAAGGCGATGCCGGTAAGGGCGCCGATGGCGGCGTGCGTAGCATTGTCCGCCAGGGCCTTCAGCAGCGGATGCTGCGTAAGCTCCACGAAGTTGTCCCCCAACAGGCACGTTACGGTCACCAAGGTTGTCAGCACAATTCGCATATAGACCATTATGTGGCAGTGGGGCATCGATTTTTGGAGTTGTTTCTGTTGTAGCCGCAGCCGGGAGTCGTTGCTCTACTTTGATTTTGCGTTTTTGGGAGGAGGCTGTTGGACGGATTGAATGGAAGGCTCTGTCTACAAGTATTTTTTCTGGAACATCGATGTTTTTCGATTACATTAGATTTACATTAAAAGCGTCATAATAATTAATTAATAATAATAAATAAATAAATAAATGACTATCTGCCTGTCCACTGAGAAACAATATACAGCCTTTTTCATATCACTACTCTCCGCCTACCCTCCCCGCTGTGTCAATGGCTACGCTATGGCTGTCCAGAGTTGGCCAAGAGGCTCACCTTTGTGTCATTTGCCCGCGAACGCTTGATGCTGTGACTTCTGCTTTGGATCTAGAGCACCAGCAGCGAATGTACGCACGAGTGCCCGAACGAGGCTGCGGCTCTGACCCGCCGTCTTGATCTATGTGCCCGGTGTTCCAGTCTCTCCAGTACAATCAGTATCTGTCGCTTCTTGCCATCCAGTAGACGCTTCTCGTCTCCTGGTTGAATGTGAGCACGTCAGAGCCAGCGGTTCCCCGCTGCACAGGACTTTCTTTTTGTCCGCCGCGTGTCTGGTGTTTGGCAAGGACCAAGTACAGCAGTCATCAGTCAGCAAACGAAATCGCGTACAAATGCCATTTTATTTTGCCAAGCAGGCCAGCAGTTACCAAAACCGTCCAAAAATCGTGTTTACCTCTTGCCTGGCCCTATTGATTTATTTATCGGATTTATCGATCAAATATACAGTCCGACCCTCAGAAATATACCAAAATATACCATCTCATTTTAAAAATATACCGTAAATATACTGACGAATTTATACATATTCCTCAATTTTGATATTCCGTCGAATATTATTAGCTGGATAGAACATTTAGCCCCACACACATAATTTCGTTCGATTAATGAATCAATTTTCTACTTGACTGGCGTATTTAAAATACTTGCTTTTATTGGATTTTGTCTAAAAAAAGGTTTTAGCCAAAAAGGTCAAACTAATAAAACGTAAGAAAACGTAGGTGAGTATGGAATGTAGTGACATTGTTGGGCTGAAAAAGGCGACATTGTAGCGAGGAAAATGGCCATCAGTGAAAAAAAAGAGACCAAGTCCCACCAAACTTGAGCGCCAAATCGACATTGTTTGAAAGTGAATGAGCGACAAGGATTTAAATGGAATCCATTGGAATAATGACTAATTAGCCAAATATATATAGCTTGAAGACAAAGTCTTCAAAAAACACTGCGAGGTGAGGTGCGTACGAGCACTGCAACTTGCCTTGGCTGTTTCTTCCTGTTGTCCATACCCCTTTTTATAGCCGATTAAAAATTGCTTTTGCTGTTGTTTTCTTTAGGTTTTGAATTGTTGTTGCTTGTTGTTTCGAACAGCTGCTTTTACCTTTATCCACCAGTCTGGCAGCGCAGTGAAAGCCACCGACTGATGAATGGTAGCACATCAGCTGATTGCAGGCGCCAAGTATGTGAAAATTAAACCAGAAATGTTTTGCCTAAATAGAATACATAATCAAGATGCTGGTGCGGTGTATTTGTTATTCACCAAACCAATCAGATTTCCTGCTCTTAAATGAATGCAAGCATGTGTGTGGACATGTGCCAGTGTGTCTGATAGAACGGAATTTTCCATTCCGTTTTGGTTTATTTCCAGAGTAATAAAGTAGTGTGGTATGAGAAAAGCTCTCTCTCTATCTCTCTCTCGCAAGTTTAAAAAGATCATTTTAAAATGATAAGACTATAGCGTGTGTATATATGTATGTAAGTTATTGGTTATTATATCAATCTTTAAAAATTTTAATATCAACAATATTCATTCAATATTCAAGCTCAAAACTCAATATTAAAGGGATAATTCTTGTTCTTAATGGCATGCTCCATGGGAATGAGACGCTCGCCAGTGTTGTACGTGTCCAGGATGGCATGGTCAGCGGCATCCAATTTGAAATCGAAGACCTTGAAGTTCTCCTCAATGCGCTTCGGATTAGAGGACTTGGGAAGCGGCACAGCTCCAATTTCAATCTGTGGAAGGCAAAGAGTCAGAATCAACTGTGACACTGCTGGCTACAACAGTACGTACCAGATAGCGGAGCACCACCTGGGCAGTTGACTTCTTGTACTTGTCCCCAATGGCCTGCACCTTGGCGTCGTAGATGTAGTTGGGCGTCTTCTTGGCCGGATCGGGCCTGCCCAGCGGACAGTAGGCGGTGACCACAATGTCGTGCTGCTTGCACAAGGCAATCAGTTTCTTCTGGTTCAGTGCGGGGTGACATTCGATCTGTCCAGGAGTACATATGTGTTGATGCAAGTGTTATCCAACGCCCAACCGCAAGCGACTCACCTGATTGTGGATTGGTTTGATTTTGCAATTGGCCAGCAGGCGCGTCAGCTGCTCGGAATTGAAATTGGAAACGCCGATACTTTTGGTGAGGCCCAGCTCGACCAGCTTTTCCATGGCACGCCAGGTGTCCAGATAATCAATGTCGCTGTAATAAGAAAATTCCAGATAAGTGCCTACCTCTGGACTACATCTGATAACGATATCTCACTTGAGTTCGACCTCGCCCTTGGCATCTGTGGGCATCATTTCACTGTCGCCGCGGTAGACGTAGGAGTAGGGCCAGTGCATCAGGTACAGGTCCACGTACTCTAGCCCAAAGTTCTGCAGGGTCTTGCGGCAAGCATACTCCACCCTCTCCGGCTCATGGAAGTGGCACCACAGCTAGAGAAAACGTCAGCGTCAGTTGGCATCACTGCACTGCACCCACCCATATGCAAAGGATACCTACTTTTGTGGTGATGTGTATGTCCTCGCGCTTGATGACCCCCTCGGCTATCTTCTTGCTGACGGCCGCGCCCACCTCATTCTCGTTCTCATAGAAGAAGGCGGTGTCTATGTGTCGGTAGCCCACATCTATGGCATGCAGCGTAGCCCGCTCGCAATCGCCTCCCAACGACTGCCGGACAATTGGAAAGTAATTTTAAAGTGAGATATACAACAAAAACTGTACGCGTCTGGCATTTGAGCCGCCTTTCGACCGATAAGCATAATTATTGCCCTGATCGATAGCGAGACGTGATCCGTTGACGTGGGCTGGGCTGTCGTTTCCACTTACCGTGTAGGTTCCCAGACCAATTGCTTGGATCTGGGTGCCGTTGTTGTGCTTAACGTACGGGATTTTTCCAGCAGACATTTCGGAAGCAGCGTTAGAATCGGAATGATTGCTTCCACATCTTGCTTTAGAACGAGCGTGTTCGTGCTTAAGTTGAAAAAGTTTTGGCGAAAGCTCTTGGGCTTTCAAAAGCACCAGGTAGCTTTGAATAAGCTTTTTAACGGCTACTAAAGAACTGTCTCATTATATTTTCAACAGGTATGCTTTTAAAGCGACTCGCCATACGATTATCGCAATTCGGATTTCTGCAAATTTAAGAAAAAGTAAGTATGTAAGTGTTTTTGAACTAAAATTTACATAGTCCTTAATGTAAAATCGTGTGGCATTAACTTCTGAAATTCCAGAGTCCGTAGCGACGGCTATATCTCAGCTTTTGATACGCAGGACTCCTCGGAAACGCTTTCTTCTGCCTGTTAGATATGTACATCCAAAGGAACATAATGTCTCCATTTACCCCGCGAATACCGCATAGAAAGAAGCTTACCACATGAACTAGCTTCAATCATAAGCTTCTGTTCTGTCGCTGGGGCGCATGATTGAGCTTTAGCTGCGGAAACGGAACGAATGGAAGTGGTACAACATCTGTTATTCAAAGAGGCACAATTTAGTAGACCTTGCAACCGTCGCGGCCGAGACTGAAGGAATTTTTGTATTGTCTGGTGAGTTTTTCGAGTTTTCTTTGAAGAATTCGAAGCTTAGCTTAATAGAGTGTTGATAAAGTGTGGGTTAAATGTGAGTTTTGTGAGATTGGTGGCACCCAAAACACTTCGAATTGCTTTGCAGAAGGAAAAGTCTGCTAAGGATAAAACGGCATCTGGGGTATCTATAAATACCCCGAAGGTAAATACACCAAGTCACGCCAGGTAGATAGACAGCCAGCCCTTGTCTCCAAGTGCATGCCGAGTCCTCATTTTGGCTTGGTCTGGTTGTGTCTGAGAGCAGTGCAAGTCTAGGGCAGAGCTGAAAATTAATGTATTGTAATTTCAGTATACGCATCACGCCTACAACTGCGCATGCCCCAGCCCCCGTCGGAGTCTCAACCCAGTCGAGGCCGAGACGCAGCAGAAGCAAAAGCAGAAGCTGAAGAAGAGACAGCAGCAGGTGACAGCAACAGTGACACCTTGTGAAACCTCAAGGCTGCCAGTGGAGGCCACTCGGATTGCTCCGTTTGCTGGGAATGGCCGCCGTGGTTCATGGCTGCAGCAGTCCGCGACAGCGCTCCTGCAATGGCAGTAGCTCGCCGGGCGCCCATCACGGGTCCACGCCCTCGTCGGGGCCTGCTATGTACACCACCATGCCTAAGTATTCGCGGACGGCCAGCCAGACGCTTTACGCGACCAGCCAGCAGATATTTGGCAGCGGCATGGGTGTAAGCATGCCCAGCGACGGTGCGTATGGCAACGGGCCGATCTACATGTCATCCGGTCAGCGTCCGCTGTCAGCATCTGCTCTGCCGGAGACGGCAGCGGCGAGTCGGAGCTATTGGGGCCATCATGCCGCCTTCTACCACGGCGGCAGGCACTACAGCAAGCGCAAGTCTGCGGTGGAACTGTTGGCCGAGTCCAAGCCGTTCTACATCAAGTCGGATGCGGTTTTCGAGCGGCTGCAGCAGTCGGGCTATCGGAACGGTGGCAACAATGGAGCCGGCTCTAAGCGGGGTCGACGCCCGGAGGAGGCACACGGTGGCCATGGCGGTCACGGCCATGGCGGCAGCGGTCACTACAACTCCCAGGGTTACGATGATCTGGAGGATCGCCGCTACATGAGCTTGTCCCGACAGCAGCAGCACCAGCAACAGCAGCTCCAGCAGGCCCAGCAGTACATGCACAACCATCATCCGCATCAGCACCACCAGCATCGGCACGGACACGGTCATGGCCAAGCCCAAGGTCGTGCTGGGGGCGCCGCTGTCAACAACAATCTGCTGCAGCAGAAGTTGCGCATGTTGCTCGGCTCGGAGGCCGTCAAGGAGAGGAATGGCGGTACCTTGCGTCGCCACGAACTGAACGACGGCAGTTCCGAACTGCTGCCTACAGACTATGGGGAGGACGAGGGGGGAGCCGGCCCAGGTGGAGCCCTGAGGATCCCCCCACCCCTGTACATGCCATCGCATGGTTATGGAAGGGACTCCTCCGCCTACAACAGCGGCGGCGAGGAGCCGCTCGTGCTAACCGAGAACTACAGACCAATCAGTCCGCCGGCCGAGTATGCCGCCAAGTCGGGACAGGCCAACAATGATCGCTACAGGTGAGTCGTCAGCCATCATATATATTGAATTGGGATTGAGATTTGCTCCCTTCTCAGGTACAACTACCAGCGTTCCTACTCGCACTCGCACGAGGTACCCCATGCGCCGGAGGAGCGGACTCCGTACTCTGGCGGGGACTTCAACATCAACAGCCACAAGTCACTGCCGGATCTGCACACCCAGATCAGTCGGCACTCGCCGCATAGCGAGATCCTGAGCTGCTGCAGCCGCGGCAACCGCTCCATCAAGTCTGCCGGCGAGTCCTCCATTAATCGCGATTCAGGAGGCAGTTCCGGCCACTACACGCACCGCAGCGAGCCCTGCTACAAGCGGGAGCGGCAGCGGGAGCCCAATGTGGGCACAGCGAGTGGCACCATCAAGAACTGCTGCACCCTGGTGGCGGCCACGAGACGGGATAGCGGCTCCTCGACCCAGCACAGTGCAAACTCCTACTGCGGATATGTGACGCCGGGCGCGGACTATCCGTCGCTGAACGGGCGCAATACCGACTGCATCGACTGTCGTTGCAAGCAGGATACGGCTGCTTTGAGCGGCTATGACAATGCGGCGGCCTCTGACTATTTGCTCAACTTCACGCCTACGCCAGAGGTGCCGGAGGCCTTCCAGGATGACTACACGCCCACGCCACCGTCACCAAGGATGAAGACGCAGACGCCACGCTACTCGAGCTCCTCCAGCCAGCAGCTGCACACTAGCTCGCAGGGCTACACGAGCATCAATCACTCGCAGAGCTCCTTGGTGCAGAGTCCCGGGTCGGCACCCTCCGTGGACGACATTAGTCCACCGCCCATACAGTTCAAGCGGCAGCGCTGCATCCGCTTCAAGAACCGCAACCGACTGCCGGTGCAGCCCCAGCCGCGTACATCGCCCATCAACAGCAGCGGCGTGGAGATGGGAGGTGGTGGAGGACCTAGTGCCGGTGTATTGGCTGCCTACAAGCAGCACCGGGGAAGCGTGGATCACGACAATGTGTTCTTCCCCAAAGGTTTCTCGGCAGATGCCAGCTATGCCAGCGCTCACAGCATGGAGATGGAGCGCGAGGCTCTGAATGCCAGCATCTCGGAGCTGGAGAAGTTCTTCGATCGGCTCGGTCTCAATGACGAGGCCTTCCACGAGATCTATAGCCAGCCGCGCAGGCAGCACAATCCGGAGACCGACTCCGACGACTCCAGCACGGTGTTTTTCTCGGACGTGAGCACCGTGGACTCGATGCGACTGCCCGACAGCACCGAGACCCAGCCGCAGACCACACAGACCTATCGCCCCTCGGAACCGCCCTCGATCGTGGAGCGGAATGCGCGGATCATCAAATGGCTATGCAACTGCAAGAAGGTGGCCGCCCATCTGCACTGATAGAAGAGCACTTCCAAGATTGATTCTTAGCGAGTATTTTGTCTCTTGCAAGTACCCCGATACAACCGCATACAATATATACACAACTATATAGTAATATATACTAAAATAATGCATATATCAATATGTGTATATGTATACACGGCTCAAAAGTCAAGTCAAGTTCAAGTTCAAGTGTAATAGCATGATTAGAATCACCTACCTGTACAACGGAAACGGAAATAGAAACGTAAACGGAATTCAGAGTTCAGAGTTCAGAATTAAGAGTTACGATTATGGATGTGCGTTTCTCCTCCTTTGCTGCATCAATTGCAGATCAATTACACCATTGATATTCATATTTAAATTTATATTGACATTGATATTGATATTGATACTGATAAAGATATTGATATTTATATTGACATTGTACTACTACTCGTAATCAAATAGCAACCGATCGTTCATATTACTCTTATACACAATGGTATTATTAGATGAATTATTGTACAATTAGTTATTGTAATGTGCATGTGTATACATGCCATATATATTGTATAACTAGTTGCCAAACAAACCACAAAAAACCACACAGAACAATTGAAATTGAAATTGAAATGAACCTACCTATTTATGTAATTGTACATGGTTTGCATTACGAATAAATAAAATATTTATGATTATCAAATTAATTGAAATATATAGAAAATTAATTAAACTTGCCTGAGTCTTATTTTGTTGGGTTTTGATTTCTGATTGGAATATTGTCTTAGCTGTAGCACTGGCTGCATAGAGATGATCAAATTTGTCGTTTGGCGGCCATTGACAGTGCTTTCGGCGACATCGGGGACTTCAGTAAGGATGAAGTTGAGATTACTGGCGGTACTGTCATCCCCTTCAAGGATCCTTGGACTATGACAAGATTTGAAATAATATCTACGACAGGGACACGGCCAATGCCGTGATTAGGAGCATTGGTCGCCAACGAGGACTTTATCAAGCCCAAGGATCTGGTGGAAGATCCTATGCCGCCTTCGCCTTCGTCTTCGTATTTATCAGAACCAGACTGCTTTATGGCCAGTAGATTAAGTAGATTTAGCAAATGTTCTTCATTAATATCGTTCAGCCGAAGAGTATTCACCAAAAATAAATGTATTGTATACGAGTATTAACTAAAGCAAAAATCTTTTTTTTCCGTAGTCATTCTTGAGTCATTCAGATATAGGTCGTGAAACCACTGTTGTATTGATAGCTCCAACAATGGTTCTCTGCCGCGAGTGTATCTGTCGCATGTGGGTCATCGAAACACCTGTGGGATGGGACTGTGGGATGTCGACTACTACTATATAATGGGCTGGCAGGCATGGCATCGATATCAGTGGATAGTTCCTATTCGTTCCTGTATAAGCTGATATGAGGAAATTCCTGCTTTCCTTGGCTGTCCTGGGCTTCATCGCCCTGGTATCGGCTCACACGGTAAGTGAAATCTGTCGAACAACAGAACGAAGCGTTATCTTCGAACCAGTAATATCTGAATAATTAGAATCCCTGGGAGCAGTCTCCGGCTCCAATCCAGAAGGTACCAGTTCCTGTACCTGTACCTGTACCTGTGCCTGTACCAGTTCCTGTTCCCGTAAAGACTCCGGAACATGGTGGCGGTGGCGGAGGCGGAGGTGGTGTCGGAGGCGGTGGTGGTGGTGGCGGTGGTGGTGGCGGAGGCACTTGCCCCAAGCCATCTCCTGAAACTCTACGGGTAAGTGCAGATTAACCCAATCCATTGGTGAATCGAGCTTAAATCGAGTTTGCTGTGGGCATTTCCAGTGCCTCCGAGAGTGGGCCTGTCAGTACGTCATTCGGCTGGATCTGCGGTAAGTGGTAACATCCGTTTTGCCGCCAGTCCCTGGCTAGTGGCATTCGCATCATGTACTATACGTTGCAATGCTTTGACAGCTGCCTCCTCAACTTAAATGGAAACCCCTTGCTGGGCAATCTCATTTCCCTGCCCGGACTCACCGGCGGCGGCACCGGAGGCGGCACCGGTGGCGGCATATTGGGCAGTTTGCTGGGTTGATACCACAAGCAGCTGGAAATGTGTGCACATTATACCCAATAAAGTGGAACCCAGCTCAGTCGGACGACCCCCGAGTATCATTGGGAGTTGTGGGTGTTTGGGGTATTGCGAGTGGGTTTGGGATTGGAATTGGGATTGGGATTGGAATTGGAGCTCCTGTTAATGGCCAGCCAATAATCCTTAATATTGGCATTGGTGTAAAAATGGCGATAATCGTTCACATAATCGTTAACTCGATTATTGTTTAAGCGCTCGTTTGAGCAGCATCGCAATTAAGCGAGCAATTTTCAAATTAGCCAGGATGGGGATGGAACGGTCCCCTGTCCTGTCCTCTTTCTGTCTATTTTCTGCAATTGAACTCTTGGCCTTTAACCGAAGGCGAGGCAGCCGAGACCACCGACTCTAGTGGTCTTTAAAGTATTGGCAGCGAGCGAGCAGCTTGTAGGTGGAGCTTGCTGGCGTTCGAATAAAGTCGCAAATCATTGAAGCATATGCAATTATTCATTTTGAGGTTGAATGCGCTCGAACGCACACAATGATACAAGCACACGGACCTGGCATCCTTCTGTCCTTCTGTCCGTCCTTTAACCGTCTTTCTCTTTATGTCGGTGTACGTGTACGTGTACGTGTGCGTCTGCGTATATGTATGTATGTGTGTCCGTATCCATACTTGTGCGTGTGTGTGTGTGTGTGTGTGCGTGTCTGTGTGGGAGTGCAGCAAGCGCAAAGGAAAATTTAAATTCAGCAGCAGTTCCTTAAACGAGGATGCCCCATAAAACTCGCTTTTACTACGCATAGTTTCCATCGCTTTTTTCTGCTGCTCTTCTTTTTCCATTTCGCTTCCATTTTGCTTTTAATGCCCCCTTGATTGCAGCCCTCGTTGGGGTCTCTTTTGCGCTGATTTCGTCTGAAGATAGTCCGCTCCGGAGTGCTCCAGACTGCTCCGGACTGCTAGGGCAGCTCCATCTTGGTTAATCCATCACTTGCATCCACAGCTCAATAGTCTGGGTGCTCCCATTTCCGTTGCCCTTTTATAATTAACTTTATGTGTATGTATTTAGTTTTATTGCTCGTTAGACAGCCTTCGCGCCGACACAGAGACAATGAAACAACAATTTGTGATCGCCCCCAATCACCCAGTCCGCCTCGTAACCAGCCCCAAGCACCAAACCAACCCATCTGCCCCCCATCCCCCCATCCTCCAGCTACCACATCTGCGGGGACACGGAGACAGAGACGGAGACCGCAACGTGTGTAGGCCATTTTGGAGTTTTACTTTGCCATCGTCATTGCCACACAGCCGTTGCCATTATATTAATTACAAACGTTTGCGCCACAGCTCCCAGCATCTAGCATCCAGCATCCAGCATCCACTTCCTGTCCGCTCCTGTCCGCTCCTGTCCATTGGGCCCCCGTCTGACCCTGTCCGCTCCCTAATGGGCCCAACAAGTAAATCACACACAAAGCTCTAAGGCGATTTCGGCGACGGAATTGGAGACGGAGGCGAAGGGACCGAAATAATTTCCATTGAATGTGTGAAACTTGTGCAGCTCTTAACGAGCTTGGGACTCGACTCGACTTCGAGTCGGAAATTCATTTAAACACGGCACCCACACTGGGTGGGAATAGTGCTGAAAACCTCGGCACAAACTCTGCCAGATGCTCAGATGCAGATTTTCTATATACTCGTAGTAAACATATCAACAGACTTACTTCGATTCTGGATCCATCTAGGATTGAAAGATGCTCTCTCATTATGTGTCCACTTTTGTCACTGTTTTTGTTCAGCTTTCTTGGCACTGCTTTCGGCACTAGGCCTAGAACTACGCCTTGTCTATGGGGTTTTATTTGATGGAATTAACTTGTAAACTAAAGAAGTTTAGCAACAATTTTGTATTTATTCAATTGCATTACTCCATTGCCGGTTCCGTTGCTTTGATGGTCTTAAAGCTGGCTATATCCGACTCTGTGGAGCTCTTCTCATTGGAAGGCGCAAGTGTTGTGGATGGGGCGTCACCGCTTGCTGGGCGTGAAGTTTCCGCTTCGGGGATCTCGGTGACCAGGCTCTGAGTGGAGGGTTGTAGGCCGTCATTGAGTAAATCATGATAAAGAGGTATGGTTGTATCTTACCTCGGCCACGAGTGCCTTGGACTGACCCTCCTTAAAGGCCTCGGCCAGACCGGGATGGATTTCGCTCAAAGGTTCATTACCGTGGCGAATGTAGACGGGCACATGACCTTTGCGGGGCTCCAGCTCCTGATAGGGCGCCGCTAAGAAAAATTTAATTACAATTAAATTACACATTAAATTATTTCGCTTTTGCCTGTCGCTGTTGCTGGTCTTTTTATCAGTTGGCTAATCTCTTGCCTTGGCTATGACATACACCCGGAAGCCTTGAATCACGGCAAAGCGTAATTATGACTAACGAGCCGAGAGCTCTGTGGGGTCTCAGCAAACTTAGGAGTGTTACCCGATCCCTGCGCAAACTACGCCCCTGAGCCATAGCCGATTCTTACGCTTTCTGGGGGGGACGGTAAGTCATCGAAAACCTGTTTCGACTCGCCCCACAAACAATAGAAATGTGATTCTCAAAACAGATGTCCCATAAATCTGTTTAATCACATTTAGTGCTAATATATTGTCCAAATGCATTAAGCTTACGTTTACTTACCCTGAATGAAAGTGCAGAGGGCCAGCAGTAGCAGTGCGACAGCTGCAGCGATATGGGTGTTCTTGGCCATGGCTAGCTTTTGTTGACTCTTTGCGGCTGTGTATTTGGCATGCGATCAACGTGACTCCAGACTCTCGACTCAAGATAGATCGGTCAGCAGCTGGGCTTAAATCCGACTCGACTCCAGCCGCAATCAACTTTTGCTTGGCAAATTACTCATGGGTAGCATCAGCAGAGGCAGCTAAAGCTTCAGGGGCAGCATCAGAATCGTGGGAACAGAGTGAGCAGAGTGAGAGTGTGAGGCAGCGTGAGAGGCAGAGGCAGAGGCAGAGTCAGAGTAAGAGCCAGAATGATGATGGCTCCGATGATGGCTGGTAATGAAGCTGTCGGCGGTGGCGGCGAACTTTTCAAGCTGTGGCGGGGCATAAAAAGCTTTTGGAGCAGCGGCAATTGCCAGGTTCCGTGGGGTGAGCGGGGCCGGAGGTGGGGGCGTGGGCGTGGGTTCTAACCTAACATTTAGTGGCCTGCGGCGTTCCACCACCCTTGCAACTTCTGCCACTTCCTTTGCTGCTGCTCTCCAAATTCAAACATGTTTTTTTTTCTTGTTTCAAATTAATTGGGTCGTTAGAGAAGCCATTTGCGACGGCTCGTCTTTTTTTCACTCCCCACCCCACGCATCTCTCTCTCGCTCGCTGGAATTGTTTGCCCACTTTCGTTTTTGTTGAGTATTCAAATCGAGAAATTGCTGACATCTGTAGATGAATGCCGCGGGTGGGTGCACCGTCAGAATGCGGCATATAACGAGGAAGTACGAGCACGAGTGTACCAGTACATCTATGTATCTGACTACGATTACTTGCTACTATTGAATGCAAGTGGCGGGGAGCCTTGGCAGGGAAACGGAAATGGGTTTGGGAATGGGTATTGGTATGGGTATGGGTATGGGTACGAGTAGAGCAGGCCTGAACTTGTTTGCCTGCTTCGATTGTTCCGTTTGGAGCGCGTCCTTGATACAGTTCCATTTTGATTTTGGGATTTTGTGCGAGTGCGAGGGTGAGGGTGAGGGCGAGGGCGAGTGCGAGGGCGAGTGCGAGTACATGTAAGGGCAGGGCCCTACAACAGCGGATTCAACAGCGAATCAAATTGTTGAGCAAATATTCAACAGAGTAAATATGTTTATGCCGAATCAAGCAATTTCATTTAAACACACTCCACATGCCCAGGCACTTGTCTGTGAATACTCGTACGAGCACGAGTACGAGCACGACTCTATCTGTATGTACTTGGCCCCCATACAAATTTCGATAATGTATTGTATGTATTGTAGGTGCCCCAACTGCTGACGGCGGATTGTTGACTAAGCTTCATATTTGCCTGTGCCTGTGCCTGTGGCTGTGTGTGTGCCTGTGTGTCTGTGTGCCTGTGTGCCCCATTCTGCCTGAGCCCCAATCGAATTAAAGCAGCGATGCATAGTTTATTAGTTGTAGAGTAACTTGCCCCCAAAACAACGAGTGGCCGCCACTCGGCCGAGGGCGGAAAGTGTAAAACATTTGTCGATGGCAGCTTTTAAGTGCACTTTTACCGACCAATTTTAGGCAACTATCGCGTTTAATCCCAATTCAGTTGATTGAATCCATCAGGAATGGTCAATCGTAGAGCAGAGTGGACTCTGCCCAGATAATAATGGGATCCCGTTCCATCTGAATTGGCCAATAGTACAAATTAGAACAGGAAAGCTGGTTAGGATTCAGTGCAGGCCTGAATATACAATATACATAAATGTACGTACACATAATGAAAATCCACTAAAAATACTTACTTTATTTCGTGTTTAATATTCCAACAAGAGGAAAGGAAAAAAAACATCTTGCAATCGCTCTGTTTTCTCTGTCGTTTATTTAATATTTATATGTATATTATGTATGTTTATTTCCGAGGCTCTAAAAATAGTTACATGGCTGCACTAGTGTGTGGGTGTAGCTTTTATAACTATGTATCTAATTTATATACCATCTTCAATAGTATATCCGTGTCGTGTCATACATTTCTTGTTTGTTTGGTTTGAATCTTTTGGGGACTCTGGGTGTGGTTTTTTTTACTCGTGTGGCGTTTATTCTTTGTCATATGCGTACTCCCGTATATCTTTCCATAGTGGAATCCGTGATTCTTTCGCTTCGCTTCGTTTCTTTTCGTTTCGTATCGTATCGTTTCGCTTTGTTATTCTTGTGTATATTAATTTAAGAGTGGATAAGCTTTCTTTGGGATATAATAGGTTATATACGCTACATATTAGCCATAAAATCGTATGGTTATGCATGTCGGTTAGTGTTTTGTTTAAACTGTGTTCAGAGAGTCTGTGTCAGTGTCTAGGGGGTGGGTGTAGGTGTCAGTGTGGGTGTGGGTATGGGTGTAACTGTTTAGGTATAGGTTTAGGTATAGGTATAGGTTTTACAAGTAAGTTTAGCGAGCATTGTTGGCTAGTCCCGGTTCATCTAGGTAAAGTCGATTATTTAACTCCTACGAAAGCTGAAACTATTTAATGCTTGCTGGCTGCTGGCTGCTTTCCCTAACTAAAAGTAGAACAAGAACAAATGCTAAGTATCAAAAGGAAAAACTGTGGATGCGTGCAACGCGTTAAAGTCGCTGCCCCATGGGTTGTGTGTTCTCGTGTGTGTTCTCGAGTGTATGTGTGTGTGTTGGTATCTGGCATGCATTCTATATATGTATGTATTACTATATACGAGTATTCCTGTACGACAGGGCGATCGATATGCTCGCACCTGCCAAGTGGTCATTGGGTACAATATCATTGAATTGATCTCGAGTTACTGATACTTGAGGGATTCCTATGGGGATTCGATTCGGTTTATGTTAAGTTTATGGTTCGCTGTAAGCATATACAATATATATATATACTATAAATAAGTTAAGTACTATATATACGTTTCGTGTATACAATATATGTGTATGTATGGTATGTATGTATGTATGTATATATATTTTAATGAAGTATACAATATATTGCAATTTTAAATGTATATATAACTGTTCAAGTCTTTTTGCATCTCTAATATATGAATATATAAATTAATATCTTTACGTTATTCTTTCGCTTCACTTTTCTTCTTTTTCACTTCACTTCGTCTCTCCTCAGTGTTGTCTGTCATTTTATAAAATATCTCTCCCCTACCATCTTCCTGTGGTTCGATTAGCTTCCCTTTATTGTATAATAATCCGAATTGAATTGGTGTCTTTGATCTTGAAATTATTCACTTGTGTGTGTGTGTGTGTGTGTGTGTGGTTGTGTGTGTCAGTGTTTTGTGTGCTTTTGGGGGTATCTAAATGAATATTGCAGGAGTGTCAGGGGTATGTGGGGGCATCTAGGGTTTTAGGGGTTCAACTTGCCGCATTTACAAAAAAGAAAAAAAACAAAGTTTCGGTGTAAAAATACTTTTGTTTCTCCTCGTCTTCGTACACATTTTTTTGTTGTTTTTTGTGAGTTTTTCTCATTTGTTTGTTTCTCGTTTTGTGGTGTATAATGTGTATAAATAAATCTTACTCATAAATAAATCAATTAAACGCTTGCCTCAATATATAATCTATATATACTCGTAATTATTTCATATATATATTTTGAATGTAAAATTGCAAATCACATAATTGTTACCACTACTGTTCAATGGAATTTCTTATACTTTTTTTGGTTTTTTATTTTGGTTTTTGTTGTTTTGGTTTGCTTATGTGTATATAGGCATTTAATGCTATTTAAAACGCTATCAATAATCATCAATAAAGCCATGCATAAACACGATCTCTAACTATGGCCCTATAAACAATGCACATAGCACTCTCTGGTCTAAATCTAATGCTTCTCCGATTTTACGCGGCTGTGTAGACTGCGACATACGACATGCGACATGCTACTTTCGACATGCACGTATGTAGATACGATGTAATAATCATTTTCCTTCAAGTTTTTTTTTCTTCTATTTATAAACTGGAGGTGTCCTGTCAGTGTGTGTGTGTGTGTTTGTATGTGTACTCAGAGTTTGTATGTGTGTGTGTGCCTGTCCATGTATCTCTGAAGTTGTTTTATTTGTGTGGGCTTGGATTTATAATTAATGTTTTCTTGCTCGTTGTATAATTAAGTTCGAATGGTTTTCAATATTTTGTTGCTATTCTGCCTTTACTATTATTAATTTTCGATATAAAACTGCCTCTTTTTTAAATATATTTTTTTATATATATGTATGTATATATATGTGTATATATATGCTTTAAAAAATAACGTCTATCGCGTCCGCTTCATTCTTCGTTTCTTAAATTAAGAAATAATTTTAATTGACAATTTAATGAAATTGTTTACATGGGCTTTTTGTTTTTGGTTTTGGTTTCGGTTTCGGTCTGTTGCCCATTTTCCTTTTTTGGTTTCAGAATAAAATCTACGCGTAAAATAAATACATGTTTTTGTGTATATATCAATACTTCTCGATTTTGTTATAGAATTACAAATTTGTTTTGTTTTTTTTTTCTTATTTTTTGGTTTCCTTATGTTTTACTCATTAAAAACTATGTCACTTAACTTTGGAATTGCTTTTAGTTATCATTTGTTTTACAAGTGCGTCTTCTACTTCTATCATCATCATAATCATCATAATCATCGCTATCTCGACCTGGCCTCGACTGCCCAAAACTTGTGAGGGCTATCTCGCTATCCCCATGGATATCCCTTGCGATTGGGGGAGGATTGTTCTTGTCTATAAGAAACCTTTGGCTGGGCCAAAGTTGGGGTTGCTTTTGCGGGGGACTGGGAAGGGGGGGCGGGGACTGGGAGTTTTGTATAAAATTGTTAATATATTCTTGCATGTATATACACGAGTTGGTTCTAATTCTAGTAATAAAATAACTATTCCGTAAGTACTTTGTTGCTGCTGTGTATGAGAATGCCTTAATGGGGGTTGCTTCTTTCATAATCTTCTTTTCTTTGCTTTTCTTATCGTTTTTTTTTTGCATTTTTGTATTTATGTATATTATATTTTGAATGTACTTGTTTTTAGTTATGTTTAAGTATTGTCCTTGTGATATGTTTCTAAATTGTTTTCTCATTAATTTTAATCATTTCTAAGTAATTGAAGTAGTTTTTGTTTATCGAGTTAGAGCATAATATGGAAGTAATACCCATCTTAAACTGGGTTAGAGTGTAAAGTTGCCTTAGCCGTTTTAAAATGGTTCTTCTTTGCCTTGTCTTAGCCTTCGTCCGCCTACATCTTGCTGAGAGTATATCCAATTTCCAATCGCTAATCTTGATCGTTGAGTACAATATTTAAAAAGAGCCTAAGAGCGAGAGAGATATAGGGAGTTACAGGAAGTGCTATAAGTTCACTAATTGATTAGTTTTCTAGACTTGAAGTGAGCCGTCCATCTGTTCATTTGTTCATTTGTTCATCTGTCTATCTGTCCATATGTCCTCCTCGAATGGCGTGTGGGGGTGTGGTTGGAGAGAGAGTTCTCTTTGAATACAGACTAATACTCGTAATACTCGTACATCTAGTTATGTATGGATGCGGTAAGGGTGTGTATATAAACTCTAGAGCCCTAAAACGATGCCTTAAAGTAGATATTACCAAAAACATGCAAATTGGTTCTGCTCGCTATGTATTATACTCGTAGTTCATATAGATCATATGTATGTATATGTATATATATATAATTTGCCCTTTCTCCTTTCCTCCCTTCCATTCTGTATATATGCTTATTTGATCTGTGTATATATAGAATTTCTACTTATGTTCCATAATATTCGTTGTGTCAGATTTTTACTATAAGTTACGTTTTGGATTTCTTTCTTAAACCTTTTGTTTTTTCCTTTTTGTTTCCGTTTGTTTGTTCTCTCATCTCTCATCCCTTGTCTCTCTTCCGTTTTGCTCTCTTTTGTCTTTTGTCGGTGTTGCTTTTGGTTTTGTTGGTTGTTTCAATTGCAATTTAGTAAAAGTTACAACTTGGAAAGACTCCTCCGTGTTCTCTTTCTCGCTCGTCCCGCTATACTAGTAGCCCGGAAAAGGTCAGATAATAAGTAAGTAGATATATATGTATATGTATATAACTGTTGAAAAAAATTCTATTGAGTTGAGATCTTTCTTCTATCTTCCATCTTTTATCTTTCGTCCTTCGTCTTCCGTCTACCGTCCGAACTACTCTGCTAGTAAGCTGCTAGTTGACCGATTTGAATTATAACCTTCGATTACTTCTTCCTTTTTGGTTTTTATCGTTTTTAATTTGATAAGGGTGCTCGAATATTGCTTATAGGGTTCTGGTATAAAGTATCTAATATTAAGGTAAACGAGGAGTACTGTGGCAGACTTCGGCGGCTGCCTAGGTCACCACAATATCCTGTGACTAGTCTCATCACTGTCTATCTCTATCTCCATCTCCAACTACACTTCGATCGCATCGCCGCATTGAGATCCACCTAAGCCACCTCAATATCCTGACTAGTCTCATCACTATCCATCTCATCGCCGTCGAACTCGTCCTGATCGTGCTCAAGCTTTCCCATCATCTCATCGTCGTCGTCCAAGTCACAATCGTAGTCGTCGCCCTTGCCCTGCCCTATGGCTCCCGCATCCCTGAGGCAGGCCGACTCCAGGTGCTTGTTCAGATACGACTTGAGCGCGAACGTCTTGTTGCAGCGGTGGCACTTGAAGTTCTTGTCGCCAGAGTGCGTCTGCATGTGGGCGCGGAGGTTGGAGCGGTCCGCGAAGGCCTTGCCGCAATGGACACAGGCATAGGGCTTCTCGCCGGTGTGGGAGCGCAGATGGCCTTGGAGCAGCCAGGGGCGCGAGAAGAGCTTGCCGCAGATGTCGCAGCTGTGCGAGAGTTTGTGCGTTAGTAGGTGCATGGCCAGGGCCGGCATGGACACGTAGGCCTTGCCGCAGGTATTGCACTTCTTGGCCGATTGCGAGTCCAGGGAGCGGTGCGTCTGCTTGTGGCGCGACAGGTTGCTGGAGGTGGCGTACTGCTTGCCACACTCGGAGCACTTGTAGCATCCGCGCTTTCGCTTGGCGTAGTTTTCCCCATTGCCACTGGGTCCGGCTCCGGCTGCAGCTGCGGCACCGGCCACAGCCGCTGCACGTCCGTCTGCGACACCACTTCCTGCGCCCCCTGAGGCGTTGCTGCTGGAGCTCTTTGGACGCTGGTGCAGCTGCTCCCGGTCCTTGCCAGCCGCTGCCTTGCTGGCCTTGGTGCGCCCGTCCATCATGTTTAGGCACATCTTCAGGGTCGAGGCCCGCTGCTGCTGCGGCGGCTGGTGCGGCTGCTTGCCCCAGTGCATCTGGCCGGATTCGGACGAGGAAGACATGTCAATGTCCACATCCGAGCTGTGATCGGAGTTGGGCGGCGTCAGTGGCGAGCAGTTGTTCGAGGCCTCGGGCGTGCCATTCATCATGTCGTACGAACTGCTGCCGATGAACCGGATGTTCGACTGCGACTTGTTGGAAGCGTTCGAGATCTCCTGCATAATCGGCAAGTGCTCCGCCGACGACTTGAGGTGCTCCTGCTCCTGCTTCATGATAGTCACCACGCAGGGCGGTATGAGCGGTGGCAGGCTCTGGGACAGCGACAGCAGATCGTGGGCGGCCTCCGTCTCTTCTGCGCTGCGTCCGCGGTAGATCGATGTGGCCGAAGCCGCTGCGGAGGCATTTGCGGCCACTTGTTGCTCGCGCTGGCGCTTCACGGACATCGGCTCCGGCTGACGGGCAGCCCCGCAGGCACTGGCTGGCGGTGCATAGAAGATCACCTTTCCGTCCTCGGCCGGGGCCCGCCCGGCGGCCACTGGACGGCGCACCGACACTGTGGATTATGGAAAGTTTGTTATTGCAGCAGGCCGCACCGTAAATTTACCGAACATCGCAACCAACAATCCAAGGGATCACTTTGGGACTTCTTCGATGCCATAGATGCTCCAGGAAAGATATTTAAAGGAATTTGGGGCTGGGAAGCACGATGCACAAAACAGGTTATACGGAGAAAGGCTTTTTTCCGAGAAATGGCATGACATTTCATTGGCTGCTTCCGGCCTGACAGTTAACACTCAGTGTTGGGAAAAGAATTTCTCAACACTAAATTGCACTTAATTGATTGCCCATGATGTAATTATACAAGGTGGTCTCGTCGGGAGCCGAAGCTCGTTCGTGTTGTCCCTTATCGTCAGTGCGTTTTCGCTTGACGACGAATTTCGTCCGTTTGCGGACGAATTTTTGTATAAAGTTTTAACCCTTACGAGCCACCAACAAAAAATGACGTATTGCACTTTTTGCCGAATTCATGTTCCGGGAGTAAAATTTATTCATGTTCCGAAATGTGCATTGAAGCGGAAGTTGTGGGAGCAAAGTCCCGGGTGCAGCCTTGGCGCTAATTCCAAAATTTGCGATAGTCACTTCAATTATTTTAAAATTAGAATTTATTTTAGAGTTAAGAACCTTAACAAAAAAATATGCATGCAAAGTCAGAAGCAACGTTTGCTTACAAATTCAAAATTGTTAAAAATAAAACTATAAAAAAAACTTCAAGTCTTTTTCTATTATAGTAGGAAATTTTAAACCCCACGGGCCTGTTTAGGGTTAATCAACATCGACATATGCCGTCTCACTCACACTCACTATACTATGTGCCTTTCATTCGCATTTATTGCTAGCATACGTTAAGGGACTGACTTTTGCCGACGAGACCACCTTTGTATAATTGCATCATGATTGAGCCAAACAAAACAATGTTAAAGGTTCTAATAGCCAAGTTTTAGGGCGACATGGAATCAATGGAATACGAAGAAATGGTGAATCTCTCTCTGTCCCTCATCAGATTTCTTCTGTGCGTGTGCGTGTGCGAGTGCGTGTCTTGTGCAAAACTTGAAGAAGAATATAAAGAAGAATAGTGGCACACACAAGGCATCATATAATAGTGAATGAATTGGTAAAGCACATCGTATGTATGGCTTTGAGTATAAAGACAGAGAGACCCTACGCTGATCAGCCATGTCATCCCCATGTGTACATATGTATGTATGTGCGCACATAAATAACTGCACATTTTGGTATTTTATGAGCCCACTGACGCTGACGCAATATTTTCACATTACGCTGCGGATGCGGCAGCGGTTGACCTGTTACGTTTACAGTTTCTCAATCGATAAGACGACGACGCGACCTCTTCTAGCCGCCCTCCTTCACCCACTCCCACTCCCTTCCCCCTCCCCAGTACTGGCAGTCAATGCCGACGCTTGTTCGCTTTCGTGTTTGCATTTGCTTCTTCTTTTTCTTCTGTTCTCCTTCTTCTTCTTCTTGGCTTTGCCTTTGTCAAGAGCAACAAGCAGCAGCAGCGGCAGCAACTACACATCGACAAGTAGGCAAAGGCGAAGGCAGAAGGCAGCAGGAAGAAGGGAGGGGAAAGAGAGGGGGCAAAAGCGAACGCAAACATGGAAAATGCCAACATACGCTAAAAAGATTAGCTAACGGCGACAATGTCAAACACGAGCGCATATCGAAGGGGGAGCTGGGGGTGAAGGGGAAAAGGGCATAGGGCATAGGGCACCAGGCACCAGGCACCGGGCACACTGAAGGACAAGGAGGAGCGACGGCCAGTGGCCAAAGTGGGGGGTCATAAAATGGTCGAAAGTGCTTCTTGGTTGGAGCCCAGTGTGAGCCAGAGCGAGAGAGGGAGTGAGGCAAAACCTGGCTACTAAAAAAAATACGAGTACACAAATTGTCGCAGCCACCTGTTCACATTGTTGTGACGCAACTTTCCAAGGGGGCGGTGGGGAAGGAAATAGAAAGGGCAGGCTGCCACCAGAAGAAAGAAACGCAGGCACCAGAATAAGGGGCAAGGGATGGGAAGCCGCCACTAGGGGAAGTCCATAAATGGAACAATGAATGGCTTGGCGACCGCTAGACGGAGGAAGGAAAGGTAAAGTGGCAACGGTGGGGCAACCATTGGCAGGACCGTGGCGGGAGCAGGGGCAGAGGCAGGGCCAGGGGCATGGGACCGTGGCTGAAAGGACTAAAGGAACACGGAAACGGAAACCGAAAAGTGGTCAACTGTTGCACACATACCTGAGGCGGAGACTGTGGCTGCCGCTGCGGTTCCTGTGGTGCCACTAGCACCGCCCGATGATCCCCCTCCCAGGCGACGCTGCTTCTCCTGCTTGGAGGAGGTCATCTGCACTAGGGATTGGGCGGCGGACCATTCCAAGTGCTCGCACAGCTGCTCCTCGCCGGCGGGTCCCTCCTCCCGGTCAGCCTCGTCGTCCAGCTCGATTACCTCACGCTTCAGCAGGGATCTGGAGGAGCGTTTGGTCAGCGACTTGAGCGATGACTTGCTGCCGTTCCCATTTCCATTTCCACTGGCATGTACATTCCCATTGGCATTGCGCAGCACCGAGGATGAGGACCTGTCCTCCAGCCTTAGTTTGCTGCCGTTCCTCGGCTTCGGTCGCCGCCAGCTCTGCAGCTCGCTGCTGCTGCTTCCGGATCCGGTCGAGCCAGGGGATGCCGCCGCGGCATACTTCCTGCTGGCACTCGCGTAGGCAATCGTTTGTATCTTGTTCCGATTGGGCAGTATAAAGTCCACAGACATGGTTCCTGCTCGGTTCTGCTCTTTCCTTGTGGGCCGAATCCGACTCTGACTCCGTCGCCGTCTCCGTCACCGTCTTCGTCTCCGTTGCCGTGTCCGCTCCCCGAGTCTGCCGGCAGTTGCCAGTTTGGCCGCCTGGCGGATCAAATCTTATAAATTGCCTGTTCAACAGACCCCGCGTTGTCCACACCCCACACCTCGGGGTCGGTCTGCTCTTATATTGTGTTTGGTTTGGTTCTGGCCTTCGATTCGGGTTTCGGAATCCTTTGTGGGGGTTGTGGGGCACCTCCTACGCCTGCTGCTCTTGAATCCCGTTTCTGTTTCTTATGTTTTAAATTTGTTTTGTATTTACTATGTAGATATAGCACAACCTTCTTTGACATCGACTCCAGCGTCGTCTGCAGTAAAATGCTTTAGCTTTGCTCCTTGTTCTCCTCTTCCAACTCCTCCAACTAGTTTTACTTCAACTTTGACATTGACATGAGTTGCCTTGAGAGTACGGCTGCTCCAGCTTCAGTTCTAGCTCCGGTTGCAGGACCTGCTCCTGCTCCTGCTCCGGCTTCTGCTCTTGCTCCTGATGCCTCTGCTGGCTCTGCTTGCTCTTTGGTGTTTTTGGAAGCGTGCCCTTTAGCGTGCCGGCTGCGACTGGCGGGCATCCTCGACAGCCTCCTTTCCTCCTCTATACCCTTCTGCGCAACTTATATAACTTGTGTCGGCTTGGCTCTGAGCGCTCGCTGGCCTGGCCGAAGCTCACTTTGCCACAATTGAAGGTATTTTGCGTTCGTTGTTGCGTTGCCGTTGCCGTTGCCGTTACAATCAAGGTTCTGCAAGGAGTAGACATGAAAGTAAATTATATTGGATTTACTCACTGGCAGGACTCTAGACAAAGACGCAGTACCATTTACATACAAATATAAGTACGAATATTCGTTGCAGATTCCCCAAACAGACAAATAAGAAACGGGGAAACGCATGGAAATATTTTCATCTAATATAATAAAGAAGAACATATCTTCATAAGATATTTATTTAATATACATATGTATATATACATACATAAAAAAATACGTGTTTGAGCATCATGCAACATCTATAACGGCGGACAGTTTTCTTAGATTAAAAAAACCCTACAAGTAAATGGATAGAAGTTTTGACCAAAGGGCTCTGCAAAGCTCTTTATAAAAACAAAAGGGAATATGGATAAATTAAGGGGAAAGTAAACCATTTATTAAGTCCCATATGCATCTCGGGAAGAGGGAGCATGTGGGTTTTTATCTTACAGGTTTTCTGTGGTAGAATAATCCATATATGCAAATTTGCCGATTATTTGTTGCCTTTGACTCTACTACTCTTTAAACCACCACACACTGGAATCCCACTTAAATTTAAGGTAAATACTCTGTACACTATGCGGTGTACACTCCGCCGTACTTGCCACCAAACAAAAAGCTAAAAAAAGTGCACTCCTCGTAAAATTGCATAATTCAAATGCCGATTTGCGAGTGAAAATTGTAAACAAGTTCCTGCGGTGGTTGGCAGCCATAATATTTACATTATAAATGCAGAAACCGCCGTGCAATCAGCGTCAACCCAAACCGACGCACAAGACACCACACGGACGCGGCAGGGAGATACTGCAGGCGCTGTGGTGGTGTGCCACGAGGGGATGGGCCAGAGGGGTCGGCGATTTGCAACACTTGATTACACTTAATTGATAAATTGTTATACTTTTTGCACTAAATTGCATGGGTTATACATGGGTTGGCAGTACGTTTTCCACACAGAAAGGAGCGAGAGAAGAGATATGTAGGAAGGACTCCCTGTCACTTTTACATCCAATGGAAGGCGCACACTCACGCACGGGCACGGACACGGACACGAGTACGAGTACGGGGATACGGACACGGACACGGACACGAAACTATCTATCCCTATCCCACTTTTAAAAATGGCGCATACACTCGTTGCCATTGTTTAGGAAATGCAGAGACGACAATTGCAATTCCGACTGGGACTCGGACTCGGACTCGGATTCGGATTCGACTCGGATCCTGATTCCGATTCAAATTCCGACTCCGACCACGACTCCGACTGGGAATCCCATTCATGGGCTGCGATGCTTGGCTTGTTCCGCTCTTGCTCCTTCCGCTATATCGAACACACTTTTTTCGAGCTCACTTTTCTGTCGCAGCTATCACATGTTGGAAAATTGTTATTTTCCACCGACTTGGATTGATTTTGTAGCGGGTTATTGAATATATGCCTTAATTTTTTCGCCTGTTCGTTGTTTGCTGCTCGCTTCAGCAACAACAACTTGTTTCACTCTGCACTTGTCGAATGTTTTGTGAATTGAAATCGACTGAGAGACGAGCGAGCGCAGCGAGAGAAGGAGAGATAGATAGGAATAGGTCGGCTCGGGAGAGAGCGCACTCGCTGGCACTCTCGCGGCGAGTGGCGAGTGGTGCGAGTACATGCAACAAATAGTCAACTGTTGGTTGCCTTAGCCTACCTCACTGTCGTCTCCACCAGCACACCCCTATGCCGTACACTCTCTCACACTCTCTTTCTCTGTCTCTTTCGCTCCCGCTCTGCCTCTCTCTTTTTAGCCATGCACATAAACAATGCGAGATTTTATTGCATACTTTGCAGCAACCGCTGCCACTGCAACGAGTGTCGTGTCGACATCGCAGTTTATATACACACACAAGCGCACGGGCACCGAAAAAAAAAATACCCAATCTCGAGGCACACACACACAGAACAAACAGCACTAACACAGAAACATCACTTTGTTGCATACATCACAATCACATGCAACACGAAACATCTGAGGATTGCCAAATCAATTCATGCATAAATTAATGGTATCGGGATAAATACTACTTTTTGGCCCATACACATGCTTGGGTCTATGTGGGGATATATCATAGGGGAATCTAGTTATGTGTGGAATGGTGGTATACTATATGAACTCTCGTACTCGCTCTGATTTGTTGCCCTGCTATTTTCCTTGGCTTGTTTTCCTCAGCCCAGTTCCGTTTCACAGTTTTTCCTCGCTTTTCTCTTATAGATTTTTTGCACTTTGTCACGTAATTTGTTTTGCTCGGCCTGGACTTGGTTTCACGTTAAGTTTTATGTATTTTACAGTTTATATTATTATTATTATGAGTACTATTAAACTATGGACTTGTTTCCTCTTGCGCAGTGTGGCTGCCGCTGTGCGTCAGTTTTTGACGTACCACTCCCTTCTACTGTGCGCTTCGTATTCGCAGCTTTCGGTTGTTTCGCCGTTGCCGTTACCGTTGCCGCTCCCGTCACATCACTACTGCGTGTGTGTGTGTGTGTATCTGTGTGTGTGTGTAATTTACAGCGAGTGTGCGTGATTTCGGGTCAGCAGCAGTGGCAGTGGCAGTGGCAGCAACAGCAACAGCAGCAAATCCAACACCAACGCACCACCCTGTTGGTGGGACGGGGTTGTTTGTTGCTCGTAACTATGATCCCACCGAAGGGTTGACCGTGGGTGGGGGGGTGTTCAGCTCTATAGTTCAGAGGAAGATGGGTCTTTACTTTCAGTTATTGATATGACTGCTCTGATTTATTAGATACCGATCGATAGGTAGTGTCATTTGATGGATGATTGCCCCACACATTGAGAAACAACAAGTAGCCAGCCAGCCCCCATTCGGGCGCCCACATTCAACAACCCTAAATCGGAGAGAGATAGGTATATATATATATGAGGTATGCGATCTGCGCCTGCGCTGCTGCTCTCGTTTTGGCCATCGCACTCTTGTTTCTCTTCGAAAACAAACGAGTAGCCCACTCACACACACGCACAGAGAGACAGGGACAGAGGCTGGCACGGACTCGTGCCAGGCAAATCCACACACACTTGTGGATTGCCGAAAATTATGCAACAGCACCGCCAGGAGCTGTGGCAGGAGCAGGAGCAGGAGCATGAGTGGTGGTCGAAGTGGAAGTGGAAGCGGGACCAGAAGTAGAGCCAGAAGCAGGACCACACTGTGGGGGTTGGAACGCCGGCCGATTGCGAAGGAAGAAGGAAGCCCGTCGAAGCCGGGGGTGTGTTTTGATGTCTGCCACTTGGCTGCCCGACTGCTGCCCCGGCCGCTTGTCCGCCTGGCCGCCTGGCCGCCACAATTGGCACGGCGCTGGGCTAAAAATACCAAACGGATCCTGGGCCTGCAAATCTGCATGGGAGCGGGGTCCATGTCCAGGTCCGGGACAAGGATTTCGTTATAAATTATGAGCCTCAACTAAGCGCCGCTCAAGTCGTAGGCGTTTAATTTGGTATTGTTTTCATTCCTTGGTTTTGGTTATTTGAGGAACTATTTCTGGGGAATGTCCCCTTAGCATAGTTGGGGCTGACCAGAGAACTGACAACGAAACTTGCTCCTTGTTGTCCTTTTTAACGTTTTGAGGTTTTGGGTTTATTTCGTTTCGTTTGGTTTCCTTTGGTTTTGGTTCGAATGAGGACTGAGGACTCGTTCTGGGGTTTGTTTGCACAGCCCCAAAAACCGAATCGAAAAGGGGGACACAGCAACAAGGACTTCATGGCCCGTGGCCCATTATTGCCCCCCTTCGGCCAAGTCCCTTGCGGTTACATCTTTTTTTTTTTGTGTGCCTCTGCCTCTGCTGTGCTGTTGCTGCCACTGTTGACTCTGCTGCTGCGTTGACATCAGCGCTTCCGCTGCGGGCTTCCTTATTATTCCTGTCACTAAGCCGCCCTTTAAATTCGCAATGAATGCCAAACAGCGAAACAGTTAAATGCTTTTTTTTCCATTTCGTATTTTGTGGTGCCTCTGTTGTTCGAGCCACGGAAGTGCAACACCAACGAACCCGGCAACGAACCCACCAAAACCAGACCGGAAGAGACGGGGAATGGATCGGGACGGGGACGGGGAAGGGGACGGCAACGGGGACGGAGATGGGGTTATGGTGTTGGGAATGGAAACAACCGCAAGGTTACCCCCAGCCGAAAAGGGGTTGCTGTTGCTGTTGTTGCCTTTGCCATTGCCGTTGTCCTGAGGTCCTGCTGTCCTGATGTCCTGCCGCGCGACGGCTGCCTTCGCGGTTACATTGACCCTTTTTCCACGGCCATAGGCTTTTCTTTCGTCAACGCTAATGGAGCTTAAAAAGTTGTCAAAGCGGCGCGGGATTTATATTTTAATTTCAAAGTGACAAAATAGAAAATGAAACGGAGCAGGAGACAGGCGGGGGGGAAGAGAGTCCCTGAATAGGACCCGGCGGTGGAGGTGGGCTGCGGACCCATCAAAAAGGCTCCGAACAAGGCATCAAATCAACAGAGCTCTGCCCATCACAAATCAGACGCGAATCGTCGACAGCCAACGGAAGGAGTGGACAGGACGTGGTGTGGGACGGAAAATGGTGTGGGAGCAAAGTGGAGTCTATTCCTGGCAATCGTGGGTCCTGTTGCCGGTCCTGGCCATCGCATTTATTGCCATATGCTGACAGTGTTGCTCGCGGGCAGTCAGTCGCGGCGATGGGGGCCAATTTGAGCTGTCATAAAAATGTACAACAACTGGCTACAAAGCAAACAATGCGACGAGTGCCAACAGCAACATCAGAGGCAACAGCAACAGCAGCAACAACAGCAACAGCAACAACATCTGAGGCAGCAACAAAAGCAATGGCCGCATTCAGCAATTGTGCAAACAAATTGCTGTTGCACTTTACTTTTATTTTACGAGTGCGAATGCCAGAGCTTTCTTCTTTCCATTTTTGCTTGTTCCCTCAGTTTTTTGCCGTCCTGGCCAACGCTGGTTGACGGACCAAAGGAGTCCTGGCGTGTCCTGGCTGTTCTGCTGCCTCCATCCGCCATCCGCCATCCACCATCCACCATCCTCCATCCACCACCCACCATCATCCGCCTGCTGCCCAATTTGCATTTTACTATCGTTGCAGGTTTTTATAGTTGTTGCTTTTGCATTTGGCGCTGTCGTTGTTGCTCTTACTTTTTGATGCCTCACTCTGTTTCTGTTGCTGGTGCTGGTTCTGGTTCTGCTTTGGGGTCTGATTGGGAGTCTACTTCTGGGCCTGGGCCTGGGCCTGGGCCTGGGTCTGAGTCCTGGGTCTGGTCCTGATCCTGGTTCTGGTTTTATTTGCGCGCCGCAATTTTCCTTCCTCCTGATCCAGCTCCTTCACATCCACAGCCATATCCTTCTTTTTGTGGAGCTCTTGCTCTGGTCATAAAGTTTACTTAACATGCCGCTGACGCTTTAGTTTTTTTTACTTCTTCGCTCTGCGAAGCTGTTAGATTTCGGATTGCAAAAGTCAAGCTTCTTACCAGATGGAGACAAACACAGAGACGGACTCGGACAGAGACACAGCCACACACACAGAGACACACACAGACACAGAGGAGACAAGGAGCATGCCCATATGCTGTGGAAAATCTCCGAGCACTGACATTTGCTCGGCATTTCTAATGTTGTGTGTAATGGCTCGCCATCAATTATATCAATTTCTGAGCAGAGAACTTGGAGTAAACAACACCACTCCAATGGCGGCTACTCAAGTTGATTAGTTTGATCAAGAGGTATGTCCAGCTCTGGCTATATTCTGGTTACATTTATTGCACAGACTGCGGTCCATGGCCTTGGAGCAGCGGAGCAGTGGTATGCATTCTGTGCTGGCTGTGGTTTCGATTGCACTTGAAGTTTTTTCCAAAAGTTTTACTGATTGAATGGAGGCTAGACGTGACTCAAACATTATTCAACCCTCAAGGATATCCTGTTTGGAGTCTTACTATTCATAAGTCAATCATCAAGTGTACTATCTTTGAATATTGAGCTACGATTCCCCAATTATAAGGCTTTAAAAAGTTTACAGTCTGAAGATTCCTTCAGGAATAAACTATGACTGTTTGCGAAGTTTAAAAGGTAGAAAGAAGTCCTGCACGTATTTGGATTGGATTGGATTCATATGAATAGATATACTTCAAGACACTCGCACACAGAAGTAAAACCATAAATTGAACTCTATATTTCTCTGAGATATCACATCAAAATCCATTCAAAATGAGCTCCCAACAACCTGCGTAATCCATATCCCATCAAATCCCATTTTAATACAGCAAAAGTTGAGTAAAATATAAACAATTTCCCCCCCAATCCAAGGCCCAGACCCAGACCCAGACCCAGACCCAGGCCCAGGCCCAGACCAGGCCCAGCAGTTGCTAAGGTGGAAATTTATTCAAAGACCTATTCAATCGCGATCCCACTAAGCTCACAAGGTGCTTTACTCCGGTTAGCTGTTCACTTTCCAAGCGATTTACGAGTCTGGCGGAGACGGAGATGGAGACGGAGACGGAGAGCATAGCAGAGCAGAGAGGAATCCTTTGGGTCGGGTTCCATCCAGTATCCAGGCCATCCATCCCTTGCACTTTTCGCGCAGGAACATTTTACAACATTTGTATTTATTTGGCGTCATGAGTTTAAGATGTTGTTGATATATGTTTACCGTCGTGCGACACACACACACACACACATGAGCAGAGGGACACACGTGGCAAGCAGCAAGTAGCAAGTGGCAAGCGGCAACTGCTGCAGCTACACATAAGTAAATTAGGATTTATGCTTTGTTCTATTTGAGCGCTGGAAAGCCATAAACGATTTTTTATGCACAGCCACTTGGCTGGAGAGGGTCCCTCTCCCTTGCGTCGCCGCCTCCCTTGGAGCAGCAGTTCGCACCTTTTCCGAATACGATTTACGACCCCATGCATGTGAGAACGTAAAATTGTTATAAATTTGCATGTGCAGAATGTGGAATCTCTCCTTTCAGACAGACCCAAGGAGGAAGTGTCTAGGAAGGAGTAAAGCAGCAATAAACCCAACTTACGGCCAAGATCAATCGCAGCGGCTTGTGGAAGTTAATGGCACATGAAACTGAACAACAGAGCAGAGTGGTGCACACTCCAGGAATCGCTGGAAGCATGAAACACGCGGGAATCGCCGACTGACAAAGGAGCAGAACTCTTCAGGCATCGAAGGAATCACTGGCTGACAAAGGAGCAGGAGCAGGAGCATGAGCAGGAGTAGGAGCATTCCCGGCTCAAAGTGAGCGTAATTAATGCTCGCAAATTTATCAAGCTGCATTAGGGCAATGAATGAAACCTGTAACTCATTTTGTCACCGAAAGCAAACAACAGAATGCGATGTAAACTGTTGCTAAGCCTGCTCCGGCATCGCGTGTGCATATGTCTCCGGGAATGACAGCAGCGAAAAAGTTTTTCCCCAGTTTGGCCCAGCTTTCCCTTTTTGCTCACACCCCTGCCACTGCCACTGCCACTGTCATTCGCTGTGCAGGCGACAGTTTAATTTTCCCCGTGACCCACATGACTGACACTCCACGATGACGCAAATCTTAAAGCAGCAGTGGCAGCGGCAGCGCCAGTGGCAGCAACAATGGCAGTAGAGTAGTAAGATGTTGCCGGCAGATAGTCTTCACTGGATTAATGCTGCCATAATTCCTACTCTGCCTGCGGGGGTGTGGCCTCTGTCGAGGCGTCTTCGTCGTCGTCGGGGGCCCAGCGCTGAAGTAGGGCTGGAGTGGAGTTCATTTAATATATCCGATAAAAGTATTTGCAATAAATCCTGTAAAAGCTAATGATTAATTGCTCTGTAGCTTTTAACGTCAACGCGCATAGTAGGCACGGATTGTGTGTCAGACGCCAACAACGACGATGGCTACGACGACGGTGGCAGCAGTAGCAACAACAATGGCAGCTCTGTGGCAGCGGCATTGGCCAACGTGGCGTATGAGTAATTCGACTTTGACGCCGCAACGCCGCGCGTGGTTTTGCCTACAGCCACAGCCACACACGCACACCACTCTCTAACACACACACGCACACTAGCACACTAGCACATTTGTCTTTTCCCGTTAGTGTAGTATGTTTCATGTTTTGCGTTATTGTCGCTTCAAGTAAAAACACAAAAATATTTATTTCAAATGAGTCCTGTGTACGCGTACGCGTACGCGTACAACTGGGGATCGTTCCGGGATGTAGGATGTAGGATGTGGGATGTGGGATGGTGGCATGGCGATGGGATGGGATGTGCGACTGCGGAAACTGGTAAACAGAATGCCCTCCCCTGCTCTGCTCTACTCTGCTCTGCTGTGCTCTGCCCAACGCCCAGCCACGCCCCCAGACAACCAGTGATGATACCCTGTAAGGTGGAGAGTACGGGTATGCAGGGTATTGGGAGTGAACAACTTTGTGTAGTATCGGGATCTGAGCATACATAGAGAAGGTGCTTCATAAACTCCATAAATATCTTCTATATTTCATCTATTATATCATTGGATAAGTTCACTTTAATCATGCGAATGGACTTCAGGAACAGGCTTGAATCTGGATCCGTTCAATGGTTCTGGTGGTGTGTCAATTTCTGGTAGTTGCTATGTTCCTCGGGCATTCTTGGTCCCTAGCACCAATCAGCAATTTCGGATGAGCGGAATGTTCATAATTTGACGAAGAAACGAGAGAAATGTAAATGCTCGATGCTAGCTATCATTCTCCATTCCTTTAGCTCTAAAGTTCTTCCTCTTAGGTACCTCCTGGTCGCATCCGCAGTATTTTCCCAATTGACTTGTTTTTTTTTTGTTTTTCGGGGAATTCGTTTTTTTTCGGTGGGTGGCGAAAGTAACTTTCAGGGGGTTGGTGGCCCGTTGGGCTGTTGGGTTGCCTCGTTCGCTGGCGCCTTTCGTGTGGCATGGGGAGCCGGGTGAAAGACAGCATTTGCCATAAATTGTGAAAGTGTCAACGAAAGGCAAAAATACACACATACACAGACACAAACCCATAGAGAATGAGAGGACACACACACAGATCCATTTAGAGGAGGCACATGCACGCACGCACTGAGGGGAAAAAACAATGCTAACGACATACAAACAAACAAATCTATACTCATTTGGGCTTCTGTGTGGGTGGGTGTACGTACGAGTGTATCGCAATGGGTGTTGGTGTTGGTGTTGGTGTGGCGGGTGTGTGTGAGTGTGTTGGCATTGGTGTGGGGAAGCAACACGCACGCATATTTATTTTGAACACATCTTTTTTTTTTTTTTTTCTTCGGTTCGGCCATCTACAAATGCGTTATATAAATAACCATATAAATAAATATATATATAAATGTGTGTGTAGTCATATGTATTGTCTATATACATAAGTATATAGATTGCCCAACATATTTACGCATATTGTTCTAATCAGTGGCGATGTCCCGGCCTCCTTGGCCTCCTCGGCAGGAATGTCAATTTTTTGCTGCCTAATTTATTTCGGCAGGACTATCGAGAAAGGGCCAAGGACCAAGGCCCACGGTCCCGAAGAACGGGAATTGGCTTCAATAGGAGGACGGTGGCGGTGGTGGAGGGGTAGGGGGAAAACCACCCTCCAAAAGGGGATGGTATGGCCCGGACAGAACAGAGCAGAACAGAACAGGACACTTTTGACACCCAACAGAGACGCTTCAGCTGCTGATTATTGCCAGGACACATTCCAGCAGACGGAGGCGTTTGTGGGTGTGGCAAACGCATAAGAATCCCCCCAGATTTTTCGAAACAGGATGTGGGGCCGGGAGAACTTTGCATAAGACCTCGCTCGCCCCGCTGCGGTCTCACTGCGCCTGACATCTCTCATAGAAGATGAATAGTTCTTGGGACTGGTCAGGTAGAATCGATATCAAACATATTTATGGTCCGCACGTGACCTCTCGCTGACCGCTGCCCAACCAAAGAGTTTCCCTTAAAGCCTCACAGCCTTAAAGCCAGAAGCTGCCAAAGCCGACGCTGACATCCTATAGGACTTAAATCCTTCAGATGGAAACAATCTCCTGGACGAAATAATTAATCTCCTTAATTGAATACATGCGATTATGAATCAACAGCACTTACCGCAATTACTGTATTAATTTCCTCGAGGAAAGCAAATTGCCAGAGCGCTTTCCCCCAGCTTCAGTTTCGGGGGGTTGCAATCCGTAAGGATTCAAGGAATACACCGCCGACCGTCAGCATCTGGCCGGGGGCGTTGGTCCAGTGTTCCACTAAATTGGACACATCTGCACAGTTTTCCTTAGCTGTAGGGAAAATCCGCATCCGCAGCCGCCCCTCCGTCTCCCCTCGTGTCCTCTTCGCCTCCCTTTACAGCTTGTCTGGCAGCGTGTCAATCTTGCGACTCAAATGGCGGCACGCATGGCAAAGTTTTCATCCTGCGGCCAGGAGCTCTGCTCTGCTCTGCTCTGCTCCGCTCCGCTTTGGAGCTACCTCAAATCCCCGCACGTATCCGCATTTCCACATTTCCACATTGCCAGACTCGCAGTCGCATTTGCATTTGGCTCCATACACACAATTTGTATGCTTAAGTAAGCCGACTGCGTGCATGTTTCTAATGGGCGGCACAAAAGGTTACTCTGCCCCTTGCCCCCCTGCCACCCCTGCTCTGCCCTTACCTGATGCTGAACCAAAACCAAAACCAGAGCCAGAGCCGGAAAAAAACGAAACGAAACGAAACGAAAGGAAAGGAAAGGAGTCCCCCACAACGGAAAACTCATTTCGCCCTCGGGCGTGACTTTTATAGCACTTTGTTTCCGAGTGGAACCTGAACCCAAGCCAAAACCAGAAGCCCACACAGAAAATGAGTGCGAATCCAACGAAACAAATGGATTTTTGTCAGAGCCAGTACACCCCTCGAAAACGCATTCGAAACTTTTGGCTTTGGCAATTTTCGAAATGCCCAAAATGTGTTACAGATTTTGGGCTTAGCTTTTATGCCGAGGGTATTATGATTATCATCAAATGATTGCAACGCCAGCAATTTCGAATCCATAAAGTAGGAATATTTCACTGATCAGCACCAAGAGATGATTCCCTATAGCCATCATTTTCTGTGCAAACTATTCTTAATCTTTTTGCTTAAAAGATATCTAACTGCTGTCTTTATATAGTAAGATCGGACTCCAATAAAATGTTTCAATATATAAATCGCTTACTACTATAACATTCGATAGGATTCCATAGGAATAATCCGGCGATAAAGAGCTGCCATTGAAAGGATCCATTGGATCTTGAAGGGTATTTAAAGTTTCGTCCTTTGAAGCTAGCCCTTACCTTCTTGTTGCTGTTGTAGCTCATGTAGCTCATGTTTCTGATGTTTCTGCTGTTGTTCCTTCCGATGTTGCTGCTGAACTTATCAACACGCCGATCACTTGCGACAGTTTCCGTTGTGCCACAGCACACACAGTGCCACAGACAGAGCCTAATTGCCCCGGCAAGCAGTAAGAGCCACAGTTCCATTCCCATTCCCATTCCCATAACGATACCCAACAAACCCTCGCCATCCGCCCAAAACCCCTACCGATACACGTACCCCTACCCACACCCCTCACACCCCACACACCCCATTCAAGGTGAGCAATGTAAAAACTTCCTGTGCACTCATTTAGTCCTGCTGAGCTCTTGTTGCCGTTGTCCTTATGTAAGCAGCAGTGGCAGCAGCAGCAGTGGCAGCTCCTCGCACGCCCTCTGCCGCCAGGCGAACAATACACGAAAATAAAACGAAACGAAACGAACCGAACCGAAAAAAAAACGGATATAGAAATTCAATACTTTGATTCGTGCCACAGCGCAGGGGCAGGGGCAGGAGTAGGAGCAGGAGCGGAGGAAGTGCAACCATACAAGGTAACCAAATAGCAGGACAACACGTACCACAAGCACTTGTTGTAGTTGTAGTTGCTGCGGCAGGAATACTCTCGCACAGCGAGGGAGGGGGAGGGGGATTGGGATTGCTTGGAACAAGATTTCGGACTGCTGCAACTGCAAGTCCGAGTCCGAGTCCAAGTACGAGTACGAGTATCTGTTGGGAACCAGAAACTGGGCAACATTGGTGCATTATACTTAGTGGTTTCCACTTGATTGATGCCATATGTCCTGTGGCCCAAAGGCCACACCATCCACTCACCTCCCCACCCCTGCACTGCCCTGCACTCCCACCCTCCCGCACACAGTGGGACGGAAAAGTTTCGCGTCCCACTAACGATCGACAGAAATACAATTGTAATTGCAGAGCACAAACTAATAACAACATCACGCAATGTCCTGGCAGTCCTTCGTCGTTCGTCCTGCGTGGGAACGTGCTGTGCTCTATGGAAGTTACCGTTGTATAATTACTGATATACAGATATCCTGCCACTGCCACCGCCACTGAAGGATACTGCCGTGTGCACTGCCTGGCATCGCTTAACTATTAACAGTCGCCAGGCATTCGCATCCGGTCTGGGGTTTTGGTTTTTCAGGAGGGAACTAGAAGGAGAACCCCTATTCATGGGGTCGGGGCTGCTGGGAAAAGCTCTCAACTCTCATCCACACCATCTACAACGCACACACATACCCGGACGGAACGACAGACAGACAACTCACATGTCTGCCAATTATAAGCAACTAAACCGCAGATAACAGAGGATGCTGCGGCTTCTGAGGCTGCGGCTGCGGCTGAGGCTGAGGCTGAGACTGAGACTATCCCTAACCCGTAACCAAGCAAGACCCCCAGTCCATAGTCCATATTCCCCAGAATATACAGAACTCAGCCTCCATGGGATATGTGCTGTCAAAGCGACGTGACTAAGTGGTGAAAAATGATTTCGTGGATACGTGTGACTCGCCCTCGGTGGGAATGAGCGGGCGTTAAGCGTTCACGGCTTCCTCCTGGCCCGGGAGCACAGCCACAGCCATCGAGAGGGTCACTTGACGAGATACCTCAAGGGGGGTGTGATGCTGGAAGATGGAAGATGGAAGACGAAGGATGGGAATGGAGATGCGACTGGGAACTGGGCGGACGACTGCATGTGTTGTGCAATCGTCAAAGGATCAACATATTCGGTTCATTTCGAGATGGGGCCACAGGTTCGTGAGGGAAATTTGTCACGAGATACTTCCGCAAGACGTGGGAGACACGTAGACGTACCCCTTGAGACGTACCCCTTGGAGGGTTCCAGGCAATCCAGGAGAATCCATTAATCTAAAGGAAAGCTTCTGCAATACAACTCAATGAGAGACCCTAGAACTCCTAAGAGAAAAGTTACTTTGGGTTCTAGAATGAATCGTCTGCAATCGATGGAGAGATAATGATAGAATGATTTCAGACTCCGTCTGAGTCCTCCGACTTTTCCATGTACTCCCAAGTAAATTGGCATATAGATTAGACGGATATTCTCATCCTCTTCTCGATTATTCCTATTCCTGTTACTTTTTTCCTGGAGAGAGACTCTCTAGCATATTCTTGTGGCATCTGATGTTGTCAGTGTTTAGATGGTTTGAGTACGTCTATCCAACCAAAATGATGGTAGTGTTTTTGTTCCACCTTTTGTCCTTATACTATCGCCACCTGAGAGAAAAGCTTATTTTATCCCAGTGGGTCTTACAATTCTTTACACATTTCCTCCCCAATCATCGGTGTTTTGCGTGATTCACGCCATCATCGCCGGTGTCTTCTACATCGCAGTCTGGCGTCGTTGTCTTGCTGCCAAGTAGCACTCAAAGTGAGTTTGCGACGCATTGCCGCATTGTCGCTACTTCATCAGCAAGCAACGGGAGTGGCAACGGCGACGGCGACAACGACGGCAACGGCAACGGCATCAAGTGCAAGTATCCATGTCCTCGGCGTTGCTGGCTGCACTTGTGCAGCATCTCCATCTCGAGCGTCGTCTCCATGCCCTATCCGCATGCCCCGCGCCGCTCCACCATCGCCGTCACTTCCATCTCCAGCACTCTCTCACTCGACACAGAATGTTGCCATTTGGCAACTGAGCGTCCGCAGGAAATGAATACGTGTTGAATATTTGTCGAGTTGAAGCACAAGGACATGAGGATAACATGGCATGCCAGGGCATGGGGGATGGGCTCTAAAAGAGGTGGTTCGTTCAACCCCTCATGCCACCCCCTAAACATCTACAAGGCAAATATGTGCACATCCAGTATCCAGTGTGTATCCATCTACAAACGAACTCGTGGATGAGCTCCATGTGTCGCTTAGCCTTGCCTGGATGGACAGACGGGACGAGGAAGGAACGAGATGAGGACGGGACGGGACGGGCTAATGCGCAAACCAAATATGATATACAATCATGTATATACTATAAAGCATCTGCTGCTGCTTCTGGCCAAAGATTTGCAAGCGTTTCATAAATACAAGCAGCAATAGCAACAACACCAGTGCCAGCAACATCAGCAACAAGCTGCAAGGACAGGGACCATCGCCAGCTGCTGCAAATGGCACGCATGAAAATGAAAGGCCCATCGAATGGGCGCCTTCATTGAGAATTTATTTCAATAAGAGAAAGGAAACTATATGTACCGCAGAGGTGGATGAGGGGGATGAGGTAGACGAACAGAAGCAGCAGCAGCAGCAGAAGCAGCACTAAAGGCCATCGGAAACTATAATCACGTCTGTGCATACGAGTACGAGTGCGAGTGCGAGTGCTCGTATGTCTGTGGGCAGATACATGAGACCACTGGCAGGATATCATCGCTAAGTGCTCTTGTTGCATGCTGCACAAGCACCGAGCACCGAGCACCGAGCACTGAGCACTGAGCACCGACTCGAACAAGTAATTAAGATTAGTGACTCAATATAGATACATACACATACACATACATATACATATACATATAAACAAACACACACAGCATGTATGTATGTACATACATAGATACAGATGGATAGATACACGAGTCCACAGACAAACAACATCCATCCTTGCCTGCTTTCTTTGTCTGGCTTTAAACTGTATATTTTCTAAGGAAAATGTGTGAAAGCTGTTTCCTGTGCTTGGATAATGCGTGAAGGCTGTATCTTTTAAATGAAACATGCCTTAAAGCCATAGTTTTCGAAATGAAATTAAACATCTCTTGGATCTGGCATGTATTTGCACACAACACACACATGTGCACAAGCATGCACACATATGTAGACACACAGACAGAGAGACACACATGGGGGAGGGGTCGACTCCATCAAATGCCAGATGGACTGTCAGAGAACTGATTCCGGGTATCATGCGTTTGTAGGGGCTCATGTACCTTATTGCTAGAACGTATGTTGCCCCAAAATGATATCAATTGTCTGTGAAAAATATGTGCGAATCGGAAACGTTGGACCTCGGAAGCCCCCGTGGGGCTATCGAATCGAAAACCCGAATCGGAGGAACCGATTGCTGAAGGCCATAAGCAATAGAGTATGAAATCGCTTATCGAAGATGTCGAATATTCAAAGTCTGCTGGGATAATCAGCTTCCAAACCCACTGCCTGATGAGATCCACAACCACAACGTAGCTTGGAAAACTCAAGAAATTAGAAATCCTGAGGACGGGGGGCTTTTGAGGCCACTGCAACAGACTTCGACTGGTTCTGAGAAAACTTTCCAATGCTAAAGCCAGGGCCATCAGTTCCTTCAATGTATAATGTGGCATCCAACTGGAGCTAACTCCCGGATATACATATCTTACATATCTTTAAGCAGGGAACAAGCATTCTGTGCTGATTTCCCGAAATGTCGTGACAGCTTTCAGAATCAGCTGAAAGTGTTATTCATCTGTGAGCCGCCTGAAGAATTTCGTAGTCGATCAGGTTCTGAATTACTACAAACTCATTTGGGCCTGAAGACACTTTGTGACCTGAAGAACTGAACATATCTGGCAGTAGTTTCGAACTCATTCCAAATGGTTTATTGCGATTGAGAGCCACATTTAGACATTGAGTGACAACTTGGGATGTGGGCAACAATGGAATAATATAACATTGGGGAATACGAACTTTCGTGCACTGCAGCTTACACTGGGGAAAATCCATTGCATAGAGCATCCATCCTGGCAATTCTCAATGAAGGACACAGTTGCGTTTATTGCCATATCTGCCTAATCTAATTATCTATTAAAGAAAGGTCATGAATGTATGTATACCAGAACTTAAAGAGATCTCATTGAGCAGTTTCTTGAGATGATTACTCCTCAGATTAAGAGTTTTACACCTCGATCAGTGACGACATATTGCCTGTGATATTTGCACAATTATTTTGCTGATGGACTCCGACGAGTATAAGTAGTCGATTCATCCGATTCTGATCTCCAATGGGATTTGGCAATTACGAGAGATAAAGTCTTCGGTTGACCCATCCTATCCAGGATATTAGACAGCTCCTTGATGCAGTTTTGGGCGATATATCGACTACTGTGGATGTGAGCAACAATGAAGTTAAGGAAATCTTACGGAAAGCTACCTTGTAACTGGTGGAAATCCACTTCGTAGGCCATCCTGGCAGCTTCGAATGAAGTACCATATCAGCGTTATTACACTCCGCAGCGATTCATTGACTATAATATATTATTTTATATGCATACAATCCGTTTCTAAACATGTGTTTACTTCAATTTGAAACAGAGCTATTTCTTGTGCGTAATATCACAGCTGTAATTCACACATAATGCTGTGGTGCACAAAAGATACAATGTTCAATGTGTAACTGATATAATAAAACACTTCCGGACTCTTTAGACATCTCTTAATAGTAGTATTGTCTTTCCACAATCGTTGGCTTACTAGTAGGTATATTTGATCCCTTCAGCTCGCAAATGTTCAAGGGGAATGTGAATTTATGAAGTATCTGTCAAATTTGGCATTTCTAATTTGCACAAAAACAATTGCAGAATGGTTCCTTTCAGTAGCGTCCCCGTAATTCCCACAAATTGAAGATTCTACTTCAATGGCAGCTCTTCTCTGATTGACACTCAATAGGCGTCCCTCCCTCCACAGCTTTGACTTCTTTTGGGCGATTAATTGAATCAACAGCAGCCAGAATCAACGCAACCTCCCATATTCAAAATACTTATCCCATTCTCCCATACATTCTATCCTGCTTCTGCTGCTTATTCTATGGTTTATTCTGCTGCCTCTCTGCTGCCTGACAGCCATTAGTTTATGGCTGGCAAACAAAACAAATGCCAGAGGGCACTAACCCAGACCCAGACCCAGACCCAGGCCGAGGCCCAGACCTGGACCCAAGCCTGAGCCCAATCCCGAATTGAAATTCAAGAACTGGGTGCAGCCGTCAGTGTAGGGCCAGAATGCAGAAAACCAGAACCAGAACCAGAGCCTCAACCAGAGCCAGCCGCCGGGAGGCAGGAGGCAGGAGGCAAGAGCCAGGGTCAGGAATCAGCTGCTGTTGCATCGATGAGGAAAATGAGGAAAAATGAAATAATGCCAATGTGGACAGCTGTCGGGAAAATTGTTGAAAGGCGAATGAAAAGCGGCTCTTCTCTCGCTGGGGTTCGCTTCGGTTCGGATCGGCTCGGCTCGGATGGGATCGTATCGTATCGGATAGGTTCGCCCTTTGGCAGTTTTTTAGAGAAGCAGAACAGTCTACTGGCAGCACAATCATCATTATCATCCTTGATGCCGTTGTTGTGTTTATGTAGATCGTCAAACGATGTCCCGTCGAAGGATCAGAGGGCGAGCCCATCCCACAGGCAGAGGGCCGAAATATTTGGTCCTTTTCTACCTGGACCGCACCTCAGCCCGGACCGGGGTTCGTGCTCTTTTTCGTGCCCCCTACTCCTTCTGTTGCTGCTCCTTCAGCACATACTCTTACTCGCATGAGGAGAGGTCTTTGAACCCAGAGTCTCGTTCGCGTCTCGTCTAACGATTTGTGGGTTTCCACTCGCTTTTGTTGTCCGACTGCAACAGCTGCCTGCTGCAGGAGGAAGGAGTCGATGTCGATGTCGATGATGGCATGGTGGCATGGAGGGAGAGGGAGCCAGGCAGGACAGAGGATCCCCGAAGAGAGAATCCCTATCCCGGCAGTGAGATTTCCCCGACTCAACAACCGATTCGGCCGAAAGCCCAAACAAATGTAATTAAAAATACAAAGTTTCAAATTACCGGAATGGTAACTGAACTCAGCTCAACTCGGACGCGTGTGTCCAGTTTTTGGGCTGGCTGTGGAAGCCGCACAAGTTGTGGCGGTGGCAGGAGTGAGTGGCAGGCAGCTAGCAGCTAGCAAGCGGCAGTCGGCAGCAGTCGGCAGCAGTCAGCAGCAGTCAGGAGGCAGGAGCTTCTATATCCTGTTGCAGGATATGCTAATAAGTTTGCCCATCAAAACTGAGCAAAGTGCAATTTCGGGCGATGACGTAAACCCACCTTTATTTCGCCCGTTGTTCTTTTTATTCCCAATTGCTTTACCTGTTAGCTGCTGTTTCTATGCAGACGCCAAAAAATGCCAAAACGGGGTGGTTGGGCGGATGGGTGGTTCGGCGGTAATGTTGCTGTTGCTGTTGCTGTCGAGGCAGTGAGAGGTGGTGGTGGTGGTGGTGTTGCTGCTGCCGCTGTTGCTCTGATGATGATGATGATGATGACGACGACGACTACGACGACTACTACTACCAGGATGGGGTGGTTGCAAAGCCATTCAAAAAGGAGTAACAATGAAATTACAGCAGAAACAGGAATAAATAGCATTTGGGAAAAACTCGACAGCGTCCGGGAGGCGAGACCGAGACCACGCTCAGAGGTACGAATTGTACAGGGACCAAAAACCGACCCACAGACAGACAACGCGAATACAATAAAGATGAAAGCGAAGTCAATTGCAGAGCCAACGAAGCGTGAATACTCTCCTTTGTAGGGCAGAAGCTGATTGGTTTATGTTGCCATAAACTACAGCCGAACATACTGCAGGACATGGGGCAGGATTGCTAAGGATTGCTCTAATTCAATTAAAGTGATTCAATATTTCATGGTCCATCTTTCCCAGATTCTGTTTGAATAGTTGTACATCCGTAGATAGTTCTATGCTTCATATTTCCCCAGCTCGATGCGAGTATATTCCCAAATTTAACCCTTAATCTCTGGATCTGCAGACTTCACAGGATGTTCCGTATGCTCTCGGGCAGAGAGTACAGCTACAATTCAGAATCAGACTCGGACCCAGACTCTGTCTGGTACTCGTGCACCCGTACACCCGTACACCCGTGCTGTTTCCACTTTAATACATCATTGAATGAATGGAAAACGGAATGAGCATGCCAGACACCGACACCTGGCTCGCTTGGGCTCTGCCGCATGCCTCATGCCTCATGCCTAATGCCTCCTGCCTCCTGCCTTTGCCTTTGAGTTCTGTTCTGTTCTGTTCTGTTGGGTGCTGTTGGGCAGGCGGCAGGGCGAGGCAGAGGAAAGGATCAACAGTTTCTGGTTATAGTTCGGCTACAGCTGCCGCCGTCACTTCCGTGCCACGCGAGCGTCACACTTCATGTGAGAGAGAGATGGAGTGAGTTATATAGAAAGAGACGGACAGAGAGCCAACGGAGAGTGGGAGCCCGTAATAGTCGTAGTTTGAGCCAGCGCTAGGCAACGCCAAATAGCCTTTGGCAAGCTGACAAGCCAAATAGGGACTGCATGCATGTCTGTACGTATGGGAGTGTGATGGGAGTGGGAGTGGGAGTATGGGAGTGTGGGGGTGTGGGGTATGGCATGGTGCACCCCAAAATCACCAAGGAAAAGCCATAACAGCCAACAGCTGGGCCAGCTGCAGCACTTGTAGAGCATTTCCTGCTCCTGCTCCTGCTACAGCTCCTCGTCCTGGTCCTGGTGCGGCTGCTGCTTTTTGCACGCTCGCAAACGCGCTCAACTGCATCCCCGCAACGGGGCTGCGGTGCACCTTTGCTTAGCCTCTTAGTGCTCCCCCCGGTGCACCCCCCTAAAAGCAAAATAAACTAACAAAAAAAGCACTACCCCGTGAGGACCGACCAGCTTTAACAGACCGAAACCCCAAATGCCCTTGTAGCCCTTGTGTTTTTTATTAATTTTTAAGGGAATATCAGATATTAATGAATATTCACTGATGGATTTTGTGGAGATATATGTACCTATGTCTATCGCTTGGATTAATACTGATCAAGAAGAAAAGTCCTCTCTACCGTGGGCGGTACTTTGCTCTTTAATGTCGTTAAACTCTGGGCGCAGCTATAGCACCCCCGGGAAGGGTATAAAAAAGGTATAAACAAAGACTAATAGCTACGCTGGGTAGTACACACCACATAGTATGCAGAACTACTCGTAAAACATGAAACAGGAAAGGCGCTGTCGCTGCATTAACCATATTGTCCTTGTTCCAGGTGAGCGCCTCCCTCTGTCCGCCCATGCGGCCCTGCTCCTGCTCCTGCTCCTGCTGCTGCTGCTGCCGGCTGCATAATTTGGTCGTTGCTTTCCTGTCGTGACGCGTGTCTACGAGTAAGTTCCAATTCGGCAGCCAAAGCCATATGCTATACGCTATATGGAATGCTCTATGGCCAGAGCTTGAATCGCCTCACTGCCTCCACATCTGCAACGCCAGCAGCGGCAGTGGCAGCGGCAGTCGCAGCGGCAGCGAGTGCGCGTGGCCAACGGCGATCTAAGGATCGGCCCTGGGTCCTGGGTTCTGGGTTCTGGGTCCTGGGTGGAGGAGTGCGGCTAACGAAGCGCAACAATTTCGTTGTGGGTTGTGTAAAGCGCATCTTGTTCCACATTCGCCTTCAAGTCTGTTGGCCGTTGGCAGGGAAAGCAGATTACCATTTAGAAGGAGGCCGTGTGCCGTGCGAGTGGTTTTCTCAAAGTGACAAGGACCTACCCAGGGCGCAGGGCCTGAACGCCCAAGCGCATACGTAGGGCTTCCATTTCCATTTCTAGGGGGGGAGGGGAGGTGCCGAACCCCATTCTTTGTTGTAATTAGTGCAGTCGAATTCCACAGATGGCCTATACGTTACATTAGCATTCATATTTACATACAGACATTAATTTTCAAGGAATGCCCGAAGAGGTCCTTATGGCCCTGACCCTACAGTCGACCAGTCGACCAGTCCACCAGTCGACTGTCATGTCCGCTAGATGGATGGATAGATATACTCGTAGATACTCGTAGATAGATTGGTTGCAGGGCACTTCTTGGCTTTCCTCCAAATTCAAAATTCCAAATTCGAAACTGTTTAAACAGCGAAACCGTATAAAAGAGGTTGCATCTGTCACGATTCCGGGAAGGGGAGCAGCAAACGGAAGGCCCCTCGGAGCGGGGATACCATAGAAAACCCAAACGAAATTCCCATAAAAAAATATGGAATTTAAAGTCCTGAAACCTCATCCACACTGCAGAAGCTGTCTGTTGGATATTTCTGTTACGCTGCGAAAGTTAGTCGGAGCAGACAAATTGTCTGTTGTCTCTGGCTAATTAAAAGGTTAAGAACTTTGTAATTTAAGTGTCTAATTATGCAGACCCGCTTGTGCGACTCCCCTTGCGCCCCTTACGCCCCTCATGGCCCTCATAGCCCTTCTGCCAATCCAAAACTCCACTTTAATTAATTAGTCTGTTGTTGTGTGTGGAGTCTTACTACGAGGTTGAACAGATTATGTACCAATACATACATACGAGTACGCGTATGTATATAGTATGTACATATTTACATTCTTCAGATATGGCTATGGATACGTATATGGAAGTTATATGCCGTATAACGACGGGACTGCCGTATTTTACTCTATCGAATCTCCCACTTATATGCATACGGGTATGTCCTGTTTTTTACTTGACCGAAATCTTTAAAAACTTTTACTGTAAATATTTGGACAGGAATCGTGGCTCGAAATTGGAAAGCATTCATTTTTCTGAGTGTGACATATGACACATCCAGCTGTCAATCAAAACGGACTCTGTCCGGTCTGCAATTAATCATAGACCGATTTGAGTCCACATCCCGACCTTTGATCCAGAAAGTAAACCACTTATTCATGCCCAGTGGAGAGCCAAGCTGACATAGAGGGCATGGAGGATATGGAGGATGTGGAGGACACGGGGGGGAAGGGCATGGCAGCAGGGCGTTGCAGGGACATAGAGCGACAGGAGTTAGTTTGCTGTTTATCTTGTACTAACTGAGTTAGAGCCAAGGACCAACGACCAAGGACCCAGGACTGTTGCTTCCCCCTCCCCAGGCGTCGCCGTCGCTGGCAATTTGTTGAAAATCAGAACGGAGCAACAAATGCAATGCAACAGCAATTAACTCGGCACAACTGCCACATTCTGTGAGCGACGCGACGAGACGGCGGGGCAGGCTGTTGCGAAAATCCACCCTGTAATGCTCAATAACAAAAGGGAGCAGCAGCAGCAGCAGGAGCAGGAGGGGAGGGGCAAGAGGCCCGAGCCCCGAGCCAAAAGAGCCATGAGCCAATTCAGGTATGTCCTGAGACAAGGAGCGCCAGAGAGAGGCGCAACAATTACGAAATGGAAACGAAATGGGGAACGTTTGGTCAATGAAACACTTCCTGATTGTTGCCGTGTCGCCCAGGGAGGCTCTACACCGTCAAATATGCCGAATATAACGAGCTTAAAGACTCTGATTTTCATTGAAAATGTAGCTCCAAGACCCATAGAGGATGACAGCACGCCTTGATGGTAGTGCTTCAATGAAATTTCAGTACATTTCATATAGATTTTACAGAAATTGAATAATTTCCAACGTGTGCCACTGCCCTGCCGACAAGCAACAGCAATAGCAACAGCTACGGTTCCATTCTTGGGGGTTGGCATTTTAGGGGCTGTGTTTTTGTGTTCCACTGCTCTGCCATTCCGTTCCGCTCTCTCGCTGCGGCTTCGTGTCGTTCGGCACCCTTAGAAGCGGCGCTTCGGGCCTTCGTTCAGTGTATGCTGCCAGCAACATCTGGACGATTTGCAGCAACATTAAGTCGGCAACACGGCAACATTTGCGGCGGGTGTAGCTGAAAACGGCCTTGCCGCCCCATTCGGACAACCCTTATAAGCGCGGTTTCGTTCAGTTGGTGCTCATAAGCATTCAAGCATTCGGTTCGTTCGCATTTCTTCTCTATCTTATATAATATTATATTTTCTCCTAAATCAATTTTTTCACTACCAACAACAACAACAATAATAAAAACTTAACTATTCTCAACTCGCGTCAACCTCACTTAACCTTTACCACTAAGCCTACAACTACAACTGCAACTAAAACTACAACTACAACTAAAGCTATACTTTCTGTATAAACATTTTTTTTGACTCGATAAAGTTTTTTTTTCAAATTGTTTCCCAACAACAAAAAAAAACCAAACAACCAACAAGCGAGCCACAAAAGAGCTACAAATAAGCCATATCCGAAGGATATATACTCGCAGGTCAGACCCAAATCGGAGAATATTCCCCACAAAAGAGAGGACACCACCCCGCAGCCATACGAAACCGTTATGTTTTGAGTCCATTTCGTGTAAAAACAAACGTAAACGTAAACGCAAATGTAAAAATCGATAAGCCACACGCAGCCAACGCGAACGTGTCCGTGTCCGTGTCCGTGTACGTGTCCGTGTACGTGAAAGTGTCTGTGTCCCCGGGTCCGTGTATAGGAGAGCAGCAGTGCCGAGGATTGACCCAAAACGTGGCTCCAACTTCAACTTCAACTCCAACTTAATGACGGATACGGGTCTGGGTCCCAGGTCTGGCAACAAATCAAGCGCAGAAATATGTAAAGAGGCTGTGAAATCCGAGGAATCCTAACCAACAGAAACAGAAACAAAAGCAACTGCAAAACCAAACCCAAGAAACCCAAGCGAACCCGTAAAACGTGAACCAAATCTAAAGAAACGAAACAGAAAGCAGAAAAGCAATCCATAAAATGCGAACCCACTAAAAGGAGGAACAAACGGGAGAAGAGACGAGAGACGGCAGTATGCCCAGTCCCGACAACCTGTACAAGTAAATCTCTAAGATACTTTCGGCGAGCCAAATCTATTTTCACATGCGTCATCAGTTCTTGCGAAATAAAATCAGCAACGTTTCCTTTCCGCTTTGCCACAAACGAATACCCCTCAGACGGTCTTTGCTCGTTCGAAAATCGAATCTCGCTTCAGCACTTTACTACCGCTCTGGATCGACCTGATCCGACATCCAACGCTCCTCCAGCAGCCTACACCAAGCCTCAGCCTCACAGCTGCCTTTGCCGCTGCCTCTGCTTCTGCCCCTGCCCCTGCCTTCAGCTTTACCCCTACCGCTTCCGTTAGCCAAGATGCCGCGTTGCCTGATAGCGAAGAAATGGAAGGCCTATCCCTGGCTGGATCGGTCCGAGGACAATACACAACAGCCGCAGCAACAGCAGCAGCAGCAGCATCAGCAGCAGCAGCAGCAAAATGCCACAAATACATCGACTACTTCCAGAGATGAAGATCTGTCGCATCTCAAATCGCGTCGCTCCACCCTCGACGATGACGAGGAGATCGATGTTGTAGGCGATAAATTTCTGACCAAGTTGGAAAAACAACGCACAACCATTGCCTCAGTAGCAGCAACAGCAGCAGGAGCCACCGCCGCAGAAGCCACAAATAACAGCAACAGCAGCAACAGCAGCAATAGCAACAACAGCAACGAGAGCACAACAGCAACAGTGACAGCAACAACCACGACATCGGCCAAGTGCTGGGGTCCAAGCTCCCCCACGGCGGGCACCACGGCGCCGAGTCCGCCACCCCACTCGCCGGAGGCGGCGACGCGAGTGGCCAGCAATGTTTACAACGGTAAGTTTGCCGCAGGAAACTTTCTCCCAAATAAAAGAGAGTGAGCGACCGATGGGTGGCCTGTGGGTTGCTCGGTGCGGGGTGCGGGCGTAGCATGCCACGGGGAAAGCACGTAATCGCTGTCATTGATGCGACCATTGTTCGATTGCGAAACAATTCAGAATCCATTTAATTGCCTTTGTTGTCACTCAATGCTGTTTGTGATTCCCATTCCCGTCCGGGCGGCAGGCCACACTTCAAGGGGAGCCCAAGGTAATTCACGTTCCTTTTCGGGCTTAACTTTCGCCACTCGGCAATTGGAGAAAGGTCATGAGAGTAAAACAAAGATAAATTATGTGATTTCAAATGAGTAAAGAACGAGAGTCGTTTCTACATCATAGAATCCTTCAAAAATGTATTCAAAACAAACACAACGCCACAAAATAGTACAGAATTATTCGAATTCCATCCAGAATTCCATTGATGGAAGAAGAAATAGTAGAAAAATCCAAGAAAACCGTCCTTTGATTAATAGCAATATTTATAGCATACCTTTGGGGACCCGATACCCGATCACCCTAACAGTGAGCTTCTCTTTCTGTCTAACTGTTGCACATTTCTAGCACACCCCACAGAAGACTAACCCACATCCATCTCTCTTTCGTCTCGCGTTTTGCAGGCTACACCCGCGAACTGTCCCCGCTGCACTACACCGCGTACCTGCCCCGAATGGAGAGCGAGATCACCGTCATCCGTGCCGCGGCCACAGCCCTGGTGGCAGCCGCCTCCGGCAACGGAAGCAGTCCCGCCGGAGATCAGCATCTGGCCTCGTACCAGACACCGCCGTCGTCCACCACATCGTCGCCCTCGTGCTCGCCCAGCGGCGCTGGCGATCGGATGGTGGACCGCTACAGTCCGCACATCAAGATGGAAACCGGCCAGACATCGAGTGAGCGCAAGTGCTTCAGCAGCACGGGAGCCACACTGTCGCTGCCCCCCAAGAAGAAGGACATTTACCGGCCGTACTCGCTGGACGACAAGCCGACGCATGGCTACCGCAAGCGGATCCCGGCCGAGGAGGACCTGCACGCGGCCCATGCCATATTGGACCTGAGCGCCTCGACCGCCTTCCATCCGCCCACGCAGCCACACCAGCTGCAGCAGCAGCAACAGCAACAGCAGCAGCATCAACAGCATCAACAGCATCATCAACAGCATTCGCATCACTTGCCCCTGCAGCAGCAGCAGCAGCAGCAGCACGCTCTGGTCCACAACCACTCCCACTCCGCGTCCTTCGAGGCGCATGCGCATCTACGGAGCACGTCATCGATTGCCGAATTGGCTGCTGCAGCCAGCGCGGTGAACGAACAACGCCCCTCGAGCAACGCCTCGAGTGCCAGCTCCCAGCACGCGATGCCCAGCAGCCCGGCCAGCAGCAGCCACGGGAGCATCCTCAGCTGCAGCGGCAGTGGCAGTGGCAGCAGCGTGCAAAACGAGAACAGCAACACGACCAACACGAACCAGGACTGCGACGGCGGGTCGGTGGACGGGGAGGCGGGCGGCACGCAGGCGGCCAAGACGGTGGCCTACACCTACGAGGCCTTCTTCGTGAGCGACGGCCGCTCCAAGCGGAAGCATGTGGCAGATCCGGCCGCCGTGGTGGTGCAGGACCAGCAGAAGACCAAGTACACCTGCTCCGAGTGCGGCAAGCAGTACGCCACATCAAGCAACCTGTCGCGCCACAAGCAGACGCACCGCTCCCTGGACTCGCAGTCGGCCAAGAAGTGCCACACTTGCGGCAAGGCGTACGTGTCCATGCCGGCCCTGGCCATGCACGTGCTGACGCACAAGCTCTCGCACAGCTGCGGCGTCTGCGGCAAGCTCTTCTCGCGCCCCTGGCTGCTCCAGGGCCATCTGCGCTCCCACACCGGCGAGAAGCCGTACGGCTGTGCGCACTGCGGCAAGGCCTTCGCGGATCGCTCCAACCTCCGCGCCCACATGCAGACGCACTCCGTCGACAAGAACTTCGAGTGCAAGCGCTGCCACAAGACGTTTGCGCTCAAGTCGTACCTCAACAAGCACCTGGAGTCGGCCTGCCTCAAGGACGAGGAAGAGCTGATGATGGCCATGTCGCTGCACGGCCACGGCGGCGACAGCAACAGCGAGAGTGGCGCCAGCATGGCCTCCTCGCCCCCGCACGAGTTCCTCGAGCGCGTCAAAGTGGAGTGCCCCAATGGCGGGGCAGGATCGGGACTGGGTGGCAACACCTACGCCATGTAATGCGGGAATGTAATGTTGAGTAAGTTGCAGTAATGGCTGCAGGATGGCAGAGCTGCAGGATTGCAGGATTGCAGGACTGCAGGACTGCAGGGCTGCAGTGCTGGTTAGTTAATTTACCGTTAATGTTAAAGTTACCGTTACCATTTACAACTAGGCTAACCGATAGCAGTTTTTTTTATAGAATACGAATACGATGCATACATCACAATACGTCCAAAAGCAAAGTGTAGTAGAGTAACACAGAGACTGTAGAAAATCGCATTAGACACGTTAGGCAGCAAAACGACAAGAAATCGAACAAAAAAACCAACAAACAAACAAACAAAAACAAACAAAAGCAAACACCTAACCAATCCAATCTGGTTCTTCTTAGAAAGTAAAGCATTGAAGAGTTGAACATTCCTAGCCCCACATTCCATATATATATACAAATATATATATATATATACACGACACACACGAATACACACACACGAATACACACACACACACAGAGAGCCTTGTGTATGAGGTGCTATACCGAATGCATTCCGTAAACCTGAACAAAACTAAGTAATTCTATGCCAGAGCGCAGCTATCTAATCTATCCAAACTACTACTTACCAAAGCATACATATATACTGGTATATACTGATATATCTATATACTATATAGAGTGTACTATATAATCTGTAGCTGATGCAAAAGCAAGTTTTTAATCTCCAAAACTCTCTCTCTCTCTCTCACACTCTCTCTCTCTCTCTCTCTCTCTCTAAGTCTATAACTCTCCAAGAACACTCCCTAGCCCAAACCCTAACCCTAGCCCTAGCCCTAACCCTAAATCTAACTGTAGCTATAGCTCGAGGAAAATATCTCTCTATCTCTCTAAATCTAAATCTAACTCTAACTCTAAAGCTAAACACTAACTCTAACTCCTTAATCGACAACGTGACGAAGACGAAGTGATTAAAATTAATGCAACGAATTACAAAAGCAAATGCAATGTTTCTCAAACAACGAATTAGGTCTTAAGGGCAGCCTATCTATAAGCAGATATTACGAGTGGTGGCCCCACTCGGTGGGGGGCTACCTACCAAACAAACAATTTTAAACTAAGTCACCAAAACTAAGAGCAACTGAACGGGCAGTAGCCGGACATTTAAGCACTCAAAGATTTTTAGATTCGATATTAACAACGACACAAAACAACTTACAAACAAATTAATCAAAAATTGAATACAAAACTAACGAAACGCAAAGCAATATTAGCCAGGTATTGGAATCGGTTCGACATTAGGGTTTTCCGAATGCGAGCCGGCTCCGTCACCCTCATATTAACCCTTGTAGAAAGCATCATCACGTTAACACATAAATATACATATAGGTAACGTCCCTCCCCGTCCCCTGTCCCCCGAACCCATTAGTTCATTGCGATCTCATTTAAGGCTAGAAGAGCATGGCAGAGGAGGGGATTTCTGACTTTTGGGCTGACTTTTCATTTTCCCCAGTTTAAGGGGTTCCCACAGTTTCCCAGTTGCCCGGAAAGGCTCCATTTATATCCAACGAGCATACGTTTTAGTCAATTAGCATTCCAAGACCCCACAAGGAGAAACAGGGGGGAACACAATTATTTATTATAGAGAATACTCACGATTTAAGTGAACATCTAGTCGCTGTCCAACAGCAAAACCAAAAACCTATCATTTCTATCGATTGATTATATCGATTGAACGAACCAAAAAAACGAAACCAAAACCAAAGCCAGTTTCCAGTTCCCAGTTCCCTGTTTTCGAACCAAGTTATAAAAGTAAAGAACATTGCATTCAGTTAGAGGCCCAATTAGGAGTACAGCCAGCGACCAAGACCAAAGAATCGTATCGTATTCGATCGCATTAAGAGCGCCCCTCTCAATAACAGAAGCGAATATATCGAGTATCGAATACCGAGTATCGAGTGTGATCTAGTCTCAATCTCAAGCATTTAACAGTACACTTCGTCCATGCGTGAATAATACTTTGCACTTTTCAACAACTTAACCGACCTAGTACGATATTACTTAACCCAACATTATGTAACTGTAACTCAATATACGTTTCATTCGATCATTCCATCATTCCATTCCATTCCATCACTTATTCATTCGTTCATACATACACTCATACCCACACAAGCTCACCCACACAAACACACTTATACACACACACACACACACACACACACATCATAAATAACGAATAACAAATCGCTGCACAAATTCTGTAAATATTAGAACTTAATTCATTTACATTTTACATTCATACATTTATATACACACACACACACACACACATTATATAATCAACTGAAATCAGCTTCAGCAACCGATCTCAATGATGAAGACGAAGTGGGGGAATAACGAAGTGCAACGAACATTTTGTAGCCATAGTTGTAGCCAAGTTTAGAGCGACCCAGAGCCGAAAACAAACCAAACCCAGTTGTTGGTATGTCTAAGCGGGGAAGGAGGACGATAGAAATCTATATATATATACATATATATATATATATACATACATCTAGAATACGTATGTAGTTGCGTAATATTTACAAAGCATATACATATACATACATATATACACTTATAGGGTATAGTATTCAGATATGTACGCGTAAGTTAAACTAGTATATAATCACGAAATTATTTTTATACTGTTGATTGGACGAGGAATACGAAGAAGGTGGAGAATGATTAGGAGGAGGTGGAGGAGGAGGAGGAGGAGGACAAAGACGAGGGAGATGCGAGAGGTGGCAACAACCCTTTTAAGCAATAATATTAATCGAATCGAATCGAAATCGAAATCGGCTAAAGTACCAAAGCAATACTCAAAAACGAACCCCATGCAAAACGCAAAACAAACTACAATTATTTCAATTAAAATTACAATTAACTATATTTAATATACATATACCTAGTTACTTAGGAATAGTAGCCTATTATTTATGATCTATTTATTTTTTTTTTTTTGGTAATCGATGAAAATGAAAAGCAAAAATTGAAGTTGAAATTGAAATCGAAATTGAAATGGAAACAATATAATGAATATTTATGAAATTTGCATTATGAGAATGTTGAATTGAAATTGAATTGAAGTCCGGCAATAATATTAAATTTTAAAAATTTTGTATAACAATTGTATAGAGCGCGAGTCGAGAAAAGAAAAGAAACGGAAATGGAAATTGAAGGAAAGGAAATGAAAGGAAAGCAATAACTTAGCTTAACAAGCAAACGAGTTAATCGATTATTAGTCTTAGTACATATACTGTAAGGTTGAAACTACTTACAATTAGCAATCGCAGCACACACTTGTACTATAAACGAAAGGTAAACCCAAAACCCAAAACCACGAATATACAAAAGATTAAAACAAAAATATAAAGTTAAAGAAATATACAATACATATTATATGCTTACACTTTACATGCAAAACAATGTTTTTTATTTATAAACTAATTCTCAATATGCTTTGAATATAGTTTCCCTGATTTTTCTGGACTCTGTGTGTATTTGTTTCTTGTGCATTTTGATTATTTCTTCAACAATTATTGTGCTGAGTGATTTTAGATGGAAATACAGCCGTAAGAAGAGAAGATGAAAGATGAACCCAAAGCAATTCGAATATTGTGATAGCCCACACACACACCCACACAACTGACAGACACACACACACGAGATTCATTAATTTTGCTCAAAGGATATTGGAAAATAACGAGAAATCAAATTCATATTGAGATCCAGAAACTATACATAGCATAACGTGTATCGAAAAGCAATAAAACGTAGTGGTAAAAGATATACATACATAGAGTATAACACTTAGGGGAGTCGAGTGCAAGCCGGGGAGCAGAAGAGGAATATTTTGGGATTTTTAACTAAAGCTAAATAGTATACAAAATACAAATACATACAAAATACGAGTATAAATATACATAGGTATTTACGAATACACATCCATTTGGAAAAGCTTTAATCCAAATTTTGGCTATCGAGTATGGGGGAGTATGGAGAAGAATGAAAGCGAAACCCGTTTCAGTTGTCCAATCACGCACATACGCACACACACACACACACACACACAAACGCATGTTATGGGTTCTCTCCAGGATCATGATGTACTGTTATACAAAAGGAAATTGTTAAAGTTGATACATTTTTAGCATAGTATTTAGCACACACACAGACACAGAACACCACACCACACACCCACTGAGACATCAGGCACAACTGTACATACTCGTACGTAATCGGAACCAGAGCGCAACCTGGAAATGCAATTGTTGAAATTGTTCAGTATTTGTGGCATTAGGTTCATGATCCATTGTTTCCATTATCTGTTGCTATTGCTGTTGCTGTTACTGTTGCTGACAACCCTACGCCCCATTCCGCCTCCGCCTCTGCCTCTGCCTCTGCTGCTGCTGCTGGCTCTGCCTCTGCCACGCTGGGCGGCAGCAACACAATGTTGTGCTGTCCTTTTTTGTGTCAATGCAGTTTAACGAGCGCTCGTTAGGCGTACTCGAACAAAGGGGAAATGTAATAAAAAGAGGAACAGCACCATGAATGAGAGAGCACGAGAGAATGGTAAGGGGAAAGAGAAGAGGAACGCGAGAGGAGAGGAGAGAGGAGCGGTGCCATTGCCATGCCAACACTGGTCCAGCACTGCGTCAGTCAGCACGTGGCCCACACTGTGTCCACAGGGTCCACAACTCATTCCACACAGAAGCGAAGAAGGCAATGGGCGGTGGGCGGCGGGCGGTGGGCGGCGGGAGCAGGGGGAAATCACTAACGTTAGGGTGATGCAGTGAGCATTTGATTCGAAAATTTAATTTGCATTCCGCGTGATTTATTTATTTATTTATCCAATACTCGAACACACACATACACACACCCACACACTCGCTCACACAAAAAAAAAGCAATGTATAAATAATTGGGCAACCAAAAACAATGATTAACTATTAGCAAAAACAAAAGCAAAACAAATTAAAAAGACTTGGCACGTTAACACTAATAATTCAAGAATTGAACATAAACTAATAAGAAATTCGAAAAATCGACTATTCGAAAAATTGAAAAATCAAACAACCAAAAGCAGAAACAACGAATAAACAGCAAGAACAAAAATGAAAGACTTAACACTTTGAAAATATATAGCATATATTATGAATCGGAAATGGAGAGCAATACGAGGAAGCAAAACTTATTTACAGCTATTGTATATGGTATGGTATAATAATAGAGAAGGCGAAACGAATAAAAAAAACAAAAACAAAAAAAAACAGAATTAACGATAAAAGCAATACAACAGAAACAGCAACAAAAGCAAAAGCAGAAGCAATAGAGCATTAAGGTAACTCAAAAGTATTAAATCGCATGTATCTATGAGTAAATATTTGGAATTCGTTATATTATTGCGATAAGTAAGCGAAACCCCGAACATTTATGGCACTATACACTATAGCATAATAAAGAATCTATATATATATACTTATATATATATATACGAGTATATACCTAGTTTACAGAGAAAACGAATGAAAATATGCAAGAGAGCAAACCAAAAAAAAAATAAGAAGAAGAAGAAGGGAAAAATAAACAATTACTAAGAATTAATTAAAAGCCGTAGGGATTTTGGATTTAGCTGGCATACGATGAATTGAACGATTTAACGATTATTAGTTATCGATATACAGATACATATATTAACGGTAGAGTTGTTTTTTGCATATATTGTTATCGCAACTTTTGTGCTGCTTGACGAGACCAATTGATGTACTTTATACAACGAAAACGAAAATGAAAATGAAAACCCAAAAAACCGAAAAAAACTGAATGAAAAACCGAAAAACCAATGAACAAAAACTCATCTTATGTTTTTGCATAGGTGCATTGTTGCGATAGATACGTATATACAAAACCTATTTTGATCGACTATACTGCAGAAATACACACCACACAGATGCAGATACAGATACAGACGCAGACACAGACGCAGACACAGTCGATACGATACATAGTTGAAAGAGTTACTGCGTAGAAAATAAATCATTTTATCCTGTATTTAGAGCACTAAACACACACACACACACACACAGACAGACAGACAACTGTAGAATTGTAGAAAAGTAGAGTTGCAAATTATTATTAAAATGAGACAAAAGCGAGACATAAATTTAAGCTTACGATTAGACTATGACTAAAACAAGAACACAGCACATTAGAGAGCAAGCAAAGAATTCTGTACCTAGAACTACAACAGCAGACAGACACAAACGAACACACAAGAAACACACACACACATAATTATGTATTTTATTGCATTGTATCGATTAATAATCGAATATATACATTGATATATATATAAAGCTATCAATACAAGTATATACAATACTATACATCATACACACATGAGCAAAAATGCGTTTATTATGCGATATATACAATACATTCTAAATTATAAATGACATGCATAATGTATATGACATTCATGTGCATCATGCAGACACACAAAGAACACACAACACAGACACACACATAACATAGGAGGTCCTGGCACTGTCCGTCACTGTCGAATCGGTTACGACATTTGCCAGGGGCCTCTGCCCTCGAAAGTCAATTTTACCAAATGGTCAATTTCCAATTACAAAGAAAGCGAATCGTTTCATGTTTTTCAGTAGTTTTTATGATAAGTTGTTGAAAAAATCGAGCAGCTAATTAACCGGAGAAGGTGATCGAGGAAGAATGATCGATGATCGATAAACGATGAGAGTGGAATCTAGAATTTACCAAAAAGTCTTCAGTTTGATTGCGTGGTTTCCATTCAAGTGCGACAAGTACTCGACAAGTGCGTACAATATACGATACATACACATAGGTACATACTATATATGCATATAAACACCTTATATACGATATATTTTGTACTTAACCAATTGATTTGTATAATCCACACACCCACACCCACACACACACAGCACACCCACACACCCAAACACTGGAAACAATCGAAGCACTCGAAATACCAGGCGAAATGGCTAATCAATGCATAGTTACTAACGAAAAAATGAAAAAAACCCCCATACACATACGACACACAAACAAAAACAACAATGGAGCCAAGCATTCTGTAAAACATCTAACATAAACGTACATAAGTATATTATATTTTCATAACACATGACAAATTTATACATGACAAAAAACAAAAACCAAAACAAAAATAAAAGAAAAAACGAAGAAAAAACGAAGAAAAAGAAAAACCAAATGAAAAGTGCGACGATGCAAACAACTTGCGTAGTAAATGAAAAAACAAACATAGTGAATAAAAAAATAAAAATCTGACAAAAAAAAAACTTATACGAAAGTGCGTTTGATTTCAATTGGTTGGGGGCAGGGACTTCTCCGACAGGACACGGGACAGGGGACAGGGGACAGGGACCACTGTCAGCTGCAGACTCTGCGGGCTCCATTCAATGCAATTTCGTTTGTGCGAATCAACGGAACGGAAGCTCAGTATTTTCCCCGGCAAAAAGTAATTGGAGTTACACTTCCACGTAACGAAAGGGAGTGCAAGTGGGAGTGGGAGTGGGAGTGGGCGTGGCTGTGGGTGTGTATTTTTAACATTCCATTGACAATCAACTGAAAGCAGCAATAACTGAAGCTGCACTGCAGCCAAAGGATTTCCTTTTTCTTTAGCTGCAGCGTCTCCTCGCGGTCTCTGCGAAAGTTATCGCCTAATCGCTGCCGACGGAAGAGGTACATTTTCTTCAGCCAGTGATGCCAACAGATACTTCAGAAACGGCGACAACTGCCTTCAGATCGCTATTAGATTGGTAAAGGTTTCAGTTTACCTTCAAAATCATTTCTCAACAATAACTACAAACAAATCTGAAGAGCCCCTCAAATCAAAGTTAAATTCAACTTTGAGTACACTTTGAACCGGGGAAAAACACTCCCCGGGGGAAATGTGACACGTTGGAGGTTAGATGTACGAGTATGGATGTGTGGATGTGTGGATGCGATAGAACCCCTTCTGGCAAGCTGTTGTCAGCCAAATACGTAAGTTCCATGCCCAACTGTGGCTGTAACCGGGAGCCAAAAACAAGAGAGTAAACAATTTTCAAACATAAACAGCCTCATGGATGATATACCCCATGCTCCTCCTCATGCTCCCCACAGCTCCCCACAGCTCTTCTTTCCCACTGCTGCTGCTGCTTCTGCTGCTTCGCTGTTGTTGTTTGTTGCGCATATTTTCACATATCATAAGTTTTTATGCTTATTAAAAGCCAAAAGGAAAAAATTGAGCATAATTTATATGATTTGCCTATGGGGCAATAACAAAGCAGTGGAAAAAATTCTGTTTATAGGCCGATCAATGGCACGAAGGCGAGGCCTGGATTTGGGCCTTGATTCTGGTGTGGGGCCTGGGTTGGGTTGGGCCGGGCTGGGGCCGGGCCGGGCCGAGTCGAATCTGATGGTTTTAGTAGATTGTCCTCAGACGATGGCATATTTATACGGCTTAGAGATTGCCCAGTAGCACACATACGCAACGCGAGTCGAGATAGTTTTCGCCCCCTAGTGGCAGTGGCAGTGGCAGTGGCAGTCGCATTGGCAGTGTGGGAGTAGGTGGATGGAAGACAGAGCAGCCCTTCGGGGCGATTCCATCATAGGCGGATGACGGCGACAACGAAATCAAAATAGCCCCCCCGACCCACAAGCGGCCAAAACAGGGCAACAGGGTTTGTTTTCGGGAGTGGGAGTGGAGAATGGGGAATGGGGAATGGTGATGGGAGAAGGAATACCACGGAGTAGTAGCATGGCAGAGTCGTGGCCGTTATCCAGCAAAACAATCAACAGCGCGCTTTTTAAGCCATGCCAGATATATTTTCTAATGCTTTTTTTCTGTAACTTTCCACATTCACCCTTGTTCTTCACGCTTCGAGCGCTTTATGGGAGTCCTGGTGGTCGTCCGACGTCCTCCACGTTCTCCTCCTTCCCCTTCCCCTTCCCCTTCTCCTTCTCCATGACGGGCTGGCTCTCAATTGGGGGTCTCTTGAATGGGAATAGGGTTCGGGCAATGACAATGGGATTGGGTTTTCAGCCTGGATTCTTTCCTTTCCGCTACTTTGCTTGCCTTTCCCTTCCCTTCCATTCCATTCCTTTCCTTTCCTTTTTTTTCTCTGCCATCGCTGTCATGTGTCGGACTGTGAGCCTCCAGATGTATCTGTATCTACAAGTGTACGACTACGACTACGAGTACGAGTGCGAGTATCTCGAGCCGTTGTTGCGCGTGAATTGTTGGCTTGTTTACTATGCCCTTCAAATTATGCACTATCTGTACAGGGAGTGTGGGAGTTGGGAGCTGGGAGCTGGAATGTTGAGGATTTTGTGGGGGCGAGTGAAGATTGCATTAAGATAAATTTAACTGAATCAATTTGCTTAATAGCCAATTGAAGAGCAGGAAAAACAAAAAAAGAAAAACACCCAACAACAGGCTAAATGAGCAGAAAGGAAAGAGAGACATGGCCAGAACGAGAGGAAGAGGCAGAGGCAGAGGCACAGGGCCACCAGATAGAGGAGCGACAGGGAAACAAAGTGAGTGTCTCCAGTTTTAGTGTCATTTATTTTAACGTTGATTTCTTCCTATCCATTTGTTCACATTGCATACTTTCGCAGCTCCATTCGGGCTTTCTGCTGCTTTCTGCCGCCTCGCCCCCACTTTTGGTAATGAAACGTCGTCCAGCTGGCTTAATGCGAAAGCAGCTCTCTCTCTCTGGGAATGAGATACAAAACGGGGGAAAAAAGAAAGGCAGCCCGCAAAAAAAACCAGAACCAGAACCAGAAAAGAGAAACCAACGAAAATTTATAAATCTCGAAAGTGACGCTGAAATTACATAAGCCCCGGACGTTATATAAGCTCGAAGGCGATGGCTACGGCGATGGCAATGGCGCAGGCGAAGCGAAGGCGAGCCGTGTCCCTGGCACTCTTCTCATTCTTTCTCTATCTTCACGGCTCTGGTCAATTTCAATTTAGCGGCGAACCCCGTCCATCGTCATATGTATGGACAATTGCAGGTCCTAACCCCATTAAAAAGCCATGACGGGGGCCCACACAAAGAGAGTGCACGGCAAATGCCTGGCATTTAGAAACGGATGTTCCGATTCGCATTTCGCAACGCAATGATAAACTTCGACCGGTTCCGGCACCACCGCACCCCACCGCACCGCACCCCACTGCACCACACCACACCACACCACCTGACCAGGACCAAGACCTGGACCTGGACCTGGTCCGGGGCTACATTCGCAGAGAGCTGGCGCCAAATATCACACGAAATACGAATACCCGTGACGGAAGATAAAAGACCTGGTGGTCTAATGGAATTTGTTAACTTTGAAAGTACCAAAGGGTTCGTTCCAAATGATGATAATTAGTAAGAAATGCAATCAATTAGACGAAGCTACCTACATATACATATAGGAATGGCAGGTACAAGGACACTCTTACAAAGATATAGTGCTTGATTTTAATCAGTCTAAGTACTAGCGCTTGGCCAACATAAAGAATATTTAGGGATCTTTGACTAGCTCAAGAATGACACTCATACGTCATCTTTCTTTGCCATTCTTCTCCAACTCTGGCTTGAGGAGCAACTATCGATACCACTCCAAGGGCTGCTCATCTCTAACAGATAGGTATCGCTGCCGGTGCTGTCTGAATTCTCGTTATTTAGCGGGTGCCACGCATACGTGTGCTAGAGCGTGCTAGAAATGTGGGTGGGAATGGGGATGGGGATGAGGTCGGGGATAGGACTTGGATTGGATTGGATTGGACTCCCCGCAAACTGATTTGCATGACAGCAAAAGGTGCGTAGGCGTGCACAGTCGGAAGTGGAGCTGGAAGTGCGGCTTATCGCCAGTGTGGCATCTACATATTCGGTTGGAGCTACCTTCTTCTTCATCGCATTGAAGGTAATTGCTGCGAAGCGCCCATTTTTCGCACGGATCGCTTACGCACATGTCCATAAAAATGGACAGACAGGGAGATACAGATAGAGATAGGAAGTGGACGCCGCCTCGGGGCAGGCTTCTGTGGCGAATGGGGAATGGAGCGTTGAACGTTTAGCGTTTTTCGACCTGTGCAACTAATTACGGGGCGCGTAGCACCCGATTTTAATTATCGCCCTGTGCGCTCGCTCAGCTGTTGCCTTTGCCGCATTCTGGGGCCGGGTCTGTCAGTCAGTTAGTCAGTCGCCAGTCGGCAGTCGGTAGTCTGTAGTCCATAGAACGTAGTCCATAGAACGTAGTCCGTAGTCGGTCCCATCCCGTCCTGTTCCGAGCATAGGCACGCCCTGAGCGACAGTTACAAACAGCCAAGCGGTGATGGGCCATGGATGGGCTATGGCGATGGCGGCAATCGATTGATTGTGGCCAAACACGCAGCACTGGAGTTGGACAGGATAAATCAAGCCCCTGACATTTTCCCTGCCTTCTGCCTTCTGCTGGCGTGCGTGAGTTTCGTTAATGCACAAACGGAACACAAACAGAGGAGCCACACAGAAGCAGAGCCAGAACCAGAACCAGAAACAGAACAGAACAGAACAGGCAACAGGGCCCCCATTCATACAATACGAATATATATAGTATAAAAGCCGATATCCAATTCCCGAAACTCGAACGACGCGTAATGGACTGAAATCCAATACAGAAATATGTATGAGACAGGAGTGGGGAGACTGGAGACTGGAGAAGAGCAGAGTAGCAAGGATACTCGCCCGCACATATGGAGAAGATATGGTATGGTATGGCATGGATTGAGAGACAGACACAGTCCCCCACACAGATGTCAGGGAAATATGCGCCGTTTAGTCACAACTGTCAGTTTTCAATTGATTTGTCGAGCCAGTGGCAGGGGAAAGGCTCTCAGAGCCTGGGGGATTGACTGGGTGGCTCTGAATTTCGCTTCCATCAAAGCCAACAAAGCAAATGTGAAAACATTAAAGCCATTTTTGGCCACGCTTTCGTGTGCATATATCTATATATGTAGATATGTTCATATAGTATATTCGTGCAGTGCCGGACAGAGGAAGACAGTGGCGACTAGCCCTAAATGTTGGACATCTTCATTTGACGGACACAACAACTTATTTGAAGCCAATATCCTGTGAAAGTTGTTTGGGAGGAAAGTAATTTGGCCTTAGTGCTAATCATTGAATATTTTTACAAGATAACAAATATCTTTAAGATGGGACATTTTTGGTTCTATTTATTTATTTATAAAATGGTAGCCCAAGATTTTTCCTACAGCACAAAGCAACAAGGCCTTCAGGTCTATGCTGGAAATATATATGTATATAAAAAAATAAATATATTTCTTTGTTCTAAGAAATGAAAATATGTCTTGTGGATGTTACTTAACAATTTGAGGGGTATTTTTCGAGGATATTCTTCTTGGTTATAGTAGGCCCCGCCATTAAACTGTGTTCAATTCCTTGACGATGCCTTAGGCATCCAATATTCGCGTGTGTTTGGGAATTATGGCTAACGATAGTTGGTTTCCCCCATTTCGCTGGCAGTTTCCATTTCAGTTGGCCCATGCGCTGTTCCGGTTGGCCGCCAAAACGCCAAAAACTTCAACTTTTGGCCAGTCATGTCATGGAGCAGAGTAGAGTAGAGCAGAGCAGAGCAGAGCAGAGCAGTCCATTCTTGTATCGTCATTGTTAACATCATCAATTTGTGTGCTTAATATGGAAACTGACGCACAACAATAGCAGACAGGCGGCAGGAGGCAGGAGAAGAATAGAGCTGGCTGGCTGGCAGGACAGCCTGGAGGTGGAAACAGGATCAAGGAACCAAAAGACTAGAAGCCGGGAGCAGGACTAGGACTAGGACCAGGCCAGCCATATAAATTGAGTTGCTGCAGCAATAAAGCATCTCGAATTGTTTATTACATTTTTGCCACACTTGACGAGAGCACGAAGGGGCAGGAGCTATGAGGCAGGAGGCAGGAGGCTGGACGTATATGGAGCACCAGGCGATAAATACGAAAAGTCATAATACATATATACTCATACTCATAGGAAAAGTGGCTGGGGGGTGGGGAAAGGGGAGGTTGGGGAAGATGAAACGGAAAGCCCTGGGCCAGAAATCAAAACAATTGCAGCTCAATTCAATTGCTTGGCATCTCTCAATTCTGTGGATAAGAATGGAGAGGCTATATACAGGGGACACATACATATATAGAACGGGGGGACAGCGGACAGGCAGTGGCAGTGGCATGGCGGCCACTTACCGTACGAGGCGAAAAGTTCATGAGGTTATGATTTGAGGCAACCCATCGGACGACCCCGGACCCCGGCCCCGGCCCCGGCCCCGGCCCCGGAACCCAGACCAGACCCGACCCCAGAGCAAACAGTTACGATTGTGTTACAATTTGTTACATCTGTAAATGTGTGCGCGGAGCTGAAAGCGCGCTGAAAGCTCTCGAGGGACTTTTTAGCCAATATAAATTTTGATCCTTCTTGAAAAATGGAAGCAAACATAAATAGCATCAAGTGGAAAACTGAACGTTAACGAACGTGCCGCTGGGTGGGGATGGGATGGGATGGGACGGGACGGTATGGGACTACGATGTGTTGTGGCAGTGGCATCAGCAGGGGGTTGGGTTGGGTTCGGTTCGGTTCGGTTTGGTTCTGATGGGTGCAGAGGGTGACAGCGGCTGTGGCACATCGACGACATAAATGAGTGGCGGGCTGAGCGCACATTTAGCAGCAAACAAACAGATTCTCCCCCACATCTCCACCCACAACCAGACACACACACACACAGCCACACGAACAGTAGCATAGACTGACAAACACGCACTGTGAAGGACACACAATGTTGGGGAGCTGCTCCACATGTGTCTATGTGTCTATGTGTGTGTGTTTGTAATAAAAGCGATGAAAATGGCAACAGCAACAAACAGGAGAAACAGCAACAGCAATGACAGCAGAAAGGAAAACGAAATGGCAAAATAAATTGAAAGAGAAACAAATAAAAATCAACGAGAAAGGCTGCAAAAGTGGCGGAAAAAAAGGAAGCAACACAGAGAGAGTCAGAAAGCAGAATGAACCAACGAGCAGGAGCTGGAGAAGAACCAGAAGCCCAAGAAGTAGAAAAACAACAAGAATTATGGGATAGCTTCATGGCCGAAGCAATAGATATCCTTGAAGGTCGAGCGCTCATCACCAGATTGCTTTTCGATCAATCATAGATACGATAACTATATAATATAGTTAGTCTAGAAGCAAAAAAAGACGGCAGTTTCTTAGACTTGTCTTAATTACATTCTAAAATTATACAAGTTTTTGCCTACAACGCCTAGCAGGCCTAACGATATGATATTCCAAACGAAACGTTTCGTTTAAAGAGTAGAATATGCTAAAGTTTGTGCATGACAAACAGCAACTGGAAAATCGTATTACCCTCCGAAAAGAGTACAAAAGAAGCAGCAGCAGTAATAGCAACAGCAAGCAAATATTGAACGAAAAGGCAAAATACCAACAAGAACAACAATCAAACACACACGCACTCACACAGTTAAAGAAAATAATCGTCGATAAAAAGCTGGCGCCAAGATACCCGTAATATGAGCTAACCACTGCCCCCAGCAACCGATTCGGATGCCATTCCACATCTTCCACCGACACACATATTCCCCATCCATTCAGTGGACCATCACCATCACCATCCCAATCCCTGGCCACTCTCCGATGGCAAGTGGCTTCGCACATCACAGCGCATTATTGGGTGACATGTGGAAGAGCTCCGCTCTTAGGCCTGAAGCTGCTTGCTGCTTGAGAACGGCTTTGAGCCTTAGCCCACTTGAGTTGGTGTTTTACAAGATACAATTCCACTAATTCCAAACAAAAAGTTAGTCCAGCGTGGCACTTGAAAAGCTCTCTGGCAGGACTTATTTCGCCCCAGCAAGGTCACTTTCGTTTCACTTAAAGTGCTCTAATTTACAAATTAAACACGATTTTCTGAAGTGTTTCAAGGGGGGATGGGAGCTTGAATTTCAATTTAAATTTAAATCGCTTGCTGGTATTTCAACGGGGAGCCCGAAAGTATGCAATGCCTTCTCGACAAGATCAGTTCCGTGAACCAGTAGGAACCGAACCAAGTATTAATAGCACATAAAACAAACAAATCATTGAATATGCTGCGGGGTGAGGTCGGGTCAGGTCGGGTCGGGTCGGGGAAAGTTTTATGTCGAATCACCTAAAATGACTTTACTTTCTGCTTAATTCGCATTCAAAATGCGAAAAATTTAAGCCCCAAAAATGTGAACTATAAGCTGACGTCACGCTCTCGTTCGCACAGCTCCCAATGGCTTAAAATTTATGACATAAATAAAAATACGGGAATAAGGATGGGTCTGCCGCAGCCAGGATACCCAAAAGCCATCCATCCCGAGCCAACACCCAACCCCCCGGGCCACTCCACCTCCACCTCCAGCTCCGGCAACCCAACCACTCCAAATTACACGAAACGTTTTCGGTTCTTTCCTTGGTTACGATTCGATTGGTCACCTTTGATGAAGAGAGAAAGGGAGAAGGGAAGAAAGAGCTAGAAACGAAAACACAAATAAATTAATATTTGGCTTAGTGAAATTGAATTTGGTTTGGTTCGATGTGCCTGCCATGTCTGGCATTTGGCGATAAACGCATTCGCTTTCGCTTTCAGGTAAATTGCTCGTAAGCCACATCAGCATAAACCGAAAAAACTAAATATTTATGGGCGAACGAAAGACCACGCCCGGACAAATTCAAACGCCAACGGTCAAGCGGCAGCGACGCATCTGACAGCCCTAGTCCGTCGCTGACTTAGCAACCCTGCTCGAACAGCTGGTACTTGCCTGTTGCATCTTTTTTTGTTTATATGTTCTATTTCGCGGCTGTGTACTTTTATACTAATTTGAATTTTAAGCCACCGGTGAACCAATATCCACTTAAAAGAACCTTCCCCACGTGAAGTGCAAAGATGAGCGGCGCACTGAAAGCCAAAGAACAACTGATACGCGCTGTGGAATGCGATCAGATCGGACGAATACTGGAGGCGCAGACGCTTTACCAAGATGGCATCACGCAGCTCATGTCGTTCGTGGAGACTGAACCAGATGAGAATAAGCGCAAGGCGTTCGTGCTCCGCATCAAGGAGTACATAGATCGGGCGGACGCCATCAAGGCCCGCGTCAATGGCAAGCTCATGCTGGGCCAGGTGGTGGACCACATATCGATCGAGGAGAACGACACGGGCTACGACTACGATCAGATCTTTGGCAAATACATGGACGACAAGACCATTGAGATCCTGCTCGAGGAGCCCTACATGACGCAAAACTATCAGGTAACCAAACTATTCACCCAGGGAGGACAGAGATTAATTCGATTGATCTTTGACAGTATCAAAACCTCATACGCTTCCTGGAGCTGGCCATCACAAACTGCAAAAACTTGAAGTATTTCCGTTTGATTACCAAAGAGTACTCGGATCCAAAGAATCCCGATCAGCAAAAGACTAACCTGGGACAGATAAGAGCCGACCTGGAGCGAAGGTACATCGTTGTCTCCATAAAATATGAAGACACGTTGCACGATCGAAGAATTTAGTGAGTCTCCGTTAACCGATACGAGTCCCTTGCGTCATCAATATATTGCAGCTATCTAATCTTTCTATTAATAATATTTTTCCTGTGCTTACAGTCTGAGCAACGGCTATATAATTAAAATCGGACGCGGATTGCACTTTTACAAGGCGGCCAATCCCATGTATTCCATTGGCCTGGTCAACTACAAGTACCGCAAGTGCCTCCAAACAGATGTGGACGTATGGCGCAACAATAGCGCAGCATCCTAGGGAATGTCATTCCATTTTAAAAGACAAAGACAAGACAGATTTTTCATACAACACTTAATTTTGATAAATATATCTTTCAATTTTTTGCGAACTGCGCCTTCAATGTGGAGTACAGAAGGAGGATTCACCGACAATTGGTGATTCTGGGTACGCTATAAATCTGCAGTCGCCACGAAGACACGGAGCTGATATATGGATGTGGCTGCTGCTGCTGCAGGGGCGTTCTCCTCTGCACCGTTCGGCTCCTGGTTTCAGTTCCTTGGCAGAAAATGTTTAAAATTCATAACTTTCACGCCACTTTCGGATACGGAGGCAGCAGCGGCACAGCTGGTGGGCAGAGTTGGCTGCTGTTTTGAATGCCAGTGCCGCTCCGGCAGCCAGCGGGTGGCCAATGCAGTTGCATAAAAGGCAAAAGCAGCAGCAGAAACGGAAGCGCTACCGTTACCAGCTTCATTTACAGCTCCAGCTCTTTGTCCTTGCCATGTCCTTAAGGTTCGCTTAAAGCCCATACTCTGATTCGGTCTGAGGCTCAACGGCGGCCGATGCGATGGTTGCCAGAGACATGTGCGTGGATAATTAGAACTGCGACACAGGTCGCTGCACATCCAACACCAGAGTCCACCTTTGGAGGGTGGTGGTGATGGTGGAGATGTGGGATTGGTATCGGATTGGGTCTAGAAATGGGACGAGGTCCTAGGGCGGGGGTATATTTTCAATTTACTTGGTGCCAGGCCAAGGATTTATCAACAGATGAAGGCAATTGTTACGCAAAGGCACAAAATGCGCCGCGATGAGCCGGCCTAATAAATTGCACCAGAGCTAAAATGCTTTGCTCGCTTTTAAATTTTATGGCCCGTAAGAAGGCCCAGACACACTCGCTCCCCACTCACCCACACACCGAAACACACTCCTTGGAACCACCCCTAATTTTGGGTTTAAGCACCACTGGAGGATGGAGCCTGCGGCTGCTGCTGGCAGTAGGACTGGGGCTGTGGCTGTCGCTGGGGCTTGGGCTTGGGCTTGGGCTGGGGCTGGGGTGAGGTGCAGATTCCATTTGCCTAAGCTGGCTATTCATTCCCTGGATATTCTAAACAAGCAACAAGAATTGTGGGTCTTCGTGTCCCCAGGATTCGCAGGGCCTTCCGCCTTCTCCTTGAGAGCCGGGGGCCAACGATGAACTTATTGAACAATTAGATGGTTCACTTATTTTAGATAAATCTATGAACTAGATGGATCCCTAGTCCCTGCCACTGAGCCTCCCTCCAAGCGTGCTCCTTGTGCGCTACGGAAGCTGGAACAGGATATTTTTCGCTAGCAAATAAGCCACTAACTGACTGAACAACCGGGGAATCCTCCTACGCAACCTGGAATCCTGCCATCCTCCCCAGCAAGCAACAGTTATTCAAGGAGAACTGCAGAATAGAAGCCGCCGGCTCTCCCTGCCAATTTGTGAGCAATGAATGCTGCAGTTAAGCGCCAGGAAAGGCCAGGAAAACTACAATACATAACCATGGAATTAGTTATAGTCCTGGTCCTGGTCCTGGTCCTTCTTCTGGTCTTCATCTTGGTCACAAAGGGAACAAGAGCCACCCTCCCCCGTTTGGAGGAAGAGGAAGCCGGGCAGACACTGCCCGGGGCAGACCAACAGCATAACTAATCCGAATATTTTACCCCCGCCCCGGAAAATGGCAAATCCTCAAGATACGAGTAGAAGCCAAAGTGGAAGCAACATTTTGTACCTCGTAAGTCCTGGAGTACCAGGGGTATGTTCTAGAAAGGGGTACCAGGGGTATTTTCTATCCACCCAGCTAGTTGGCAGAAAGAAAACTCGGTAGAGTTATGTATTTATCCCGATATAGAAAAAATACCAGCTTTAAGTACACTTCATGAGAGGAATCAACAGAAGAAAAGTGCTATCTTCATGACATAGACTACACAGCGGGTATCTTTTGGTCGAATCTCTGCGCTGTATCACTGTATTTCTTGCCTATTGCTAGGATGCTGAGTGGGTGGGGATGGGGACCCGCGTTAAGCGGAATGTTTTAGGTTCAGCGCAGCACTTATGACATTACATTTTACGAGCACATGTGTGTGTGTGTGGTGTGTGTGTGTATTCGCTATTAATTTGCCATAGCTGAGGAGCTGAGTCCTGAGTCCTGAGCTGCGTGCGTGTATATCCTCTTAGACCTCTACATTTCCCATCATCAGGATTGTCCTGGCCGGGAAAGCGCCACGTAATTGTCTCTGTTTGCGGATCCTGCTTCGCTTTCGCTTGCTTAAAATTATCATAGAGCCAAGGGGACGGGCTGGATAAGAGAAACTACGAATTGGATTGTGTACACATCTACTTATGCCGATTTCCTATTACTCGTAGATGCGTAACGTAACTTTTAGACCAGGCAAAGGACCAACGCAACCAAAAAAAAAGGGTGGCGTCAACGATTCTTTCTCAGTTTTATTGCTGCCAACAACATCAACAACAAGACAAACTGGCAAATGTCCCACTTGTTACCAGAACGCCCCCAACCCAAAAACAATGTGGCATTGTGGCACTCTGTGTGGGAGTGTGGGAGTGGGGAATGTGAGAGGAAGACATAGGCGATAGATAGGGAAAATCGGGCCATAACTTTTGTTTTGCTACGTACATAAAATGGCGCCAAGCAACCTATATAGGCCAGACATCCAAAAAGGAGCACCCGAGCGCAGAGGACAGGAGCGGAAGCGGGAGCAGGAGCAGGAGGAGGAGCAGGAGTGGACATAAAGTCAAGTGAAACTACTGGCAATAGCAATTGAAATCAAAAACGTGCCATCAACTGGGGGCTTCATTGCTGTTGTTATTTTTGTTTTTGTTGTTGTTGTTGAAAGCCTCCTACGTTCCGCTCCACTCCCACTACCAATCCCAATCCCACTCCTGCATTCCACATCTAGGAGGCGATGGCCATTATGTAAATTGCGTGTACGGCAGTCAATGAAGGTCTGAGGATGGAATAGATAGAGACTGCGGCTGACCAAAAACCGCATCATTAACGCCCTGGACCAGCATCAGCATCAGCATCAGCACCAGCATCAGAAACGGACTGGATTGGACTTCTCTCTCGAATGACAACTGGCTAAGGTCTCAGGCTCACAGGCTTTCAGGGTCCCTGGCTCAATGTGTGTGTCCGAAATATGAACTAAAGTGATTTTCAAATATGCTCGAGTCCCAGGCACTTTAGCAGCCCTATATCATTGTTGTTGGTGGTGTGGCGTGGTGATGTTTCCGTCGCCTCGTGCTAGATTAAAAGCTGTCACAGACCAAACAAAGGCAACCGCAAAAGCAGCAGCAGCAGCAGCAGGAGAGGCAGGAGCAGCACAAGAACCACACCACACAAAGGATAAGCAGAGCAGTTATTGTGTTCTCTTTGGATTTGCAATGTATGCCGATTTATAATCAATCAATGTCAGCGCAAAATTCGAAGCGGGATGCGGAATTCGAAGCGCCACCAACGGCACTCTCTATCTGTCACGCTCCCGCTCACTCCCTGGGGCGGCGGCAACGTGGAACGTATGCTCAAAAAACCGTTCATTAGGCCCCTCAGACGTCACGGCACGACAATGCATAGAGAGAGAGAGAGGGCGAGAGAGGGAAGGAGACGCCCAGAGGCGCGTTATTTATAGTGCGTGTCCTATTAATGCATAATCGACGTCAATCTTGGCATATTAAAGGACTAACGCGGCCTAAGTCGTCGCTTCTACTGCCATCCATCCCATCCCCCCTTCCCCCAGCCACCTCCTCAGGCTCGTCCGCTTTAGCCTCATCCTCTCGTTTTTTTCCACCAGATTTTAAACCAAAGATGGATAGACAGAGATATTTTTTGGCTACTGGTTGCCTTGCCGGGCAAATCCTTTTTGCCATGGCTCGCTTTGGTTAATAGACCCCGAGCTGCGTGTCAAATTGCCGGCGAATTGATGAACTTGGCAGAAAAAGGAAAGGTCCTCTTCCTCTCCACCCACAAAATGCATTAGCGAAAAAGATAAGAGAAGTGCCATATTTATAAAAATGATAAGAAATGGTTAAACAAATGTCTTTAAATTTGATTAAACTTAATATTTATGGTCGATTACTGTCGATTCTATGTAAAATATGATCTTAAAGTATATTACCCCTACACATCTATTCGAAAGCTGATCAATGGATCTGATATAAATTCCGTTATATAAAGTGGGCCCGAATAAAACGGGGATTTAGTGGAAAATACTCCACTTCTTCAAAGATTTTTGTAGTTTTTGTGAATTCTTTAGCTTAAATTAGAATTTATCTTTCCAAAATTTGTGTGTGTTCTATTCCTAAGACTACTGTTTGTTATCTCTGCAGGTATTTTGCTTGAGTGATAACTTTTCGGGTTATACATAAAACTAAATAACAAGATATTTTGCATAATTATGGATATATTAATAATACAACCCGCTTTTATAGCAGAATAAACCTTAAAGCTGCGGGTGCCGTAACCACTTCCCACAACATGGTTTACAATTTCCATCGAAATCTAAGGAACTTCCCAGCTTCTCCAGTCGGGAGCTGCCTGGCATCCCTGGAGGGGCAAATATTCACCCTCGGGTCAATTGTTTCACTTATTTAGCAGGCTTTAAAATGTCCCCACAAATCCCCGCCTCGACCAGTCCGGATGTTTAATGACCAAAAGACATTCTCTGACAGCGTTGACAACTCTCTGAGAGATATACATTAACGGGGAGGGTGGGGGAGGTGAGAGTCTGAGAGCATTAGAGAAAGTAAATCGGGGGCATAAAGAGCCGCGCTGTAATTTGAGTAATTAAAATTTGACACGATAATCGAATCGCTGGCTGTGTGGATATGGTGGGGGTAGGCGGCACGGGGGCACGGGGGTACGGGGGTACGGAGGCAGGTGGATCTCGCTGGGCACGAAATCATCGCCAGCCTTTCAGCCCTTTCGCACGGCTTACAACTTGAGCGGCGCATTAATGCAGAGCACTTTATGTGTATATAATTCCGGGCATATCTGTATATACCCGTATAGCCGTGTGTACGAGTATATAGTAGGGCCAGGCAGTCAATGTCAAACCACAGACTATTAAATACACACGCAGGCACGCGAAAGTGCTGAAAAACAAAGCCAGGACGAAGCCAGGGATCCCAGTCGGCGACGGCGGTGGCGGTGGCGATGGCGCTGGCAGTGGCAGTGGCGACGGCGACGGCAGCTTCCATAATTCGCCTGACGACTCCGGGATTCGTGGGGAGTAAAAGCCATTAAAGTAACAACCAGGCACAGCACGTTTTTACGGCGCACGGCAAATGCTGCGACAAAAGAAGGTTCGTTCCTCAGATGGAGAGCAGGCGATGGCAGAGATGTGCGGCTCTGGTGTGGCTGTGGCTGCGGCTGTGGCAGACTCAATCGTAAGCGCAGCAGTCAGCGTCATAAACGACGGCGTCGGCATTTAGAAAGCGCAGATATTCCTGTCAAAACGATAAGCGCGCCTTACGCCGTATAGCAAGAGAGAGAGGGAGAGACGGGGAAGGGGAAGGGGATGGGAAAGAGTGAGGGAGAGATGGAGAGATATAGAGAGAGAGACAACCAGTCAAGGTTTTGGATGGCGTCTAGAATAAGAGGAGTAGGAGGTGGTAGAGGTGGAGGTGGAGGAGGAGGAGGCAGCAGCACAATTTTTATACCAAGTGCTGAGGAGACGCTCGTCTTTAAACGTTTTGTGGCTGGAGATATATCCCTTCAGCCTCGAATTCAGCTTCAGCTCTCCCTGCTCCCGTTCCCTGTATTCCGCAGTCCGTAGTCCGTAGTCCGTACTCCCTGCTCGTGGCATTGTCATTTATGTATCTATTCCGAGAGTCTTTCTTGCATTGGTTAAATGCCTTACGGTAATTTCATTCACTTACGCGCACATAACTTGCAGAACTCACGTATTCCCATTCGGATTCACATTCGCACTTTTATGCAGGGACGCGGATGGGGGTGGGGGCACAAAGTTATAGCTGGAGATGGAGATGGAGTTGGAGATGGGGGGCCGAAGGTAGAGGTGCGTAATGACATTCATGTGATAAGCACACGCACACGCCCCCAGGTGTGATGGGTGTTTGGGCGAGGGGGTGCGGCTGTTTGGTGTGGTGTGGTGTGGTGTGGTATGGGGTTTAGATTTAGGTCTGGGGGCCAAGACAAGGGATGCAGCTAATGAGGCAAATTCCCAAAAACCCAAGAACAAATATGTACATAAATCTTTAGCGCCAGTGACCGAAAAAATGGTCGCAGTTGTTGGCTATTTCTGGTGTGGAACGGGAACGATCGCTGGCCGCAAGAAATATGGATTGTTGCCTAATCACCTACAGCGTTTTAGCCACGCGAAAGGTATTGGGGACGGGGCCCTGAAGTGGCAATGGGAATGGGACAGCTCCTAAGTCGCGCAAATCCCAAAATATTTCACAACTTTATCCCCTTAGGTGGGATATTTGCGGGCACGCAAAAAGGAAAAAAGAAACCATCCCCATAAAAAAACAAGTAAGAAAGCTATGGTCGAGACTTCGACTATGGGATACCCGCTAATAAGTTTTACATACATACATAAGTCTTACAGTGGCTGTATTAACTAACCGATTGCAGTGTTTTTTGTTGGACATATAGATAATGATCCTGGCTATATGCTTGCCAAATGGTACTCCCATACCTTCAAAGTTCCAGCTCCCATCCATGCAGAGCACATACCCTTTATGCTCTTCAAGTACCGGGTATAACGAGCATCAGGAGCACGTTAATCAAAATGTTAGAGGGGAATAGCAGCAGCAGCAGCATCAGCGGGGGTACAACGATGTCCTGGCCGCCAGATATCGCCATCTACGTACACGAAGACATCCCCCCACGACTCCGACTAGGCATCGAATCCAAGAAACGAAACGAAACGAAACGAAAATTTTAATGGCTCAATAAAAATGCCATTTGCGCTGGGCCGCTGTCTTGGCCCGCAGAAAGTTGGCTTTAAAGGCAGCCCGCACATAGCCCCACTCCGCCTCCCCCGTGGGATGGGGCAAAAACAAAAGCCAAACAAGGCTTAACACATTTCCCCAAAATGTTTATCTAATCAGCGCAAAGTATCCTGACACCTGAGAAGGCAACGGGAGCTGGGCCCCGATCCAGGAGCCAGGCAGTCAGGCAGCCAGGCAGCTGTCAGGGCATTAATCTGCAATTGCCAAAGATTTCCGCCTTCCAATCGAATCAAATGTAAATCAGGGAGCGAAAGAGACAGCGCGAGGGGGCGGGAGAGAGAAGCAGAAGGAGATGGCAGCAGCCGCGGCCGCAGCAGCAGCAGCGTTTCCATTGAACTAGTTGCACAGCCGTACATATATTTATTTCTTTTCTCGATTTTGGGGGGAAATTCGCTTTTTGCCACCCATTTTGTTTGTGGTGCGCTTTATCAAACAGAAAATTTAAAAAACAAATAACAGCCGCAGCCGCTACTGCTGCTGCTGCTGCTGTTTCTGCCACAGTGGCAGCCGCAACAGTAACAGACTGCCTGCCATTAATTTTTTATTGGTTCTCCGAAATCCGATTCATGCCTTTTACAAAGATTTCTCAAACATTTAAAAGTGCGAAAAGATCAAAGCGAATTCCAACTTATTGTCTCGCTCTCTCTCCCTCTCTTTCTCTCTGGCCTCCCAAAACCCAATCCTCCTGCTCACTCCCCCGCAGGTCGTGGCTTAACAAGATTCTGACTAGAGAGAGAGTGCGACTGAGAGAGGGGAAACTACAAATTCCCAGAGAAGCGCAGTTAAAGAGCACACCACCCCTACTGCATCCAACGGTAGTTCCCCTCTCCCCCTCTGCGTCTCTCTTTGCCTCTGATGATGTGGCATATTTGCTTGTAAACATTTGACGAGTTTTTCCTCTGGCCACTGGACCACCCACGCCTCCGCACGCCTCCGCATGCTACCAACCTGAGCCAAAGCCGGGGCCTGGCCAAAAGTCGGCCATGGAAAATTAAATCAGCAAGTGAAAAGCTCCTTGCTGGTGTTCCTGCTGCTAGTGGTCCTGTTCTGCAATGGAAAACTGATATTTTGCTGGCTCTGCCAAACCGCATATCAAACTGTCGAGCATTTACCATTGGGTCGGGTCCTACAACGAGGTGCGGTCCGTGCCAAGTGGTTTTTGGCTGCCGTTGTTTTCATAACAGCCAGCCTCCCGGGGCAGGCACAGGCACACACAAATACACTCACACACATACATATAGGGGCGCAGGCACAGCCTTCCGACACCCAGCCCCCGACTCGGGCAACTTTTGACGCCACTCTGTCTGCCGCGCCACGCCTTGACGGCCTGCATTCCGTATAAAAAATATTCATACGTACATGCCCTTTTTATAATGCACTCTGCACCAAAGCGGGCGTGGAGAGATTGTGGTGAGCTCTGACATTTAGCGTAGGAGATCTGCTACCTCGCTCTACAACTGCAGGTAAGTGCTATTGAAGTGTGAAAGGGATAGCTAAATAGCACTTAAACAGCTCTAACAGTTAATTTTCTCACGATCCTACTCTCCACCTGTGCCTGTGCTCTCCAGCTTTGCTTAATCAGAGAGGAGTTTACGTAAGAGAGCGCCAGTAAGGGATAGCAACAGTAAATGCCGTAGCATGCGCTCTCCCTTTGGTTTCCTTTGAGCTTAGCTCCTGCTGCTTCTCACCATTGAACTGTTAAAAGGATGAGAGATGAAAGATAAACACTATGCAAGGAGAGAGAGTGCCTGAAAGGGACAGCAACAACGGGAGGGGCTTATCGGTTTAACCACAAGTTTTGCCACCAAATTGAATCTTCTCTCAAGAGAGTTAATCTTTGTTCTTTTCTGGTTTCTGCTTTTCGATCGCCTGGAGGGTATCGAAACTTCGATGTGGCAACAAGTGCCTCTGCATCGCATTCTTGTTATATCGTCACTTATGGGAAGGGAGAGAGGGAAGAAGTTGCCTTCCAGTGGGGTGGAGCGGGGGGCCTAGCTCCGGTTGTTTACACGTGCCTTTGTTGCGCCGCTGCTGACGCGATGCGTGTGTTCCGGACTTGGGCATGTAGAAGACTCTGGGGCATGGAGCATGGGGCACTGCATGAAGTTTTGCGTACTTGGTATTTACATACAAACACACAACACACATAAACAGAAGCAGCAGAAGCAGTCGATTGCCAAGTGCAACAGCAGCAGCAGCAGCAACAGCAGCAACAGTAGCGGCAGAAGCCGCCATGGCCCCATGTCTGACTTTCCCATGGAAAATAAACAAGAGTTCTCTCCGACAGTCGCCAAGATGTCTGCGACGGGCTTTGGCTTTTGCCACGGCTCACCTGGGCTACGCTGCGCTGCTCTGCGGTGTCAGTGTGGGATGAATGTGGCATGGATGTGGCGTGGCGTGGTCTGTTGGGGGATGGGGGTTGGGTTGAGGTGAGTTGGGTCGCTTGGGGACAAGGACGTTGTGGAGGATGGTGTCTGGATGTTGCCGCTGCCGTATTTTAATAATGCATCGAAATGAAAGTGGCTGTCAACTGGAGATTTGACAGCTGCTTTAGCTTACGACAAGGATCGATGATGGCATGTCAGGAGCGTAGACAGACACGACAGTCCTGACTACTACTCCGGCCACCAGAGGAGTTGCCATGACTTCTCGCCACAGATTATTTCACTTACTGCGCCAATAATGTGCGATAATTAGGTGCGGGAGGCAGCCATTGGGGCAGTAACAGTGGCAGACATTGGGGGAATTCGAATCGAGTCGAACCGAATTACCGCCTCATTAGCACATGGCACTCTTGTATTCCCAGGGCCCATTCTGGCCCCCTGCTTCGCTCCCCTCCCCACCGCTCGCGTTACTCCGTTACTCATAAATGCCATAGATCTTCAGGGGCCCACCAGCTGGCCCACTTGATGGCATAAACAGATTGCATGGCTCGCTCTCTCTTTGAAGTGCAAATTACCCGCGGGGTCAACCGAGCATTGTGGCCTGGCCTGGCGTGGCCTGGCCTGGACGGGAGTGTTGGTTGTGTTGGCTGCGTTGCTGTGTGGCAAAGGTGGATGCGGATGGGATGGATGCGGTACAGAGTTAACAATGCTTCTTGGCCATAATACATCTTGAAAATCTGTTTAATGGCTCTCTTCCTCTAACGGGGGCCGGGGTGCCACTTGAGAGGCTTTTGAAGCTGTTGCTATTTTAATGTGGTCGATATTCTAAATTTAAACAAATAAACAAACATACCCGCAACAAATACACGATTGCCTCTGGATTTCTGCCTTGCTGCCTTGCTGCCGATTGTTGAAAGTTTATTGTTTTTAAACCTGTGCAGCAAAACTGTTTGATATTCCTTTCCGCCCCTGAGCACCCGATAATTTGGCACTTAAAACGTGCGAAATTCATTCACATTTTCACTTGATTCATTCGGCATCGCCGGCTACGAAAGCAATCACGGTGAGTGCCTGGTTTACGAGTATTTTGTACGTATGTATGGATGATCCGCCCCGGAGAGAGGGTGAACACATCCGCTGCCCTTCGGATGCCCTGCGAGTGGCCTGCAATGCTCTTTTTTCCTCCTTTTCTTTCTTTTTGTTTTTGGGCTGGAAATCAATATGAGTAATACGAAGCAATAATCTATGAGATTCCCGCAGTTTGGGGGCCACACGAAAGTTTATACTTTTGAGTACTGCACACATTGCTCTCTTTGAAGTGGGAATATAACAAGAAAGATGGAATTATTACTGAATTTATACGCTTTTTTCTTCAAGTGCAAATGAGCTGCCGGCTGCGCGAACCGATAAATAATTTTCAAGCTTACTGCGTGCTAATTATCGCTGATTATCGATCAGCCCTGAACCTAGGAAACGATAAAATCAGTAAAGGGGTATGGCAAAAATGAAAACAAATCAAAACGGTCTTGGAAATGGCTACCTCAGAAAGTCCTGGAAGTCATTATAAAACTGCTCCTGCTCCAGAGCCTGTGGCTACCTTTTCTTAGGTGTTTGGGTGGAGTCTCAAGAATAACTAAGCCCCGCTGCATACTTTACGGGGCACCACTGCCCCCACAATATTATATTGGTTGCACAAACTTACTGCTCGGTAAACATTGCTCCTCTGATTGCCTCAGAGTCCAGCACCTGTTACCAACAAATAACTTGGTGGGGAAGAAAACCCTCCCGCTTCACAGGTCAACAACCACATTATTGCTCACGCATTTCATTTGCCATACGATATAGAAATCGTCTCGGAATCGTCTCGGCTTCCAGCTCGAAACTAAACATCATCCATGCGGCAGGGGCAGCAGCGGCAGTAGCCAAGACTGAGACTGGGACTATGGTGCCACGCAACTAGTGTCAAGAATCGCATAAATTTCCGATTCCGGGACGCAGTCCGGGTACAACCGAATGCGCTGCGTTGCGCTGCTCCATTGGACTCAAAGTGTGCCATTTAATGGCCACCAAAGGTCACGTTCACACCGCCGTAATGGCTAATGGGCGACCGGTCTGACAATTCAGGTAATGTGGATAATTTGCTGTCAATGATGTGTAACGAACGCACAGCGGAGATGAGAAAAGCGCTGGCGACGAGAGCGGTTCGGTGCGGTCCTTGTATTTGTTGTCAAACAACAACACGCACCTAATAGCCCGGACCCGGTGCTGCATTTTACGGCGCTTATAAATAGGCTCTACTAGATGTTAATGTTCGTGTCGATGGGGGAGAGAGAGGATGCGCTGGATGGGGACCGTGGCACGGGACCCCATTCAATTTTGACAAATCGCCTGTTGTTGAGCACAGCCACAAATCCGTGCTGATCGATGATTTGTTGTCTTTGATCTGGAGATGGAAACGGAGATGGAATGAGATGGGATAAGATGAGATGTGCTCCGACCGCGAGTGTCGAGTGAGCAAATCAAATTTTGACAAGGTGTTGATTGCCCCCCGACATATGTATATCCTATGCAGATGTGATGTGATGCGATGTGATCCGGGGGAGTCACCCCATAAATCAAGAGACCCACAGAGCAGAAGTAGTCACGCACTAAACTATAACTATAACGATTAAGTTGCGGTTGGGCCACGGGAACTAAACAAACAAGACTAGCGGTGTTTTATGGCTTAACACGACCGATCCGTCAAAAGGAAAATGGAAAACCAAAACGAAAACGAAAACGAAAACACTGTTATTTCAGACTCTTGTTGTTTTGTCTTTGGTTTTTCGCGTTCCACACTGATTCAGAAACGATCTGAGCTGAGCCATAAAAAACAATATTTGTTTCCAATACTATTCCCAGCATAGATCTAAAAATAATCAACCAAAACATAGTCGAGCCGAACCGAGCCGATCCGATCCGAGCCGGGACCAGCGACATCTCTCCAATGTGTGGCCCTCAGGGCGGAGGAGTGGGTTGTCTAGCGACTCTGGCCCGGTGACTGGGAGGAGGATCAGTCGGGGGCATACTCGTAGGATAACCCATTGTTTTATGACCCATTTTTCCAGCGGTAAGCGATCGTAAAATTTGAATAAAGCGAGAGAGAGCGTGAAAAATCCTTTGTGGCATCTTCCACACATGTGGGAACGGAACTGTTGCTGCTACAACTTCAATTGGTCTTTCAGTATTCCGTATGTGGTACGAGTATTTTGTTTTTATTTCTTTCAAATGATCTCTGCTTTCTACTTGAGAACAGAACAATCGTAAAAATCGATCGTAGTCCTGTTTGAAATGTATACACAATTATTTTACGACCTTTCAAGATATAGACCAAGACTTTCGTTTCAAAAATTGCGTACTTGACTACACTGCGTTTACTCTCCTCTTTGCTTTCTCTCTCTGAGAAGTCGTAAAAATTGGAAAGGAAATTCTACCAGATAGCAATGTCAGGAGGCTGTGTGGAGATAAACCAATCTCTCTCCTGTCATTATCTGGTTCTTCCGCGAGACAGCAGCTGTAATCGGGTGTAGTATTTAAAGTACTTCTTAGGAAATATTTTGATTAGAATAATGTTTGCCATGATTTCCAGTTTAATGTTTACAAACCAATTGAGTTTGGGCACTCTTTGAGATACTTCATATGTTTGTTTTAAATGGAACTTAAAGAAGCTTAAGCATATTGGATGGTTGCAAAGTGGTAGAAAATCTCTTACTCTACAGAAAACTTTACGGATGTCTGATAGTTTTGATGCAAGTCATTGATAGATGACTCATAGAAGACCTCATAGCTTAAAGAAAACATAAAATTCTCCTTCCTTTATTGCACGTTTGAAGATATTTTAATATCCTTTAATGTAAACGTCAAAAATTGCACAACATATGTCTTGATATTGGCTAACATTTTGTAGAGGTAGCCCTTCATCTAGTCGCCTTAACAAATCCAATAAAAACGCACTTCGTCATGTGTGTGAGCGTGCTGAATTTTCATTTGTTGAAAAATCATATTTTCCATATAATTGTAAACACATTGAAAACATTCAGACACACACACACACACTGAATGAGATCTTGGCTCCTCCCACAGCGGAAAATTCAGGCAAATGAGAAACGAATCTCGCTGTGAATATCTCTCCATAAATAAACATGGAACGAGCAGGAGAATCGCTGTGAGAACCGCCCACATCCGAAGATCAGCCAAACAGATGACTGCAGCAGGCCATGGATATGAAAGAGATAGTAGCTGAAAAATATATAACTGTTAATAATAACTGTTAGTAATAACCATCGCTAGGTCTAACTAATGGTAAAAATCTATCAATGGAATACTGCTAAAACGGGAATGCAATAAAATGTGTAAATGGGCAGTGAACGAACTTTGGTCTCATAAAGTCTTCCCTTAAGTCATGATTGAACACCCCCAACTGCTGCTCGACCCGAGACTTCTTCTCTCTCCCTCGTTCTTTCTAGGAACTCGAACATGTGTGGATATAGTACGTATTTATAGTCCAATACGGTGTTCCCCAAACACACACACCGACAGACTCTCGCTGAGGAATTACAAGTGAGATCTACGTAGCTCTACGTATCCGTAGCCAGCCCACAAAGTCCATTCATTTGTCGATCGGACTTCTTGGCTGACGCAACGAATAGTCGCGCTCGCATCGCATCGCATAAAACTTGGATTTTTTTTTGTATGGGGCTGAAAAGCGGGACAAAGATCCTAGACAAAATCAATACAAAAGTGAAGTGTGGTCGTTGTCCAAAGGACGCAAAGAAAGTCCTCATAGTGATCCAATAAAAGTACTAATAGTGAAGTAAAGAAAGTTTTTTTTTTTTACTAAGCCAAAGTTATAAGGAGTTCCTTCAAAAATGTTACCATCATGCTATTCGAATGGTTCGGTTTTGCCTGATAACGAGGACCTGGTCAACTCTCTGCTGGCCAATCCCGAGTATCTTCGGACCAGTGCCAATCCACTTGGCACAAGTGCCGTCGGGATGGATAGTCTCATGTGTAGCTCGTTCCCATCGGCCTTTTACTACCAGGGCATCGACAACTTCCTAGCTCTGCACAATAATATCTGGACTCTGCCCATATCCTTCCTGCACAACACCCATCGGCCGGAAAAGCCACCGTTCTCCTACATTGCTCTCATCGCGATGGCCATTAGCAGTGCACCCAATCAGCGTTTGACCCTCAGCGGCATCTACAAGTTTATCATGGATAAGTAAGTTCAAACAATGTACTTTAGTGGATAAGTAAGTTCAAACAATGTACTTTAGGATATCTATAAAAAGCAGTCCCATCGATCTGTTCTTTTTTAAACTGCTTAAGTTACTACATTTGTGGGAAAGATTGATTTCTTTGCCCAAATTCCTTGGCTATACTAAATGTTTCATTTATAAAAGAGTTCAAGTTCCTTTATCATGAACATTCGAAATCTTTTAGTTGGCAGTCGTCTAAGTCAATAATGCGAAAATAAACAATGCCAGCATTCCAGTTTTATATATAATTTAAATAGACAAATATATAGTCTGTATAAAAATAAAATGTACATTTGTATGTTAAAACGCATTTCAAAACAGTTGAAAAAGCATTGGCATAATCTGGGACTTTAGCGGTGAAATATTGAACATAATTTTCCGAGTTTAATTAAGAACAGCCATACATTCATTAGCCTACTATATCATGTTCAAAATTGGGTAAATATCTGAAAGGATTACACGTAAAATTAACGTAGATATTTATTTAAATTATCTCTGTGTGATCTTTGCCATAAAATAATTATTTCTTATAAGAAATCTGGTACATTAAAAATAAGGGTTCCGAATTAAAACATGCTCGCAAAAGTCAAAATAAATCGCGTCATATCAGAACAGAGCAGTAAAGATCGGTTTCCCAATATTTATTGTCAATTTTGGATAACTTAATCAAGATTACTAAGAATTTTATCTAGTTTTCAGTTTAAATTTCTTATTTAAATTAAATTTTATTAACTTGAAGGCTGTTTTGCATAGATTGACTATTAATTATTGATTATTTATCTTTATTTTCGATTCTTTTAGATTCCCCTACTATCGGGATAACAAACAGGGCTGGCAGAACTCCATCCGACATAATCTATCGCTGAACGACTGCTTTGTGAAGGTGCCGCGAGACAAGAACACCATCGATGACAATGATAGCGCCGGAAAGGGCAGCTACTGGATGCTGGATGCCTCCGCCTCGGACATGTTCGAGCAGGGTAACTACCGTCGACGTCGGACCCGGAGGCAGAGGCATTGCACCAACGCCAGTCGCTATGAACGGGATGCGGGCAAGGTAAGAGGAGAAGCTGCAGAAGATGCTGGATAAAGTAATCAAATTGATTTATTGATTCCGTCAGGATGCTACGGATGGCAGCAGTACGGCGGAAATCAGATCGCCCAGCGACTCGCTGAACGACTTTGATATCTTCTGCAACGAGAGGCCGAACTACTCGGATCGCATCACGGATCTGCACCGTCAGTACTTATCCGTATCCCTTGGCTTCAATAGCCTGTTTAATGGCGAGGCAAGTGGGGTGCGCCAACTTCCAGGCGCTTCCACGGTGGTTAGAGAATCCAACGCAGACGTCGACGCCGAGGTGGATGGCGATGCATCCACGGACAGTCCGTGCTCCAGCTCCAGCAAGACAGCTCAGAACATCCCGGATAGTGCATCGGCCCTGCACGATGAATTACATTCCCCGAGCGCCTTCACGCCGACCCACAACCACCGGCTCCCAGGACTAAGCGATGCATTTAAGGGGCTCCAACATCTGATGCCCAGCAATACAGCTCCAGCACCTGGCACCGGAACAACAGCAGCCAACAGCCGATCAAAGACGACGTTATTCACAATCGACAATATTATTGGCAAGCCCTGAATGGTGGAATATGGTTGTTAAGAATAGCATAGCATTAAGTACTTACACGTAATCCAATCCATTATCACCGTGCAATGATTAAAACTGATATGAGTTACAGTTGCTAGTCTTCGTACTTTATTTTTACAAAACTTGAGAAAAGTTCTCCTTTTCTGAAGAAAATTGGTAGAGTTTAGTTGTCATAGCCTACAATGTGGTTTGGTTTGGAAATGGGCGCTCACTACTCTTCTCAGCTGATCAAGTCGATTGCATGTATCGAAAAATCGATATATCAAGTAAGGTTATTTTTAATAATAAATGTAATGTTTTGTCATGTATTTCTTCTAGTGGGTTCTTTTTTGTTTATATTTTCCATAATTTCTATTACTTTAAAAAAAGGTAAGCAACGGCAAAAATCATTCCGCCTATCACAAAAAAATACTGATATTTTTTCAAAATACTGTTGATAATGGTAACATGACATTAGACTGTAGACTTCAGGTCAATTTATTAACAAAACACAGAAGACTCAACAGTGTAACCATACAGAATTCACACCTGGTGACACTTTCCTGCTAGCAAACTTTTTTTTCGGATCGGAGTACTAGGCTCAAAGTAGCTCAGTTCTTCAACTGATGATTTGGCAAATAACCAGACGACCGGAAAACGAAGCGAGAGAAACCTACTTCGGCAAAAGGCAAGCCAAAGAATACCGTTATATTGTACTGGCTGGCAGCAAAATTGCTTTCCTAAAATATGCTTTCCAAAATATCTCCGTTTTTGCAGATAATTAGTTTGCAGAGTTTAATGTCATGTGGCCATTATCACACAAAAATACCGATATATTTTTCAAGCTACTCTGTGGATAATTACAAAAATATGTAGTTGCCATGTAACAAAACGTGTAGCATCTGGTTGGTAATATTAATTTTATGCATTTTTGTTGACAAAACCATATCAAATAAATTATCCAATAAAGAATAAGTCAAAATATCAGAATATTGTAAAAAATTGATTCATTTATCTTATCAAATTATGTGTTCAGTGCTTGGATCTTAGCTAGCTAGTAGTATTACACCGAATATTAAAGTCAAGTAAAAAATATATCCAAAAATGGATATTCTAAACGAATCTGTTGCTCTCGGCGTCGATTTAATTATTTTAGGCATCTGCGTACGTGAATATATGTACAACAAGAGGGTTGCAGGACTATTAAAGGTAGGAGCACGTTTTTGTCATCAGAAACAGCTGTTTTCATTGGTATTACGTAGACTGCACCGCAATACAACATCGATGGAGATCTCAAATCCATTGTTGAACGGCAACAGACCAAAAGTATACCATATGCGGTGATCCGGGGTACTGTCACGCCCATTGGCGTGCCCCTGCGCAGCTCGCTGGTTCCCAGTGTCAGCGGAGTGCTGCAGATTGTGAAGCTCCACGAGCACCGGATATCCCGTGGCTTTTCCGGCTTGTGGATGGAACAGTGCAAGCTTCTGCATAAATCTACCAACGAGATGCCCTTCGAGTTGCGCAGTCAAGAGCATGGCGTGGAGATTTTGGATGTCCTGAACGCAGCTGTTCTTGATGTGGACGTTGTCTACGACAGCTACGAGCCCTCTACACTCTCCGCCTTTGACCACATCTTCGGATTCTTCAGTGGCGTACGACAAAAAGGCATCCAGACCACGGAGGAAGTTCTGCGCGAGGGCAGCTTCCTGACAGCCATCGGAAAGCTAGAGCTGGATGGAAACTCATTGCGTATGCAACCTTCACCGGAAGGAGGACTATTTCTGACCACCGCCACAAAATCTTCCCTCATTAAGCGGTTTGAGGACGCCAAATGGACATGGATGTAAGTCGAACGCAACCTCAATTGACTTACATCTTTAACACACACTTTAATCACACTTCAGATTAAAGATTGCTTTTTGTGGCGCCGTATCAGCTTTCCTAATCGGCCTCATAGCAAGGAAAATATATCGCAAGAAAAAGCAGCAGAAAGAGGAGGCAAGAATACACAACCGCCTGGAAACAGAGCGTCGCGAACGCCGTAGCCGCAGTCGTCCCCTCACACTATCCGAAGATCAGCTATGCGTTGTCTGCGTAACAAATCCCAAAGAGGTACGTGGATGCAATACAGAAAACTCTGTAATAACATTTACATCATAATCAATAACATTGCGACATTGTCTTTCAGATAATTTTACTGCCCTGTGGCCATGTGTGTCTATGCGAGGACTGCTCTCCCCACATTGCCACTCACTGCCCCGTGTGTCGCGGCAAAATCGTGTCCAGATCCGCGGCCTTCATCGCTTAGACATACAGACAAAAATCAGAAATCACGTGTACCTATGCAATGTAAAGCATATATTACAAATTATTATAGTGTTGACAAATTTTAACGATCCTCTCCGTTCATAATGCTCCTGTACTGCCGCTGATGCTCCAGCAGTCGAAGAAACACCTTGTACTTGCGATTGTGAAACTCCAAAGTCTGGCTATTAGGCTCCATTAACTGCCCAGTGCCACCCATGGCTTTCGAGGCACTCTGTAGAAATGGAGAACCTTATTTTGTTGACACATTGGGTAGGATATTTGTGCCACTCACCTCGACACTATCAAAGTGGCCAGCGGCTGCAGCTCCAAGGGCAGCAGCTCCCACCAAAACCATTTCCTGTTCATCCGGTATCAGAGCGGGCAAGTTGCAGATGTCGGCATGGCATTGCACGTACAGCGGATTCTTGGCCAGACCGCCACAGAACAGGAGCGTTTGGAACGGTGCCCGCTTGTGCTGGTATAGGTTTTCGATGATGTGACGCGTTCCGTACTGAAACAAAATATTGTATTAGAAGAGCAGGAACGTTGTGAGCCACGGCAAGGTCCGCCTCTCTACTTTTATACCCGGTACTTAGGCGGAATATACATATGTGAGCTTTTGATTTACGTAACTTATACAATATTTTGCATACGTAATTATACGTTTCCGCTGGAACTCTCTCTATGTCTCCCTTTTGGTATCGCTGTTCTTTAAAGTGACAAATTTAAACTTTCGAATCTCATCGCGGACTCTTTGAATTTTGCTCGCTTTTGTAATAAGAGGTGGGAAAAACATAGAGAGAAAGAGTGGAACTAGTAGTGGTTATTTTCTAATGCTAATTTTTGCACTTCGTTTATCCTCTCTTCACCTAATGCATTATTTTATTATGACTTTTTATCTGTTTCCATTTTTCCTCCACTGTTTTTTATTCCGCTATATCTGTCTCTCTCTGTTTCACTTTTCACACCAACACCTGAATACATCTGTTTCTATCTCTTTCACACCAACATCCTTTTAGCTTTAATAATGATATGATAGGTGTGATCATTCTCTGTGGTTCTGCGCTATCGGTTTTCTCGTGTCATCAAAATTGTGTGTGCCACAGACTTCGCTCTTTAGGACGTTGCAAAATCTGGACACCAACTTGTAACAGTGTAATATCACAGGGGTCTGCACACAAAATTTAACTGATCTATCCCTTATAGTCTCTGATATCTAGATATCACACAAGACAGACAGACAAAGATAGCTATATCGACTCGGCAATTGATGCTGATCAAGAATATATATGTGTATTTTATGGGGTCGGAAATCCTTTCTTCTGGCTGTTACACACTCCAAAAAACTAAAATATTATTAAGCTTTTCGCGTACCGGATAGTACTTACAGCCAGGGCTTGAATGTAGGACAGATATTTTATGGCCAGAGATTCGATTCCACGAGTCATATCCAGGCCCGTGATCTGTGAAGAACCAATTGGCATTACGATGTGTTAACTGTATGATCAACTCCAGATTCTAGGCCACCTACTATGCCTCGCAGTGTGGGATCGGCCACGGGCGAACGATTACCGTGCAGATCCGGCCAGACGTGCACATCCTGGGTGAGACAACCCACTTCGCTAAGGCCACGGGCAGCTGCCAGCTCAGGCAAAAGCTGATTCAGATGCTGGTAAATATTTCTGCAAGATATCATGGAATTATAATTGATTAACTTTTAACATAATGTACTCATACATACTTATCTGCCCCCAGCGATTCCTTGAGTTCGACGTAGGATTCGTGAGACTTCAGCACATGATCCAGCAGATGACCGGCAATGCTCTGGCCGCCTTCGTTAAGGAAGTATCCAGGTATAATGGCGTCCTGGTAGGGACCCCAAATGCCTTTGGCAAAGCAGGCCTCTCGAGTGATGCTCATGTGGCAGGTGGAGGTTCCAGCTATCAGGGCCATTTTCCCCTGCACATCGTCGGCATCTTCAGAGCTACCAGCACGGCAGCCAAACATACCCAGGGCTCCGGCATGGGCATCGATCAGCGAAGTGCTGACCACAGTTCCCACAGACAAGCCCAGATCCTCGGCAGCGCAGGCAGAGAGGCCCTTGCCCACGCGCTTGCCAGGCGGCTGGACATCGCTGCCGAGCTTTTCAAAATTATTTGAAGTCAACTCTTGCAGTCCCGCGCCACAGAGGAACTCCTCATTCCAGCTATTGGCCGCAGCGTCATAGTTCCACTTGCAGACAACCGAGCAGAGGGATCGGGTGTCCACGCCAGTAGCACGCCAGGTCAGAAAATCGGGCAGATCGAAGACTCGCCAGATGCTGCCAAAAGTCTTGGACAGATTCCGTTTTAGCCACAGAAGTTTTGGCACCTCCATCTCGAGGGAGACCTGGCCCCCAACGTACTGCAGCAGAGGGTGCTTCTTGGCATTGATCTCTGCCGTCTCCTTATCGGCCCGATGATCCATCCAGAGAATGACATTCCGCTCCTCCTCACCAGACTTGCTGACTGTCAGCGGTAATCCGTTCAGGCCCAGGACGACCAAGGAGCAGGTGGCATCGAAGCCAATGCCCTTGACTTGTGACTTTTTGACACCAGCAATGACATGCTGTAAAATCGGGATAGGTTAGGTTAATCTAATCTCTGCCAAAGGTTATCAAATGAGGCGCCTTTATTACCTTGACAACCTTACAGATTGCAGACCAAATGTCTTCGGTCGATTGCTCGTAGTAGTCGGGCTCCGGCGTCCACGTCTTGATCTCTTGCACCGCCTGTTCCACCACCCGGCCATTGGCTGCCACCAGAGCCGCCCTTGCACTGCCCGTGCCCACGTCTACACCCACAAAGTACGACGACTGCGTCTGTTTGGACATTTTCTTGCTGCCTTTCCAGCTGCTTTCAATTACCTTTGCGGTCAAATAAATGTTATATTAATGGATTGCACAAAACCGAACCCGACGACAGTCGACCGCAAACTGATAACAAATTTGATATGCGAACGCTGGAAGCTACAAAATCGTTTATACTTATGAATGTAGGAAGATGTCTGTGTAGTTGTTTATATGGAGACGCGTCTCGGGACCATTTACCGGTTTGTAAAGATCTTGCACAGTAAAGAAGCTTAACAGCTGGAAAACTTGACTGAGATGCCCTTTGCCACCCTTCCAGCCCTTTTGGCAAAACATTTTGACAAAAATATCAATCTGAAGCCGGATTTGTATTAAAAAGCACACCTGATTGTTTCCAAACAGGCCAACGCTAAAGTCGTGTTTTGCTCTTGTTTTACTTCCGCAAAGGTGTGTGTTTATCAACACATGCAAATTAGTTAAGTTGTGTGCGTCGGCCCAACAACCCAGAAACACACCTTACAAGTCACTCTTCAACAAACAACAATCGAAACAGCGGCTCTAGTTTTCATTCAAATATTTAAATGTAACCGAACCTCCTCTCTCGCTCTGAAGATCGCAGTTCCATATGCTCGATTAATATCGTTTTTCAGCTGTCTGGCAGCTCTCGTCAAACGGAGCATTTTAAAAAAATCTATTCACAAAAAATAATAGATCGGCGGAAGAATAAACCCTGTGGGCATCGAACGATTGCAGTGAGGTTAATCACTAGAAAGCAACTAATACTATATGTATACATATTACCACTGATAACGTTAAAAACTTGTTGATAAACGAGATTTACAGATAGGTGACGTACTTTACTTTGATAGTGGCTGCATTTAGTTCATAGTCAAACACCGGAGATAGGTAGGTCGTCGAGATAGTTAAAAAATATTTGTTTACGAATTATTCGTATGCAACGATACTTTGTATTTTAGCATGTCTGGCAGCGCCATTTCATCAATCTATTAAATTTCATTTTTAACGTTATATAGAAATCCAATAAAAGCAAGTATTAAGAATACCGGTAAGTAGAAAGTAGATTCATTAATTGGGTAAAATTATGTGGATGGCTAAATGTTCTATAAAGTTAGTAATAATCCTCGGAATATCAAAAACGAGGAATATGTAAAATAGAACTTGAATTCGTAAGTATATTTACGGTATATTTTGTAAATTAGACGGTATGTTTCGGAATATTTCTGAGGGTCGGACGGTATATTTTATCGATAAGTGGCAAGACGGCATGGTTCGAATCAAAAATAGGTAAATAAATGTATTAAACAAATAAAGATGGCTTTCAATAAAGGTATTTTACTCAACCAGATACATAGCGGTGCAAATTGTGCCCTATACACCCACGCAGACCCTCCGTCTGAACGATCACAGTCTAGCCAAGTGCCTGCTGCAGAATGTGGAGAAATACTATGGCGTCTACGGACTCGGCATTATAGAGCATGGATTTCGTGTAAAATATTGCAATGAACGCACCAAAATAGCCATTATACGCTGTCTGCATCGTGGCCAGCGTTTCGTGTCGAGCATGCTGCCGCTGATTACTCTGGTAAGTAAAAAATCAAATTATTTGAAACATGGCCCCACACTTTGAAGTTTCAGATAGGCGACGTGCGAGCCAAGTTCCGCACTCTATACATTGGCGCCACAATCATACAGTGCAACAAGTTTATCATCAAGCATCAGAAGCAGTTCCTGGATCGCGTGATGGGACAAGTGGAATCTGCCAAGGAACGGCAGGATCTGTTCAAGCGCGTAATGGAGTTGGACATGGATAGATAGAGATTAATTAAACTAGAAGCTGATTTGTATAGTATATAATTAAGTAATTGTAGTACATAGCTTTCTTATAGAAAGCCGTTGTTCCGGTTTGACTAAAAACTAGTGCATATTTTTGGTATTCAAATTATACTTCGACGAGGAATTTTCGACTTGGTGACCGTGCTAGCCTGAAGCCGAATTGCTTAAACCTGGAACGGATGTCCGCAAACGTCAGTTTGTTCTTTTTGCTGTAGACGTTAAGATAGATGCCGAGCACAACTATCAGACCAGACCAAAGATATCTGGATGAAGAAATATGATGAGTAGGGAGAAAACCAGAATATTCAATGCTACTCACTGCACAGTGAAGGGTTTGCTGAAGAGCACAAAGGAAAAAGCGATGGTCACAGCCTTTCGTGCGGTTGTCACGGTGGCAGCTATAGGCGCACCGCTGCTTCTTACCAGCGCCAATACAAATTGTATGCCCAAGTAGCCGGACAGGCTGAACAGGAACCCGTAACCGAAGGTTTGAAGGGGATGCTGAAACGATTGATATAATAATAGTATATGATGTAGTAGTGAAGACGCCTTATACTGACCTCCAAGCAGAAGGCGAATCCACTGAAAAAGTTTCCCGTGACCAGCATGATTACAAACAGATAAACGAAACCCAATCCGTACGAATAGAAGACCACCTCGCTGCTAGGAGCCTTGTGCTCTTTCATGGCCTTCTCCTGGACATTGCCGATCGCCGCATCACACAGCAGAGCTCCCGAAATCATAGCAACTCCCAGAAGATTAAAGTTGGGCGTCATCTGGGAATCGGCCAGGGTGAACCATGCCAGACCGATGCACATGCAGGAGGCGGCCGCAAAGTCCAGCGGGCCATATCGCTTGCCCTGTATAAGGATGCTGCCCACAAGCACTGGAATTAGCTTGCAGCACTTGAAGATCACTTGGGTGGGATAGTTGAGGTAGCCCAGGCTCGAGTTGGACAGGCCCATGGTGCCCAGGGTTAGAGCAGCCAGAACTAGGTAGGTTTTCATGGGAATGCAACGTGGCGCCGGCTCAACGTTCCACAATGAACGTCGACCCGATCTGTAGGCCTCCAGGCGGCGTTCCACCAAGCCGAAGCCAATGTAGTAGCCGAACTGGACGAGCGTGAGGAACCAGCCAAAAGGCTTGAATCCCTCTACCGTGAAAATGAGTTCCTGCAGATACCCATATAGGATGTAGAGTATAAAGACGCCCGCACAGCTTAGCAGAAACTGCGTTGTTTGATTGTAGTGTGTCAGATCAAAGCACAGGATCCGCAATTCCGGCGGAAGCTCCGATGATGACGACTTTCTCGTCAAGGTCGGAGAATTCGATGTCGGAGCCTGCTGCCCACTCGCACTCCCGTTGATGTTGATAACGCTTCCGGCTTGACCGTCACCCATTCTGTTCAGTCGAAGATTGTGTCTGTATCACAGAGTTATGTGCTGCGCTTGCCGCGTAGATTACTGCCACGCAATGTGAGGGATTCCACGTTTACAAGATTGATTTGACATGCCGATCTTTAGGTTACATCATTTACCCACAAGTGTGCAGATTCCGCTACATTGAAAAAAGACTCTTCAACTAATTTTACACTCGAGGCATTTGTTTACGTTGTTTTTAGTGTTTCTATTGCCCAAAAAAGGTAGTGGTGATATCGATATTACTATGCATCCAGTCGATAGTATCGATGGCAGAACTGCTCTCTTCAAATCGGTTAAGGCTCTCTTTTTCGCTCTCTTTGAATCGGGCATGGGTAGCAACAGCATGAGTCCCATTCTAGAGCTGGTCAATATATCGATATACTTTCATTGTTTTTAGTGTTTCCATTGAGAAAAAAGTAGTGGTGATATCTATATTTCTGTACGATAGTATCGATAGTCGACCATCGATTGTAAACATGGCGTCGCAAATTGCAACAAAACAAGAAGAAGATCTAGGTGAAAAGTGCCGCTGAAAAAACGCAAGAAGTAATGAATTTAGTCATTTGCAAGAAAGTTTGATAGTAAAAACTGCAACAAGATGGATGGACAGCCGCCAAGAGGTAAATACTGGCCTGAAGAGGCTCGCCGGTCGGATGGGGGGATCACACGGCGCCCAGTCAGACGAGTTCTAGCACACACACACACACACGCCCGTCTAGTGATTTATGGGCTCAGCTCACATTTTATATACAAAATTGCCTTCTTTCAGATGCCAATTTACGCAATATAATAGATAAACTGGCCGAGTTCGTAGCGCGCAATGGGCCCGAGTTCGAAGCAATCACCAAACAAAAGCAGCAAAACAACCCAAAATTTGAGTTCCTGTACGGAGGCGAGTTTGCAAACTATTATCAATTTCGTGTAGCAGCCGAGCAAGCATGTGAGTGGAGAGAGCCTCTTTTTTAGTAGTCGACGTTCTGACGATTGCCGTTTCCCAGTGCTGAAGCAACAAGGCGTTCCATTACAACTGCCAGGGGGCCCAGCGTCCGGACACTATCTTCAACATCCGCCGCCGATGCAGCAGGCACAACCACCTTCCCACTACGCTCCACCAAATAACCAGCAACAGCACCCGCCCGCTCCAAACAATCTGCACGAGAACGCACAAGACAAGATGCAACAACAGCAGCAACAATCACCGCATTTATGGCCGCCGAACAATGCCGGACCCGGAACGCCGACAAAAAATCAGCCAGCCAACGGCCCGCCACTTACCCTGAACCTGACGGCCCAACTGGATGCCATCAAGATGCAGCAGAACACACTGCGGGAGCAAATCAAGCAATCTGAAGCGAATCTCTCTGCACAGCATACGGTAAATTAACATTGATAATGCGGTCTGGTAGTGGGCCAGAGATCTATATATATATATATGTATGTATTGTTGCAAGCATTTTTCAAAGAGATCAGAACGTACAGAGTGTGTACGGAAGGGTACACTGCTTCCCTACTGTAATTCACAGCCAATCAATCTCACTTGTTTTTCAAAAGTCTGAGTCTGAGTCCCAGATACGGATCCTCAATATTAAATGATTTATTACCTCTTTGGAGATGAGATCTCTCAATATTGCTTCCTAACATACGAGTATGGCAATGGCATGACTTATATGACGGTCTCTTTTGTAAAGTTTCCGAAGTTTTTATTAACTTTTGTAAAGGATAGCCCGAAAAGTCGTTTGATCATTTGAAGCTCTGTGAAGTGTTTGGCTATACCGTCCGTATGTTTCCTTCGTTTTCCGGCGAACTTCATCAACTTGTGGGCTGCTTACTTTCTTATACCTTTACTGTCACTGTTTCGGTCTCTATCGATCTCCCCTCTCTGTATTTATTCTGCAAGTGTGGATGCGTTCCAGTGTTCTTTCAGCTTTACTCAAATACATTCTCTATATTGTTTTCATTTTGATTTAACTATTGAATTAACAATCTACAATCTACAATGCTACATTAATTTTTGCTTTATTGTATATTTTTTGAAACATAAACAAAAAAAAAATAATAAAAAATACTCTTCATACCAACTGACAAAAAAACAATATATAAAAAAACACCCAAATTCAAATTTGTTTAAAACGAAACTATCGTTTCCTTGTCGAACCGCAAAAATATACCTTTGTGTGCCCAAAAAAACAATAAACAAAACAAAACAAAAATATGTCCAAACTGATACCAAACCTACGAATTCGAACTAAAATCGCAACACCACCAACCAAATGAAACCCTATAGGCGCTGATGTCACAAAAGACGAAGCAGATCGAGGAGGCAATCGCGACTGCGCAGACGGCACAACTGGAGCAGCTGGCCGGCGAGCAGGGGATTGTTCTTCGTGATTTCGATGGAGTCCTGCAGCCGATCATCGATGCATGCACCAAGGACAGCATCTCCGCAGGTAAATATGAGTGTGCGGTGGCCAGGCGGCTCCGGCAGCTCGGCCCGCATGCAATTAGATTCTCCATTACTGATATTTTTCATAGATGATAAGCTAGCGAAAATGTATGCTCCATATGCACACACGTACACACAGACACACACTTAATGATCCATACAAAGAAATTTTTAATCAATTTAAATATTTGATATATGTATGTTTTTTATAAATTATTAACTTATTAATGCCCAGTGACAATGACAATATGAGTAACCTGTTTGATATTGCAATTTTAGGCAAGAACTGGATTTTACAGCATTCAACCGACAGCGCAAAAATCAATGTCGTTTTACAATATCTTTTAAAGAAGTATGCCTCAGTTTATATAATTAATGATCCTCCACATGTATTAATGAAATTGTGTTTCTTTCTTTCAACGAGTGAAAATATTAACGAGACAAAAGATGATCGATTCAATTGAGCGAGCGATTGCGAGAGACTCCCCCAGAGAGCCTCGAGATTGATTCGTTGCTTATGATTATGATTATGATTATGATTCGATGATAGTTATGAGATCTGATCTGGAATTCTAGACCATAGTTAGGCCAACACACACCACACACAATAGCACACACAGAAAACAAACCAACCTCCCCACCCATATATCATTTTATTTAAGGAAGCTTATCTTTAACACACACCAGACCCCAATCATCAGTAAAACAAGAGAAAACAAAACCAAAAAAGAAGAAATAATACAAAAAAAAAGGACCCAGACTAACACAACAATATTCACAATACATGCACAACAAAATCATTTTGGAAAATGTTGTTGTGCATACAGAAAACTAGAAAAATATGTTTTTCGTTTGTTAATTTATTTTTAGGGCTTTGGTCAATGGTTCAACGTTTCAGCAAAAATTGCATCTTATATATTTAGTTAATGATATACTCCACCATTGGTAAGTTCGCCCAATCAACCTTAAGTATGTTAAACACACCCAAAACTGTGAGAGCCAAGCAACAGAGAGCCACAATTCAGCTTTGTTACTTAGCTTACACAGCGGCTGGACAGGACGGAACCGAAAGGGACGGGGCTAGACGACAGACGGCAGACACATATACAGATACTGATACAGACACCCACTGGACCGTTGACATGAGACATGTGTGTGTGTCATCGCCAGGATATATGTTGTTTAAGCGTCACGATATATTTACAGCATGCGCAAAAACATCAACGACTTGAAGAACAGCCTAGAGAACGTCGTCATACCGATGTTCTGCAGCGCAGATCTAAGTATGTATAATAAAGATTATTCGTTTTTAATTTGAATATTAACTTTCACCTTTTCCCCTATAGTCGCAAGCATGGATCAGCGCCAGAAGCTCGCCAAGCTGCTGTCCCTGTGGGAGTCCAAGGCAAAGTTTTTTGATGCTTGCGTCATCTCGAAGCTGCAATCGCCAGACTCGTCCATGCAGGAGTACAAAACAAATCTGCAGAACTCCCATCACGATATAGCAGCCAAGTTCACACAAAACACCAAGGCCACCCTTGACAAGTGAGTACATCCCCCAGAATGGTTTGAAGTGTAATTTTCAAACCTTTCGATGTCTCCTTTTTAGCTACCAAAAACAGCATCAGATATTTATCCAACATGCCAGCCAGCAAATTGCACAATTTGAGCCACAAAGGCAGCAGCTCGAACAACAACTGATGGCAGCACAAAAGGTACAACAGCAACATCAGCTCCTTCAACAACAGGTCGCCGGAACGCCACAGAAGAACATACCATCGTTAATGTCCCATCGGTTAATCATGCCCGGAGAGCATGAACACATGAATACGCCACCACCGAATGAGGCACCGCATCCTCAAGCTGGTAACAACATATATGCAGGTGCCAATTTCCACCAGCAGCAGCAACAACAACAACTGCCCCAGCAGTCGGGTAATCATTTCGGAGATCCACGGGGACCAAACTTTTTCATTCCGGACATGTCGAAGCCGCCGCCAGGCTTTGCAGGGCCTATGCACTTGCATGGACAGGTGGCAGCGGCCCTACAGCAGCAACAGCAGCAGCAGCAACAACAACAGCAGTATGGACAAATGCCCGGACAGGGAGCTAATAATGAGCCTCCCGTTGATCTGGGCGTGCTCAATGCAGCCATTCAGGCTGTGATGCAGCTGCAGCATCAACAGCAGCGGCATCCCGACGAGCCCCAGCAAAATCCACAACAACTTCAGCAGCAAATACCACAACAGCTTCAGCATCAAATCCCACAGCTCCAGCAGCAGCAGCAACAACTAACCGGATATCCACAAAGTTTGCGACAAGCCCAAGGAAATGTCGATCCAAATGCAGTGGATTTGGATGCGCTAAACGCAGCTATTCGAGCGGTTATCACACAACATCCGGATGACATTCATGCGGAGCAAAAGCACCATTTGGAAGATGGCCAACTCCTGCAGCATCAGCAAGGTGAAGGTGAAATGATAGATCCTGCCGTTCTGGCCGAGCCACAGATACCCACAGCGCCTTATTACGACTTGCCCGCCGCTCTAATGGTTCCCCTCATACGGCTGGAGGACTACAACTACAAGTCACTGGATCCAGCGGACATACGGGTTCCAGCACCGGCGCCGCAAAGCGAGCGCCTGACGAATGCACTGAATGCTTTCTATGCGGCGCCTTCCCACGATCGGCCAAGGGATAAGTAAGTGCTGTACACTTAGACTCTTAGACATGGGATTCATTATGCTTTCGTCTTCCAGTGAGGGTTGGGAGAAGCTAGGCCTGTACGAGTACTACAAGGTGAAAAACGGGGCGCGCAAGAAGAAGGAAGAAGACATCAAGGAAGGCATAAGGGAAAAGTCACGCTCGCCCAGTCCCATTGTGCTCGAGAAGCCACAGCCCAAGAAAGGCAATAAGCGATGCTATCGGTTGGTTATTCGCAAATATACCTCTAGATTTAAGTCATTATAGAATACGATCGATTCTCTTGAATTTTCTTATCTAGTTCACAGAGTCGCAGTCGCTCCCCAGTGCATACACCTCCGCGTCGTGAAAGGACCCGCTCACGGTCGAGCTCCCGCTCAGTGGAGCGGACGTTAACGCCACCACCGCACCGCAATCGTACTGGGGGCGGAAACGGTGCCAGCGGTCGGAAAGGTCGCAACCGATCTCCGCGGCATGAACGTGAAAACAACAGCAATAGCAATAGCAGCGGCAGCAACCGTGAGAATCGTGCTGAACGCAATAATTCCAATAGCAACAATGGCAACAACAATTCAAGGCGTGTGGATAGGGACAGATCCCCAACACCTCCGAGCTTCTTGTAAGATGATTCCCATCCTTAGTTGCATTTCCTTATTTTTAGTTTATTCTTCTGTGACTTTCAGGGGAAGCAACTTTCCCAAGCCGCAGGAGTTCATTGAGGAGACTAATAAAGGCCATCAAATGCTGATGAAAATGGGATGGGCGGGCACCGGAACTGGCTTGGGCTCAAAGAATCAGGGTATAGATGCGCCCATCTCGGGCGGCGAAGTGCGCGATCGTCGCGACATGTACAAGGTACAAAGAAGGGAAACCTGGCTAACCGTCTAAAAACCCTCGAATAACTAATCAATGATTTCTGTTTCCATCAGGGTGTCGGCAATAATCTGAACGATCCCTTTGAGAGCTTCCGCAAGAACAAGGGTGCCGCATTTGCCCATCGAATGCGCACCAGAGATGACAAAAGTTAAGATCTATTTAAACTTTTTTTTTCTGTTTCCGCTAGCAAAGAAAATACATTTTTATAAAAAGATGATTCGAATCTTATTTATGCTGAAACATTTAGGCAGGACTGTGCGGCCTTGGCATTGACTTTCTCAAGCACCTGGAGCAGACCTTTGCCGGGACCACACTCGAAGGTGCGCGGAAAGTCGGCGCCCTGCTTCCGTTCGTACATCTCGTGGAGTGTCTGCTCCCACTTAACGGGCCGGACGATTTGCTTTGGCAGCTGGACTAGAATGTTCCTGGCATTCCGGTATGGCTTGCCGTCCACATTCGAGTAGACTCGGATGATGGGATCCTGCAGACTCAGCGACTTAAGCGCCTTGGTGAACGGTTCGACAGCGGTCTGCATGAGAGGAGTGTGGAATGCACCGCTGACAGCCAGGCGCTTCATGCGACGTATCTTCAGAGCCTTGGCATTCTTTTCGAGAAACTCCAGAGCCTCCACATTGCCGGCGACGACCTTGCAGTGCGGGTACATGTAGTTGGCTATGCCGCAGTAGGGCGACTCCACTCCTCGGTCCAGACACCATTGTTGGGCCTTGGCGCAGGCTTCGCCCAGATTCGTATCCGGTCCATACAAGATCATGGCCATGGCTCCCGCTGCCCGATCACAGGCAGCCTGCATTGCTGTGGCCCGCACTTGGACAAGCTTCACGGCCTTATCAAAAGGCATCGCTCCGGCGTAGACCAGGGCAGTGATCTCGCCCAGACTGAAGCCAGCAGCTGCTACGCAGTTCTCAATGGCATGGGGTCGCTCTTCGCGCAGCTGCTCCAGCGCTGCCAGTGAAGACACCATCACAGCCAGCTGTGCATGCTCCGTGCGATTCAGCTTCTCACGTGGTCCCTCCAAGCAGATCTTCAGCAGATCATAGTTCAGCACTTGGTTGGCCAATTCAAATATATGCCGTGCACCCGGAAACCGCAACAGATCCTTGGCCATGCCCACATACTGGGTTCCCTGGCCAGGGAACAGCATCACACTTGTCTCCTTGGGATCGATGGCCGGCCGGCGTTTTTGGTCCATTGGCTCTGCCAGCTCGTTGAGGAGCTGCTGGCGTTTATTTGCATCTCCCAATGTTGAGGCGGAATCTGTGGTGGCTTTCGCTGCATCGCTCCTCCAACGGGACCAGCTTAGGTTGCCGAAAACTCGTGTTTTTCTTACGGCTAACATTTTGTACAAAAATTATTTATTATGAGGCAAACAGCTGATTGTGTTTACAGCTGCAGCCCGAACAGGTGGCGCTACAGGGTTTATTGCGGTCCCTAGCGGGAACAAAAAGCACTGTATTTATCCGTTTCGCTTTCAAATGAAGAATGTCACTGAGGCTGTGCTGGAGGCCTATTCATTTATGTTGCTATGCTAATAAATTCGGCATTAGTCATGACTCAACCAATCGTAGTATTCGTGCTGACTCAGAGTGACTCCCCACACTCAGGCCCCAGTTGACCATATTTGTGGATTTGTTTGTGAAAGAGTATTTAATAGCCCCCACCATCGGTTGCGATCCCTGGAAAGGGTTTCTAATTTGAAACACGATCGTTTCCTAAGGAAATGCCAAAGTTTTTTGAACTCATGTGCACTGAGAAACCCTTCTTCGCATGCCACACAAAAGGAAAAAAGGAAGATAGCAAAGGTGAACGACAATCTCTGCGAAGAAGGCGAAGCCGAAGCCAAAGCCAAAGCCGCCGGCAAAGTCAGACACGACACTGAAGATGACGTGACGCACCACTTTCGCCCTCAGTTCAAAGAACAGGCCATCAGCATCAAAACAAAAACACTAGCTCACACGCTTGGGTCTTCTCTTCTCTGCTCTGCTCTGTCCCTTCCAGGTCGCAGTCCCAGTCCCCATTCCTGAACTGAACCTCTGATGCTTCCCCTTCTCGGAATACGAAGCGACATTCCCTTTTCATTTCTTGTTGCCAAGGAAGGACCAAGCCAATGCTCGTCTAGACTGCACGAATATCGGAATCAGATTCGGCACCGGCGATGGCTATCTCTACGAGTATTAGAACGAGAACCAGTTTTGGAATTCGTATTCTTAAATTTCGGCTGTTGGGCAACGGCAAATGATGATGGGGGGAGACAGGCGGGGTGCGTGCCCAGGTATGCCCAAGCATGTAGGCTGCTTGGAGATCGTTGACATGGTGCGCAAGTGCCGGTGGCGTTTTCTGGCGGCTTCTGAAATCAGGTTGTGAAATTGTATTTATGAATGAGAAGAGCTGCTGGACAGATTTAAAATACAACAACATAAAACTAATGAAATGCATACTTTAGCCAAAGGCCAAACTATTCGACCACATTCCTCCCTCCACAAGTTTTGCACATTCTCGGCTAGCCTCAAAATTTCGAGACGAACGTGCCTTTACCGTTAGCTCGATTAAGTGACAGTAGAGACAGCGGGAAAAAATGCACATTCCGAAGGACACGGCGCGAGGCGCGGCAGCGTATTCATACGTGAGGCTAGGCGGAGAAATGCAATTGCGACTCAGCGTTGCGTATACGACGCGAGGGCCGGAGAACGTTTCCGCATGCGAGAAATGCAACGACAGGCACGGACACGGACACGAGCACGACTGCATCGATCGGGCGAGCGCCATAAAAAACTCGGCCGAAAGTGTACATTGACCGAGAGACCAGCTAAAAATACGAGTACCAAAAGAATGAACCCAAAAATTATAACGAAACAGCAATTATGAACGCACCCCTCCCTCGATTTGGATGCAAGTGAGGTGAAGACCTAAAATAAAGTCAAACGACGACGAAAGCGCGACGCGATGCGTTCCCGATGACGCTCGGACTGGGAACAACAGTTAAATGATCAATGTCAGTATAACGTCAATCCATTGATGCTACAACGGCAACGGAAAGTGAGCACGAGCACCAGCGCAAGAGAGCGCGCCGAAGCCAGCTGAGCGAAATCTGAAGTGCATGCCATTACGCATGCGTACGAGAGTGAGAGTGACATTGAAAGTGCTTCTCGCTCCGCTCTGCTCGGCTGCTACTTTGCTTCTTTTCTACAATGAAGTAACTGTAGGAGAATGAGCACGAGTGATCATTCACCTAGTATGATCTCCAGAATGCACTGCAAAAAATGAATGTTGATTTTTACGCAGTCGAGGGAAGTTCTTGGAATTGCAGAATGAATATATTTGAATATTGGTTCCTCAATTCCACAGAAGAATAGTTCTTTGAAATTTACATACAGATGAAATCATTTTGTAATAATCTATATTACTTAAGATTTCAGCAGCTGCAGCTGCACTTAACTTTGATAAAGATTAACAAGAATATTCGAAATTAGTTCTTATATGGATTTTATGGATTTCCACATCTTTAAATGTAAATCTATGAACCAAGTGTGGACAATCGCAAAAATTGAGAGGCGCGACGAGTGGAAATCCCCTAGCAACAAGGCCTTAGATATGCCAGAGGGAAACTTTCACCACCACCTGCATGTCACAACAGCTACCTCCCCCCTCCATTACAGACTCAAGGTGATAGATTAGACAGTAAGCTGTTTCCTATATCTTTATCGGCATGTGACCAATTATGGCACATATTGTGTGTAGATGAGGTTTCGTCGAATTATCGAATTATGTTGGAATAAAATACATGCTGAAGAAGTTGAGCAGTGATGGTCTTCGCGTGATGGCAGAGATGGAGGAGTCACGGTAAAGAGCGCATCCGAGTGCGCAGCCGCAACCGCAGCCGCAGCCGACTGCTCTTACTCTCACCCTTACTCAAGAGCAGCGTCGAGAACCTCAACCCCCCCCGGGGGCGCGGGTCCGTATTTATACTCGTATTTATATATAAATGCCGCTCGGCTTCGGATCGAGCGTGCATTGTGAGCTCGTTGCTTATCAGGTGACGGTCGGTGGTCGGGTTTGTACGATCAGAGAACACGCCAGTAAAAAAAGTTCGTTGTGCGATCTTTCCTTTGCTCGACAAATAATACGTATACGTATTGTGCCCCCTACCGAAGGAAGGGCTGTGATATATCAAAAAAGGAATAACTATTTATAAATCAACCAATCATGAATGCAAAGGTAAGCGAAATTTTTTCAAAAAATGGGGGATTGTAGAGCCAGAATACATTTTAATTAAATTAGTTGTGACCGTTGAATTTGAGTCCTGTCCCTAAATTTTTCTAATCCAACCTTCTCACATATTTATTAAACACATATCTTAATTATCGAGAAAAGTGGGTGTGTGCAAATGTGTAAATAATTCAGCTAAAAATATCAAAATTCGCGAATGCGCTTTTGTTCTGCCCCTCCCGGGGTTCCTCCAAGCATAATGCGCCAGATGATTCCGATTGGTATAAACAAATTGTCACCGCAAAATGCGGAAATGCCTACCTGACGGGGCGTACGTATTACATAATTTCCATTTCATCTCTTTGTAATATCAGGGAAGCTTCGGTCATTAAAAGCGGCAATTAAAATTTACCATTTGGCTGAGACGACTTGCAAATGCGCTCCAGTTTATGTTTAGGACTGAGCCGAGCTTTTGACCCACTTTATGGGTCGCATAAGCTGTCGCAGGGGAGGCGGCAGCAGTGAGACGTCACCACATCCCAGCTGTCGTCAGCCCAAAGTGGTTCATCCAGATGCGGTCCCCGATCCCTGATCCAGAGATACAGATACAGATGTTGTAACACTTAAATAACAAATCTCTGAGCGGCTGGAGCTGCAGCGTCATCCGATTTATAATTAGGCGGCGGAGGCCGTTTGGGATTTAATTTTGCACCATACACTCAAAGGTGTCTTTTTCTCTTGCAGTTCAATCTGTGCCGGTGGACACTGCTGGTGATCAGCGTATTCTGTCTGCTGAAGGAGTCCTCGGGCAGCTTTTGCTCCATGGAGAAGATGAAGACGGTCGCGATGGAGGCCTGCGAGCATCTATTTCAGCAGGACGAAGCTGCACGGCGGGACAAGCGGTCTATAGAGTACAGCCATCACCATCTGAATCGCCTGGGATGTAAGTATAAGTCAGATAAATCAGATTATTGACTGAATAAGGTCAGAGAGTCAGTCAACCCGACAATTGCATTCGGAACTGGCAAAAACACGTTTAAATTTGTAGACGGCCTGTCGGCAATGCTCGGGCATTTGCATAAAGCAGTTCCGATGCAAAACTTAACCGTTTTCAAGGCACAAGTTCAAGATCACTTTTCTCACACAATGTTTCCCATTTTTGTTCACTGTTCACAGACGGCAAACTGCACGACAAGCATCATTACATCACCCGGAGTAACTATCCCATGGGTGGCTATCTGAAAGTGAATCGTGACCATTACCGCCGTCTCAGCGAGCTGGATGTGGTGCCACGCTACAAGCCCAAGAAGATCCATCACGAAAAGAAGGAGCGCTTCAAGCGGGATCATGCCAGCAGCTCGTACAACAACATCTCCTACTGCTGCTTAAACAGCTGCAACGAGGAGTTCTTCTGCTAGTTCTTCTTCTCCATGGCCTCACTCCGTCCATTGCCTAGATTAGATTATACACCCACCCGACTACAAGACGCGCTAACTCTTATAGAGTTCGGTACCTTATACTTCCCCACCGTTGGAAGGGCCAAAATTCTTGCCACAGTATTTGTACATTTAAATAGATTTATATTTAATTTTTAAGACCAAAATATAGAATGACATTAAAAAAAAGGACACCATTTTTAATGCAATTATTCGCATCTCACAAGGCACTTGTACAGTGAACGCCATAAGTTTGAAACTCATCTAATGATCACATTTCCATTTACAGACAGACAAATACCTGAACAATTTAAGGAATCACAAAGCACTTATATAGTACGTTCCCCTGCAGACGGCACATTCATATTTGCTGCAGTTCCCCTCGTCGAGCGGCTGCAGGGAGTGAAAGTACTTGGAGATTACGTCCAAGATGTCCTGGCGATGACGCTCAAGGAAATCCACAGCAAAATCATCATAGGTGTGCACGCAGTGCATTAATATCCGATAGAGCACCGTCTCCGTGGAAACGAACGTGTTCAGAGTGCGGTCAATCGAGTCGATATTCTGTTCCACAAAGGTACGCGTCATTTCCATAAAAAGCTGCACCGCCTTATCGCTAAAGTATCGGGCCAAAGCGTCTAGCACGTCCGTGAGGTTGCCCAGACTGCTGATGTGCTCCACAAACTTACTGCCAAATTGAGTGCCCAGCATTTCCAGATTCAGGCGCATCTGTCCCCCACTGCCCAGGCTCACAAAATTGGGCAGCACAGTGGCGCCCAGGGCACCGACCATAGAAGCTCCTTGCGAAAGATGCGCATTGATCTTGTGCAAGCTGAGCAAGGCCTCCTTAAAGGGTATATCATTAAAGGTGCGCACAATGTCAAACTTTCCGCTGTCGGAGCCGTTATGCAGCTTTATGGACTCTTGCGAGATTTGCCTAACGACTTTTCTGCAAGATAATCGAACTCTATAACAGTGATCAAAAAAGGATGTGGTTTGTATTTCTTACCTGGTTTGATTGCGCAGCGCGCGCATCAATGTTGGTCTATTGCTCACCTTGGAAGCTATGCGGAGATTGTTAATGGAATGCGTGAATATAACCAGGCTCGAGGCAATCTGCAGAATATCCAGTTTAGACAAGGTCTGATCGTCGCCAACTTTCTGCAAAATGCAACAAGAAACTGCACTTAAATATCCAATGGCATCGCGACTGCAAGCAACTCACCAAATATAGGTCGTACACACCGTTGGCCACACCCGTGCCGGATATGACAATAGAAGACACATTGATGCCCTTCACGGCGAACTGAGCGGCACAGTTCACTTCGGTGCCCGCTGCGGCCACTCTGGACATAAGTCGGGTAGCTCCTGTGGCTCCCAGGCCGACCACACCCCCGGCCACGCCTAGCCATTGGCCCCGAGCTTCACTGTCCGTGATGGAAGTGGACTGACCATGCCGCACACGATCGTAAAGGCGGTTGGCCGAGCGCAAGGTACTATAGGCTGCCGTTGCAACGCCCACAGCAGTGGCGGCCAGAATGATGGGTCCGCCTACGGGAACCGCCAAGGCGGCAGCCACGGGGACACTTGCTACAAGGCTACCAACAGTGGCTACCTTGTCGCCGACATTGAGGATTCTGTGCCGCGCTCCAGACGCTGGCGTGGGATACACCATTAGCTGAACTTCGGCATCCTCGTCGTTGGTGATGGTATAAATGCCACGACTTGGAGCTATCATCATACCCTTGGGCAGAGTATTTCCGAAGACATACTTCTCCCAATTGGCATAGACCCGGCCGTGTTCGTCGATAAAGATCATGCAACATTCCTCGCTGTTTTCGCCCTTTATGCACTTGCGGGTGCGGAATACAGGATGGCAGCTATAGGTGGTGGACTGCAGGGCCAGCTCTGCATCCATTTCGGGCGTGACCAGCACGTAGATAATGGCCGAGAGCAGATTGCGGTTCGTGTACTTCCGCTGTAGCCACACATTTCGGAACAGTTGCTCGCGTTGCTTTGCCACCTTCCTGCTGTTTGTTGCCTCATTATCTAGGATCAGATTTTCGATCTTCTGCTTTAGCACTTCAGCCTGATCTGGGGCTAGTCTTTGGGGAATGCGGAGAGCATGAGTAATTAAGATTTTCTGTGCAATTGCATAATCCTATGTACGTACGAGTCCCAAATGATTTCCGAGCGCAGGGCGCTGCTTAGCCCAAAGTCCCGTTGCACATCGTAGGCCGAGCGCGTCATTTGCTTCTCTTCTGATTCTTTGCTGATGGAACCTCAGTGGCGCATCGAGCACATTCAAACATTAAAACGTAAATAAGACAACTATCAATTTAGTAAAATGTATCAAACTATAGTATAGAGAGTAAAAATATATTTTCCGACCGGGCAAAATTCGTTTCCACAACAACAAATTGTCGCGAGCCCTTCAACAGATGGCGCCAGACTACTTTAAGAATATTGCACCTCTGGCAGCAGGTACCTTTCGATAAGTAATCGATTAACCACAATGAGCGCCAAATTTTTTTTAAATTATAAGGTTTTATTTTATTTATTTTCTTAAAAGTTAGTTATACAAAAACATTGCTAAGGCCACGGTTAAGTCTGTTTAGAGTTAGGAAGGCTAAAGAGCCTTTGGCAAGCGATATTTTTTGGTTAAAAATCATCAACAAGATTAGTTTAAAACGAATTAAACATTAAGAAAAACGTACATACATGTATTGCATTGAAATTGTGAGTCTATCAGTTGTTTAGGCGCGGACCGAAAGTAGCTTAAACGTTAAGAATAGGGCACACCATATGGCCACTTGACAACAATAATAGTTTGCTTTTTATACAAAAAAAAAACACCAGCAAACAATGAACACAACACTCGTCTATGACCAACCACCTGTGAGTTTGTGGAAGAGTTCCTCATTCAGGGTTTGGTTATTGTCCTTGGAGCGCATCGACATAAAAATGTAGCCGCCAATAAACTCATGGACAACCTTGCAGTCCGCCGAGTGACAAGAGAAGACCACATTCTCGTCTTGGAACTGAATCATCATGCACTTGATGTTCCAGTTGACATTCCAGGCCTTCATGTTGTTGTAGCGCCAGGTCTTGATGTGATCCCCAGAGCTCAGGTCCATGCGCATAATTCGATTCTGGGCCACTCCCAGCAGCTCCTCCTTCTTGTGGCCGTCAAACTTGATGATAAAGAGAGTGACGCCAAAGTCCGGCAGAGACTGCCAGGCCTGTATGTACTTCAGCTTCGACTCGAGCAGATTCAGCTCCCTCACATTGGCATGGGCCTCCAGTATACGCTGCACAGCCTTGCCGGACAGCTTCCGATTCATTTTGGGGGATAGATAGTCCACCGGCTCGACGGAGCGTGGATCAATGTTCACATGCACGCCATGCACCGGGCGCTGCATCTGTAGCAGCGAGAGTATGCTATCTACCTCACTCTCATATGAGCTGTCGGCCAGCGAGCGGCCCTTGGCCGCCAGGCGACAGGCAGCCATCCATTTCGCATACTGCTGCTCGTTCTCACAGCGCACCCAGACCTCGGTGTTGGGACCGTTTCTGCCCTCCGGGGAAACCTCCAGACGTATGGCATACTTCCCCTGTGACAGGTTGACGTCCGGTGTGACCTCGCATCCCTTCAAATTGATGCTGATGGCTGGGGCCTGGCGTCGGGACTCCTCGGCACTCTTGTAAAGATGCAAATGTAGATCCCGGTAAGTGAAGAAGTAACGCTTAAAACCCCTCAGCGTGAAGCGCTGTGGCTTCAGATAACGCAAATAATCCGACAGTTCCGGAATGCGAGTGATATTTAGAGCGTCGCCACCGGCATTCGGTCCCTCCAGTGTGATCTGCAGCTCCTTGAGGGCCGAATCTATTTCATCGTCATCGTTTTCCTGGCTGGACGTCTCTATGCCCGAGTCGACGGCACTCGTGGGCAAGGCATCCACGTGATGGTTGACCTGAAACTGCAGGGCGGCAAACATCAGACTCTCCTCCTCGGTGCAGTCCAGCTCCTCGTTCAGAATGCTCCACTTGGCCTGCTCGTACAGCTGGTTGATGCGCACCTGATCGTATTTGGGATTCAGGTCAAAGAAGGTAAAGTACTTGAAGCGCAGGCGCAGCGTGTCGTACTCGCGTATGCCCTGCTCCATTATGGACAGCGAAGAGTCCAGCCAGCCGACATTGAGGCGCGCCTTCTCCACCAGCGACTTGGGACGCAGTAATTGGGCTCGCACATCGGCACAGGGCGTCGGTGGAGAGCTGGCCAAGTTCTCCTGGAAATCCCCCAAACTTGAGGAGGAAGAATCGTACGTGGCATAGCCAATCTGACTCTGCTTCCATGTTCCAGGCGATGGCGAGGCCATAGGCGAGCGTCGGCTGTGATTGTGCGGCGATAGTGGGGCGCAAAAGAACATGCCCGGTGCGGAGGGCTTGTCCAGGCTGCCAGTGCTTCCTCCATCCGCATGGAAGGCGGCATTGATGGGCACAAACGAGTTGGTGTCCGCAGCAGGGTGCAGATATGTGGTGCCATCTGGCTCAGCGATGGGCACCCGCTTCTGATGCGGCACCTGAGCGAAGTTCTTTTTCAGATGCTCCGCCTCCAGGGGCTTACAGAGCGACAGCTCCTCCGGGTAACGGATCTCCAGCTGCTTGCAGAGATTAACCACAGCAGCAAAGGTTTTCACGGAATAGTCCACGCGACAGTCCAAATACCGCAGGTCCGGCAGCTGCACCCGCAGAATCTTGTGCATGGGGGTGAAGTGGAGCAGGCTGTCCGCCTGGACGCCGCACTGATCCAGCGTAGCGCGTGTCCGGTTAAGCCAAATGTTCCTGGCGGGCCACCACAGGGCATGGTCGGACCAGTCCTTGGGATTCTCTGGGTCCACAAGCTGCAGCATTATGCCCCCGATATGCTGATCCCCGCGCACGCGCATAGTGCGCTCCAGCGATAGATCCGTGATGAATATGCGCAGGTTCCATGAGTTTTCGCCGACGTGGATCATTTTGCCAAAGAATTTTCCGCACAATGACGTCAGATGGTCGCCCTAATGCGCTTGTGCTCAATCTGTCTGTCTGCGTCCTTGTGGGGGCGCCTACGAGCAAGAGCCAATTTTCGATTCGGGCCTACTAAAAAGAGAATCACGACACAGATGTTCACTTAATTGACATTTTTTGGGTGGTGATGCAATGTACGGGCACTCACTTCAATGCGGGCACGTTGCATATGCCGTAATACTTCCGGATGCGAGTAATTGCATTGATCGATTTCACTTGAATCTCGAATAAATGGAGCAATTAAAGAAAATTCATTGAAAAAGAAAGCGCCTCCGATTCGGTGGAACTGCCAACTCGTTTTTAAATGGTGGCACTAATTTGGTATTTTAGCGAGCTGGCAGCACGCCTGCCTGTAAATAACTCGAAAAATAACGGAAAATGTTTAATTTGTTTTCAATTTGAATGGAACACAAAATATAATGAGTTTGTTTTCAATTTAAAATTTTAGATAAATGATTCTTTAAATCCTGGGATGGCTACTCACTCATCGATGCCCATCGATAAGCAGCCACCCTGCCTTGCCTTGCCTTGCCATGACAACCACTTCCAAGGCCCGACCAAAGTAGGCCCGGCCCTCAAACAGCACAGCAATCTAGGCGTCGAGACTCGAAACAAACAATAAACAATCATTACATTCGTAACCACAGCAGCAAGCGGTCAGTTTTCAGAAACATTTAAACATCGTCTCGAACCGGCTTGCCAACTTCCCACAAAAAAATAAATACGTATAGCATTAAACAAATAAATCAACAGGAACCATCAATCGCTGAATCCATCGGTACATCTCTTGAGAGTGCTGCACAGGCATTAAATGGTATCACCGCGCAAGCCGGAATTTTCGGTTAAATCAGCACGCCGGCAGTCGGCAGAAAAACAGATGGCGTGAGTAAAGACGACACCCTACACTCTCCTCCACACTCCTCTATTTCGTGGTGTTGCAGTTCTTCGGCAAAGAGCTGCGAGAGCTTGTTCTCGGCCAGCTCCCGGGAGTCGGCCAGCCACGTCTACCAGCGCAAGCCGAACCCACGCGGGGGTATGAAGAACTCTGGCATCCGCCAGCCCTCGATGGTGGCCAACAACAGTGAGATCCACCAGCGCGTGATGTCCGCGCGTAATTTGCGAGCGAAGACGTTTCAAAATCAGCTAGCTGATGCCCACACAGAGATTGCCAATCTAGCACACGAGAATCGCATGCTGCGCACACTCCACAAGAGGCAGACCTCGGCTTTAAACAAATACGAATCAAACAATGCAGAGCTGCCGCAGCTGCTGCACTCGCATGCGGAGGAACTGCGTGTCTGGCAGACCAAGCACCGCAATCTGCAGGCCAACAACAAGGATCTCGAGCAAAAGTTAAAGCAGAAGGAGGCCCTCATACTAACGCTGAGTGACCAAAACAAGCACTACAGCCAACTCAACAAGGACAGGTAGGGTGCACTGCGAGTCTGTTTCGCTTTGAGCACTTTTTTCTATCTTTGATTTATGTGTCATGTGTCTTAAAGGAACCTCGATGAACGCCAGAAGCTGCAAGAGAAGGTGCGTTCCCTGGAGCAGCGCATAGAGGAAAAGGACAACGACATTAAGCTAATGGCGCGCAAGGTGCAGCTGGAATCGAAGAACTTCCGCCAGCAGCTGCTCAACGAACAGAAAAAGTCCAAGGAGCTGATGCTCAAACTGGAGAAGTCCAGGCTCGAGATCAGTGGCTACCGCAAGCTGGAGGAGTACACAGTGAGTCCAACAATTCAGCATTTCTATAGATCATTGTCTCATCTGGTCATCTGGGATCACACCCACACAGCTCGGCACTGATAAGGTCAATCCCATGTCCTCCGGGCGTCGCACCAAATTAAGTGGAGTAGTCGAGGAGCCGGACAAGATTGACAAGCTGGAGAAATCGCTGGAAATGCTGGACAAGGCCATTGAGAAGAACAACCACAGCGAATTCCACGCCCTCACAGATGTCCTAGAGTCGGAATCCCTGTACGACTTTGAGAAGGACGACAACGAGGTTGGCCCCAAGAGTGCGCCAGGGACTCCTACCAAGGAGCAACCCATCAAATTTCCAGGAGTGCGGGCTAAAGCTGGCGTCGGCTTGTCCAAACTGACGCTGCCCCCAGCAACCAGTCCATCCAAATTGGGCGCCACATCGAGCACTCGCTCCACCCTGAGCCATCTGGTGTCGGCCCAGAGCAAGTCTCCGCTGAGCAAGTCTCCGCTGAGCAAGTCTCCACTGATAGGCAAACCATCCAACAATCGATTGCGAGCCGGAGCTGGTGCGGGAACAGGAGCTGTAATGGGTGTCAAGAATGGTAGTATGAAAACTGGCGGATCGTCAATCAAGCGCCGTGAGCAGGCTGGAAGCATGTCCAAGACCTCGTCTGCCGAGGGACGCCAGCAGAAGGGAAAGCAGTCGCCATTGAAGTCCTTGGATTTCGACTATGATGATGAATTCGAGAACGCCTTGGAGAACGATGAGGAGGAAGATACTTACGCCATGATGTCCAAGATATGTGCAGTAGATGACGACGACAATGATCCTGAAAATGATGCCGAAGAGAATGCGAATGAGATTAGTCTTGTGGAGTACGGGTCGTACTTGGACCCGAAGGACACTCCCGACGACATGTTGGACGATATGCTGGAAGAGGACGAGTTCGCCGAGGGCAAGAATTCAATTGGCAGCGAAGATGATGTGAGCATAAACCCTAACCCTCCCTAAGCTAATCCCAGCTAGTTCTCATCCTCAAACTCTATCTATTGTTCAGGAAAGTGCACGTGCACCGCGCGTCAAGGAGAGCGTGTCTAGCCTACGCAAACAGATATCGGACGACTACAAGGAGCGCGAGAGCTTCCTGAAGACCTTCTGCCGCCAGGCCTCGGGCAACAATATGCGCGACGATCCACAGATGAAGAAGCGCAACAGCATTGCTACAGGGGCGGCCTCCAGTAATCACTTGAGCGGCAGTCGCAAGCATGCCTTGCTCGCTGCCTTCAAGACCATCGACGATAACAAGAGCCAAGATTAAAAAACAACAGACACACACCCACACACACACATACCCCTCAGTTAATTTAGTTTCGAGTTCCAGTTAGTTACCCAAGCGGTGTTGAGTTACATGTATATTTTTTAGAATAAATTTTTGCATTGCGCCTGCCGCTGGAGCAGCTGCAGCAGCCGACGCTGTACTAGACAGTCCTCTGGGCGTAGTCACCAGTTGCTGCAGCTGCTCCAGTCGGCCAGTGTAAATTGTGAACCAAATGTCTCTGTGTTTCGTTCTTTACAACTTTATATTTTGTTGGATCTCATTTTGTCTGCTTGCCGCGCACTTTACTGATGGCCCTGGAGACTTTCTTGCGCAGCTCCTTCTGGCGCTTCATCTTGGATGCCTCCTCGGATTTCTTCTTCTCGCGGAACTTCTTCATTCGCTCCCGGGTTTCCAGGCGATCCCTATTCTTCTTGTCCTTGTAGTTCGTCGTGATCATTTTCATCATTTTGGCCACCTTCTGCTCGTACGGCGAGTTGATGACCGCCACTCGCTCCAGCGACTTTTTAGCGTGTTCCGGCGCCATCTTGGGCTTGTCCTTGTAGGGAAGGGCGCGCTGCAGTGCCTTAGGTATAGTCAGGGGACGGAAGATCTTCTCCTTGCGTGTGATCTCTTTGTACATGCTGTCCAGCTGGGCCTCGTTCTGTAGGGCGCGCTCACGCTTTAGTGTTCCCAGGGTCTTCATTCCCTGCCAGTGGCTCTTCTGCTCCGGCGGCAGCAGCAGAGACGTGATGGGGGCATAGAACCGAGGAACCTCCACCCGAAACCAGGTGCGGCAAAACACAATATCGCTCAGCAGGATCTTGTCCTCAAAGGTGGCTCTGTAGGAGCCTTCGGGCGTGTGGTGGGCCTTCTTGATCTGTCCTCGAATGCCGGAGACCGTCTTGATTTTGGCTCCCTCGAACTTGGCCACTTCCAGCGAGGAATTGAACATGTCCTTGACAAAAGCGGTCTTCTTGTAGATCTTGAACGGATGTCCCACCAGCTTGAGCTTCTTCATGATCTGCGAGGACTTGTCCAGCTCGGTGACACACCCCGTGGCGGCAATCCGGAAGCCCAACCGCTTCATCTCATCCTGATCCTGACGCACCGTCTGCAGGGCCAGGAACCCCGTATTCTGAGGCGTGATCGGACCCCAGAAGGTCATGCTGCAGGTGACATGATTGGGCGTGTACTTCAGATAGCGATGCCGGAAGTTATCCTCCACCTTGGCGTAAATGGCGACCGTCTGGAAGCGGCGCCAACCCATCGAAACGATGAGCGGATCTCCCGTCTTGAGAATCTTCTTGTACCAGCGATGCTTCTTCACCTTACAGTTGACATAGCCCACATTCTCCTCGGTCATGTTGAGGGCACCCACCAACACCGGGTAGCTGGCATCGAAGTGCTCCACAAATTCCGCTGGAATTGTTTTAAAGCCCAGCCGGACATACAGCCCGGGCCGATAGCCCTCGATCTGGATGCGAAACTCGTTGTCCAGGTGCGCGAATTCGCTCTTGTTTAGCTCGCTCTGTTTCTGGGCATCCGCCTTGAGGTCCTCGTAAAAGGAGTGATCGCCGGTGATGCGGCCAGTCTCCTCCTCGCCGCCCTTCTCCCCCGTGTTGTCGTACTCCGCATCGAATTTTGCCTTCAGCTTCAGTTTCTTGGCCATCAGATCAGCCTTTGTTAGGTTTTCCTCCTCCACGCGAGTCATCTTTCGCTTGCCGCTGGCCGAGGATTCCTGTGGCTTGGCTTCCTCCTTATCGGAGTCGTCTGCATCCTCTGGCTTGCTCTTGGGCTTGCCGCTATGCTGCTCACCGGTTTCAAGATCCTCAAAGTCACCGTACACCTCGCTGTCGGCATCGCTCATGTCGTCCATCTTGAGCAGGTTCTCTGCATCCTCGGAGGCCTTCCATTTGCCTGTCACGAAGCAGTTCTTGATCAGCAGCTTGTTGTCCTCGCTCAGCCAATCCCGAGTGGCATCTGAAAAAAGGGAAATAGTTGCCATTTAAATAGGTTTTCAACGTGGAATAATGTCTACCCCCTTACCACCCTGATACTCAAAGAAGCAGCGCTCTTCCTTGTCCCGTATGTCTTTGTCCTTTAGCTGTTCACTTTGCTTCTTGGCGGCCACTCGGAACAGTCCGCCCAGCTCTTCATCGGAGTCGTTAGCATCCTCCTGGTCTCCCTGGTCCTCTCTGCTCCTCTCGCTCTGATTGTAGACGCCATAGACGAGGCGCATCAGATTCTTGGACTCCGAGTGACGCTGCAGGAAGGCATCGCGTGCCTTTTGGGCCAAATTCGTTTTCCAGCTCATGTTGCTGGCCAGAACGCGGGCCTCCTCATCGTCCTCCGTTTCGGAGCCAGTCGGGATATTGCCCAGGCTCTGATACTCTTCATCGCCAGAGGAGCCATCTTCACTGTCTGCTGCCTGCCCGTCCGCATCCTCATCTTCATCGCTGTTCTCGCCGCGCCAATCATTGGAATCAAATTCTTCCTCCTCCTCATCATCAGAGGCAGCTGCCTCCAGGCCGGAATCTTCGCCCTCGTCGTCTTCGCTGTCGCTGCTTTCTGCCGCTTCGTCATCGCTGCGGAAATCCTTCGATTTGATGGGTGCACCATCGGAGAAGAGGCGGAATTCCTGCTGCTCCATCTGCTGGTCCATGGTGGCTTTCTTGTCGATCAGCTTGTTGACCAGCTCCTCCTGCTCGGTGGCCTCGGCACTCTTCTCCTTGTGCGAGTGCGAATGCGAGCCCTGCAGCTCAATGTAGACGGCATCCTTGTCGTAGACAATGCCACCCACACCCGACATGGGTGCGTACAGGAGACGTTCCTTCTCCAGTAGACTGCGTTTTTTTTCGGTGCCAGGCAGGGGACAGGGATCGGGTATCACGCTCAGCTCATCGATGCGTGCATCCCCCAGCCCGGCAATGTGCACCATATGCTCCTGCTTCAGCGGCACTCCGCGCACATAGCCATAGAGCACCACCTCGCGGTCGCATTTGGGATTGCGGCGCACCTGATCCGTATTGGTGACATCCTCCATGCGGTCCACCAGCAGGTAGCTGTGGGCCCCGCGCCACTGCAGCGGTCGGAACTTCATTACGGATATGAAGCGGCCCAGGTTCTTAATCTCGTTACGCAGATACTCGCCGTGCAGCAAGCCGGAGAGGTAGAAGAGCTTGGCCCCATCATACACCTCCGTCCAGAAGCGGTGCTTCAGCTCCTTCTTGCGCTTGCGCAGCTGCTTGGGATTCTTGATCATGTCCAGGTGGGTGAGCACGCCCATGATCTTGGGCATGCCGTGCACCTGGCATATGTTGAGGAACTCGAAGATCTCCATCTCGAAGCCGTAGCTGGCGTCGCAGAGGAGCAACACCAGATCCGCGCACTTGGCCACATCGATCATCGAGTTCACGTCGTTGTTGCACTCCAGCAGGGTTATTCGTCGCTTCTTCGAGGTCACAATGGTGATTGGACCCTTGATCTCGGTCACATTGGTGCGGGTGAAGGTCTTGATTAGGTCCTTGATCACCGTCGTCTTGCCCACCTTTGGGGGACCCACGACGGCAATCAGCACCGGCGGCGGCTCATCGGGCGTCTGGTCCACCACAGGTATGTGCTGTTTCTTGGCGGTAAGATCCTCCTTGCGTCGAAAGTTTCGCTCTGCACGCTGAGCCGAATTGATGGCAAAAGCCTTGGGATTCCGCTGCCTGGCCGTCAGCTCGGGTTCCTTTTGATTTGAGTCTAGTTTGGCCTTTACCTTCTTCTTGTCCGCCTTCACGCCGGATTGGCGGGCGCGGTGCTGCTTGCGCTTGTCCTGGCCGGCGTCGTCGGCCATTGTTACAGCGGTTAAACTAAAGAAAATGTAATTATTTGGCTGTTTACGCGCTGCACGTGTTGAACAGTGTGACCGTATTATCGAATAATTGTTATTTTTTTGATTTTGATATTCGCTTTAGTATAACCAGCTATTACTAGACCCTCAGCACAACCGACAATCTAATCAATTGTATGAAATGGCTAAGTATTCCCTTTTATTGGATGGTTTAAAAAAAAGGGTTTAAAAAATAGGGTTCAAAAATTTTCAATTTGTACATGGCAACTACACGGTAACAACGTAATTGGTACATTTGTACTACATATTTATGGCGTATGGATATTTTTTCTACCCTATTTTTTTAAATTAATATTAAAATTCTGCTTTCAAAGCTGTCACTTTTTGCTTTTAATAATATAAAACAGATAATCATTTGCACTAATCATTACATGCATCGTCGTCACTCTTTCCTTCGGGCACTTTCCTGGGCATTTTGGAAGAGCATTGTTTTCCCGCTCAAAATTATCGAAACTGATTTTTTCTCATTGACTTTGACCTGAAATATTTTTAGTCTTAGATCTATTTCTTATATTGGTTTTGAATTAATATACCTCCGAGAAATACGTACATACATATGTATATGATATGTATATACCATTCTATACCAAAAAATGTATGAAATACACCAAAAATATACCGAAGGCTATATTTATTGTATACTGTAAATTGCGCGCCAAGATTGAATTGAATTGAATGCAATCCACCGAATACTCAATAAAAACCTGCGCTGGAAGTTTCTACACCTTATTTTCTTTAATATCCCTTTAATAATGAAATTTAATTCATTGATGAAAGATAGTTGTGACTGCCGGGACTCTTCCACATTAAATTTAATTCATTCAATATTATAACAAAAATCACACGAATCGCCGTCACGATTTACAATAAGACCCAGTTGGCAGCTCCATATATGGCGGAATTCGCGGCTTTGCAATGCTAGCGCTTTTTGTTGTTGTTGGTATTTGTCACGTATACGGTCACATTTCTGCACTGTGGAAGCAATTTTTCGCAATTTTGATTCACTTTTTTTTTTAAATTATGTTCTGTGCAAGCCCTAGATAAACGGCTCCAACTCCGGAGAGAGTAAAGGTTGAAATTAGTTTTGCGCACCGAGTTTGAAAGCCGCAAAAACCCCTGGCCCCACAATCGCATCGCCCTGGCAGGCACCACCGTGAGGCAGCAGCAGCAGTCGGCAGCAGCAGCAGTGGAAGCAGAAGGGGAAGCAGGAGGGGGCAACGACGGCAAAGTCTTTTAAGGCAAAGCGAAGCAACGGCGTCACCAGCGCAGCGCCCAACAAAAGCCAGGTAATAAAAAAACAACGCAAGAACAAATATACATAGCTATCCAAAATGAAAGCGAAAGCGTATAGGGGTAGGATCGTTTATGCTTTTTTTTGCTGCCGGCGTCGCATAGATTATGGAGAGTAGTAGCAGTAGCAGAGGAGGGGTGCCCCACATGCTGCCGCAGATTCTCGCATACGCTGCCTGAACTATGGCCCGACCTTGCCCTTCTATCGATTTCCGAAATGTTGCATCAAGAGAGGCAATCCGCACAGCAGATGCACAAATCACAAGTGAAGGTTAAACAATTTCGATCAGGGCCAACAGCCAGAGGCAATGGGCAGTAGCAGTGGCAGTGGCAGCGTCGTCCCCAGTTCTTTGTTTGCACCCACAACCACGACCACAACGACAGCGTCGAGGAGAATAAAGAACAAAAGCGAAATATATATCAGAGCAAAAAGAAACAGAACTGAATAAACGCATACATTATTTCTTGTAATTGCATATGCTTAATTTTTTAATGAGATCCGAACGCTAGCCACCACCTCTGACGTCAGGCCTGGCCTCTGGTTGGCCAGTTCTCTATATTTTGCAGGAAATGGAGAGTCCTTGTGAGTCGGAGAGCTCGTTGGATGGCGGCACCATGCTGCCTCCCAGCCCAGTCTCGAGGGAGCAGCTCCAGAAGCGCATCGAGTCGCTCACCCAACAGAACAAGTGAGTAGCCCCATAAATCCTTCTCAGTTTACCCAGATTAATCACCACATTTAGAGTGCTGAAAGCGGAGCTGGACACGTTCAAGACCAAGTGCAAGGTAGTGCAGGAGGAGAATCGATGCCTGAAGCAAGCCTCGGTCATAATTGTTAGTACCTTACCGCTCCCATACTACCCAACATATATCGCTAATGAAATGTTTCCTTTCCTGCAGCAAGCCAAAGCCGAGCAGGAGGAGGAGTACATCTCAAACACGCTGCTGAAGAAGATCCAAGCTCTAAAGAAGGAAAAGGAGACCCTCGCCCATCACTATGAGCGCGAGGAGGAGTGCCTCACCAACGATCTCTCGCGTAAACTGGACCAGCTGCGCCAGGAGAAGTGCAAGCTGGAGCAGACTCTCGAGCAGGAGCAGGAATGCCTCGTAAACAAGCTGATGCGCAAGATAGAGAAACTCCAGGCGGAGACGGACAACAAGCAGACCAATCTGGAGCAGCTGCGCCGCGAAATGGTCGAGCTGGAGAATACCCTCGAGCAGGAGCAGGAGGCGCTTGTCAACAAGCTGTGGAAGCGCATGGACAAGCTGGAGACCGAGAAGCGCTCGCTGCAGATCAAGCTCGATCAGCCGGTGTCGGATCCGACCACACCACGTGATATCACCATCAATGCCAATGGCGGGGACACCGCCACCCATCTGAGCTCCCACATCAAGGCGCTGCGATCGGAAGTGCTGCGTCTGCGCGACAATTTCGCTGCCGCCCAGAAGGAGACCACAATCAAAATGCAGCAGTTCGCCCAGGAGGAGAAGTCTATACGTGAGGAGAACGCCCGTCTCCAGCGCAAGCTCAAGCAGGAGGTGGAGCGCCGTGAAGCCCTCTGTCGGCACCTCTCCGAGTCGGAGTCCTCGCTCGAAATGGATGAGGAGCGCTTCTACAACGAAAGCCTGATGGCCGGCAACTCTGCGGCCTCGGCAGTGAATGCCCAGCGACAGCGCACCATCAGCAGTCCCGTCTCCCACAGCCCCTCGAGCAGTCGGCCTCTTAGTCCGGGCACAGCGGGTCAGAACCGTTGCTATGCCTGCGGCCAGCTAGTGGTAAGTGCAACACAGTTTGAAGTGGATTTCATTTTTTTAATTCTCTGACTCTTTTCTTTCGCAGAATCGAAGGGCCAGCGAGCGGTTCATTAAGCCAGCACTGCCAACGCCCATGCTGGGCCTGAACACTTCCGCACCCAATGTGCTGACCACCACAAATCCCCTGATGGGCATGCTGGGGCCAAATGCATCATCGGCCGGGAACGCTGCTGGCGGCTTTCTCTCGAACAGTGAACGACTAAGTTTGGGCGCCCAGCCATCATCAGGGGGCGGCGGGGGCGTCAGCTCCACCTTTCTGGCTGGCGGCGGAGGATTGCTGTCGTTGAACAGCCAGATGGCGTCCAGTGCCTCGTCCTCGTCGTCCAATTTGATGAATATCAGCTTGAATAACTCGTCCGGCGGCAATCTGGTCAACAGCAGCAGCAACTCCTCGCTGTCGGCCTTTACGCCCACCAACCAGCCCAGTGCTGCGGCCACGGCCTTCATCCAACCGGCCAGCCCCATGGACACTTCCACATACAAGGAGTAGTAGACAGAGACGGGATGGGATCGGATCGGATTTGGATGGCTCCTTGCTCCACCGTTACTCCAATTATTGTCATGACTTATTTTCCCTCTCTCTCACACTCACTCACACACACACATATATATATTCGCTCCCACACACACACACACACACCCACTCCCACACACGCATGCATGCATGCAAGCAACCAGTTTAAAGAAAGGAAAACCCAATTATGAAATGAAATTTGAAACGAAAGCTAATAAGATAAAGAAAATCCCTAAACTGTAAGCCTCCTTCCCCCTGGAGCGACTCCAAGTCGCCTCATCTACTATATATACACATACATATATGGAATATATATGTATATGGTTAATATGTATCTGTATGTTCTACTATTTGATCAAAATCTCTCTCAAAAAGTTAATAATATCGGAAGAATTCCTAGGCGGGACATACACGAATATTTAACTACAACAAAAAATCGCTACTGTTTAAGAAATTGAATGTTTTTCTACTTTCGCTCTCGGTTCCAGTTAAGGTTAAGTGAAGAAAAAACAAAAAAGAAAACACAAACATTGTAAGAATTTATAAAATGGTGAATTCTATTCATGTAAAACCAATTTTCCCACATTTCATTCGTATGTGGGCCTAAAACATTTTGAATTATGTATATTGTAAGCCAACAGAAATAAAGTTCAACAATTTAAAGTTAACTAGCAATTTATATATTCAAATTTGATTTGAGTTCGAAATTTATGTGATTAACTATATTCAAAAGACCAGTAAAGGTTTTTATCGAAAATCGATTATCCTCTAAAAAAGGATAACCATTGGAGTGCACACACTGTTCACCTTGTACACGTTACCTTATATTAATACACCTTGCTATCTTAACACTGTTTTTTTTTGTTGAACTATTTTGTTTATGCCTTGTTTTAGTCAAAATCCAATAAAAGCAAGTATTTCGAATAGGCCAATCATGTATAGAATTGATTCATCAATCGTATAAAATTATGTGGGCATGGTCAAATGTTCTATCTAGCTAATAATATTCCTCGGAATATCAAAAACGAGGAATATGTAAAATAGAACTGGAATTCGTCAGTATATTTAAGGTATATTTTTAAAATGAGACGGTATATTTCTAAGGGTCGGACGGTATATTTTAACGCGGTCAGACTGCAGCACTGCAACATCAACAAACGCCACGACCTATAAAAATTGTTAAATTAACTGACACCGAAAATGAATGAGTAATTCAGTGAGAATCAATCGAAATTTATTAGCTAGAAGCATAGGCAAGGCATAAGCAAAAATACTTACTTGTTTGTGATTTAGAGAGCTTCGGCATTGCACTGACGTGGACCTGAAAGATTAGAAACAGGTGAGGCGACATGTGCATGCATTATCTAGATTGAAATCAGTTTGGTACACCTTTTGGCAGACTTCCAATATGTCCACAGCACGGCGGCGGCCCCAGGGTGGCAGTGCGGGCGATGTACAGAGCTACCACCCGAAGGAAAGGCTGGTGGAGAAGGACGAGGGAACGCCGGACATACGCGGCGACAGACGGAACATAGCCATCCTGCTGTTCCTGTATATACTGCAGGGCATACCCATCGGCCTGATAGCCGCCATTCCCATGCTGCTGCAGAACCGGGGAGCCAGCTACAAGCAGCAGGCGGAGTTCTCCTTCGCCTACTGGCCGTTCAGCTTGAAGCTACTGTGGGCCCCCATCGTGGACTCGCTTTACGTCCGGAGATTCGGGCGCCGCAAATCGTGGCTGGTGCCGGTGCAGTATCTGCTTGGCGGATTCATGATGTTCCTTTCCTACTACGTGGATCGTTGGCTGGGCGGCGATGGTGTGGAGCCGAATGTGGCGCTGCTGTCGCTGCTCTTCTTCCTGCTCAATTTCCTGGCTGCCACCCAGGACATCGCTGTGGACGGCTGGGCTCTGACTATGCTGAAGCGCTGCAATGTAGGCTACGCCTCCACCTGCAACAGTGTCGGCCAAACAGCCGGCTACTTCCTTGGATATGTGGTGTTCATTGCCCTCGAATCGAAGGACTTTTGCAACAAGTACATGAGGGATGTGCCCCTGAACGAGGGCATGATCACGTTACCACGCTTCCTCTGGTTCTGGGGTATTGTCTTTGTGGTGGCCACCACTCTGGTGGCAATCTTCAAGAAGGAGAATGACATTGAAGATGCCCATACGGAATCTCGCTACACGGAGGAGCATGAGCTGAACATTCGTCAGAGCTACAAGATCCTCTGGGACATGGTGAAGATGCGACCAGTGCAGATCCTAGCCGCCATTCTGCTCACCGTTAAGGTAACCTTCTCCGCATCGGATGCGGTCACCAGTCTGAAGCTCATCGATGCCGGGGTGCCCAAGGATCAGCTGGCTCTGCTGGCCATCCCCCTCATTCCCCTTCAGCTCGTCCTGCCTCTGGTGATGGGTCGCTACACCAACGGCCCGCGTCCCATGGATGTGTATCTGAAGGCCATTCCATATCGAATTCTTCTGGCCGCCGTGGCGACAATTTTCGCCTACGCCACACCTTTTATGGTGCAGAAAGGGCATGTCCCAGTGTACTATTATGTCCTTCTGATCGCCCTGTATGCCTGCTATCAGGTATTCCTGTACTCAATGTTCGTGGCGGCCATGGCATTCTTTGCAAAGATCTCGGACCCCGCTGTGGGTGGCACATACATGACATTCCTCAACACGCTGTGCAATCTGGGCGGCAATTGGCCCAACACGGTGGTGCTCTGGCTGGTGGACGTGCTCACATGGAAACAGTGCACCACCAATACGGATAATACGTGCCTCAATAAGGATGAGCAACAGGTACGAGAAGACTCTACCCACCTTCTGTGGTATTTTTCAACTAATCTAGTGCCCTCCCTCACTCCTTATAGAGCTGTGAATCGTCACACGGCAATTGCGAGATTACTTTCGATGGCTACTATCTGGAGTCGTTCTTCTGTGTGGTGTATGGCATCATCTGGGTACTGGTGGTGCACAAGTGGATCGTCTATCTGCAGGATCTGCCCGTACGGTCGTGGCTTGTGGTCAAACATAAGTCGCGGTAGCAATTAATCGTGTGATCCGCTGCCGCAACCGCCAACGCCACCTCGCCCGTACAAACCAGCTATTATTTATAGGACTAAAAAGTGTTTGTATTCTGTGTAGGCTAGTGAAATTGAAAATTCCCGCCTTGGTATTGTTTTCGTATAACTTAATAGATTCCATTGGAAATAAAATTAGATTCGACGTCGAGTACAAAGCATAGAAAGATCATAAAAGATAATCCGCGTGAGAATTGCGAATGGGGAGATGTTGGTTTATTCGCTCGATTACACGAAATCATTGTAATCTATGCGGGGGGAGGGAGGGGGATACAAAAGTTTTGCTTAGCTTATGTGTTTCTAGTAGTACTTCCAAGAGTCGATCGATTCTTTATTGTTTTGTTTGCTCTTCCTCTCAATCAGACCGGCCAAATGCTCCGACCGCATTGACAGCGAGTCAATCTTCTCCACTAGCTGCTGGTAGGGGCTCAGCGGCTGTGTCCCCATCACCACATGCCCCAGCTTCGAGTCGATCTTGGCATTCAGACGGGCGTTGCGTATAAGGTTGACAATCCAGCACTCGGCCTCATTGGGCTTCATGTTCAGCTTGTCGGCCAGCATGCTGATGGTGATGCACTGGTGGATGCGGCAGAACGTTTCGAAGATCATTAGACGGGCATCCTCCACAAACTCATTTAGGCAGGCCACAATGAAGAAATCGTTGAGGATTACTGTCTGGCACTCGTGCAGCTTCAGGCGAGCGCCCTCGAAGTCAAAGTTTACGTACAGACACTCGAGGAACTCGGTGATGGGGTCACGGTATGTGTACGACTCCTGCTGGATAACCTTGATCAGATCCTTGAGGGCGTTGCGACGGGTGCGATTGATCACAACGGCGGTAGCCAGATAGCGCATAATGTGCGGGCACATGGTCTGAATAGCATTCAGATACAGAGGCTTGTACAAAAACATCTCGATAATCAGATCACGGCCCTTCGGGTGGTTGAAGAAAACCAGGACGGACCAGTGGATCAACCAGGTGCGCTGCTGCAGGGCCTGGATGGTGGAGAAATTGGCACTGTCAATGTAGTCGCGCAGGCGCGTCAGATCCTCCAGAGCCGTGTTCCAGTTGAGGGTCAGAATCTCGGCCGCCAACTTGCCCCACAACACATTCAGGTAGTTCTGCAAACACATGGATTAAATTAGAATTTTCGGCTGGATATATTACAAGTGATTGATCCACCTTGTCATTGGGCGACATCACAATCAGACAAAAGTACAAGTACGATGTGGACTCCTGGTAGTTGCCACACTCGTACAGGTACTTGGCCAGCTTGTAGGCACTCTCCAGATGCTCCACCTTGAAGTTGTAGTCCTTTTGCAGGGCATTCACAAAGGTCTTGGAGTCCTTCATGCTCTCGCCGTTCTTGAGAATGTCGGTGGCCTTCATGATGGGCGCCACCTCGTTCTGCAGCTGCTTGAGCGTAGCCAGTACCTCTGCCTTCCGCTGCACCAGCTCATCGGGCATCTCTTGGCTCAGATTGAGACGCTTGCGCGTGTCCATCGTGTAATCAATCATGTTCGTCTTGTTCACCGTCTCCAGGATGTACTCCAACAGTTCCTGCTGATTGTAGATCTGCAAAAATACATTATCCATTAGTTATGCATATTCAATCCACGACCCCAGTACGGCCGGTTCGCTGCGCTGCGGCGCTGGTGACACGGCACCGCAAAAATTTTCTAACCTCCTTGCCACACAAGAATTCCAGCAGCGGGAAAGTTAGATGCCTGTCCAGGTATTGACAGTTGATGCGTGTAAGATCAAAGTTCGCCATATTGTGGGTGTTTTTGGACTTTTTTCACAATAAAATTTCCACGCAAATTACAAGAAAAACACGCGTGCAGGCGCAGTGCTCAGTGTGACCGTGGATTTATCGATGAAATACGGTCCGACCCTCAGAAATATACCGTCTCATTTCAAAAGACACCTTAAATATACTGACGAATTCCAGTTCTATTATAAATATTCCTCGTTTTTGATATTCCGTCGAATATTACTAGCTAGATAGGCCCTTCAGCCCTGCCCACATAGTTTTATTCGATTAATTAATCAATTTTCTACTTAACTGGCATATTTTAAATACTTGATCTTTTTGGTTTTTTTTATAAACACTCTACACAGTTACTACAAATGTGCTACCTAATGGAAGGAAAAAGAGGGTGTGGACAACAGGCACCACGGCCCAGAAAACGTATGCAAGCTAAAACACACCCCACTTGCTCAATATACCTTGCCGATTTTGTCTTCGAGGTATGTTGTCATCTGACCGTCCTCACACGAGAGGTGGGGTTCGTACGAACTTTTCAGGTTACCTTGGCTGTTTTTGTCCATACCCTTTTTAGGGTAGCCCATTAAAAATCACGACTCAGTTTTTCGTCGCTGCTATCGATTAATTATACCTTCTATTTTTCAAAATATACTGTAATAAAAACGAACTTTATGTATATGTATTTCCTTATTATATACCAAAATACCGTAAATATACCTTCATTATACTGTATGGTTAGCAAATGCCAATAAAAACAGTTGAATTTGAAAATTTGAACGTGTAGTAATTGTTTGAATTGATCACTTTTATGAATAAAATGAATACTTTCAATAGTTTGAATATTTATTTCTTCAAATGCTTGCACATAAATATATTCATATATAGCTGTATATATATGGGGGGTATACAAGATGGGTTATATATATATATTTGTATATATTTTTATAAATAGTGGTATTTCCATATAACTGCCAAAGAGGACACTTTTCAACATTTACTTGATCCACTTAGGTACTTCTGCGTTTAAGGGTCTCGGGTTGTAGTTGTAGTTCAAAACACGCACAAACAACATCTACAAAAATGCGTCACGATATCGGGCTTAATACACTTGTTTTTATCGAAATTTTCTGTCGGTCCGGACTGTCTGTATATTTTATATTGATGGAGGTTGGAGATCAGCATACCAATTTCTACGAACAGGCAACATAACTCAAACAACATTGAAAAATAATGCATTCTCTAACATTTTTGTTTTTTTAGTTTTTCTCATTTTCATAACGATAACGGTAAATTTCTAGTTATTGTCCTTATATTTTTGTTGGATATTCGATATATGTAGGTTCTGGATTTCGATTGACATTCAATCTCATTTCATTTCAATAGTTTTGCACGCTTAATTGACTCCTGCCGCATCATTAGCATCATCGTCCTATGGAGGGCACATCTCTCTCTCTCTCTCTCTCTCATTACAAGAAAAGAAAAGAAAACTCTACCTTTTCCCCAGCCAGAAAATTACAAAAAATAAAACTAAATCGAAACGGCGATCGTTTTCGTTTTTTGGTTTGGTGTGTAAAAAACTCAAGTCTTTTTGTTGTTGTTTTTAGTGTTAACTAAACTAAAATCGCGAAAATAAAAATCACAAATTGCAATCGGTATAGAATTTCTCTCTAGGCTAAGGGACGATGCACGCACACAAAACTTGATATTGACTGCCAGTGCTGGAGCTCCTTCTTAGGAGGTCCTGATGACGCCGCCGGCTCCTGGCAGTCCGCTGATGCGACCGGTTAGATAGGAATCCACTTGGCGAGCTGCTTGGCGACCCTCGGTGATGGCCCAGACGACCAGCGACTGTCCACGCCGGCAGTCTATAAAACAAAAAAAGGTAGAAAATCAAAGAACATCCTTCATTGAGAGTCCCAGAGAACATACCGCCCGCAGCAAAGACCTTGGCATTGGAGGTACCATACTGTCCATTGGAGGCCTTGATGTTGCCACGCGGATCCAGCTCGAGGCCCAGCTCGGAGGACACTGTCTTCTCGGGTCCCAGGAAGCCCATGGCCAGGAGTATTAGATCGGCCGCAAAGTACTTCTCAGAGCCGGCCACCTCCTGCATGCGCCACTGGCCCGTCTCCGTCTTGGTCCACTCGACCTCGACGGTGTTGACGCCCTTGATGTGCCCGTTCTCACCGATAAACTCCTTGGTGGTGGTGCAATACTGACGCGGATCCTTGCCCCACTTGAGCTTCACCTCCTCGTGGCCGTAGTCGACGCGGAATACTTTGGGCCACTGGGGCCAGGGATTGTCCTCGGCCCGCTTCAGTGGCGGCTCTGGGAGAATCTCAAAGCTGGTGATGCTCTTGGCGCCCTGCCGCAGCGATGTGGCAATGCAATCGCAGCCAGTATCGCCACCGCCAATGATGATCACATCCTTGCCGGCGGCAGAGATTATGTCCTGCTTGCCGCCCAGCTGTTTCTTCTGCTGCGCCTCGAGGAACTCCATGGCAAAGTGGATTCCCTTCAGGTCACGATTGGCCAGCGGCAGATCACGGGGCCATGTGGATCCAGTGGTTAACAAGACAGCATCGTATCTACAGAGGAAACCATTAAAGATTAGAGGCGGATTCCTATATGTGCTGTCAGGTGGATCACTTACTCCTTTAGCAGCTGCTCGGCCTTGAGGTCCTTGCCCACATGCACATTGGTGCGGAATTCGATGCCTTCGTCGGCCATGAGGTCCACGCGACGCTTCACCACCTCCTTGGACAGCTTCATGGTGGGAATGCCATACTGGAGCAGGCCGCCCACACGATCGTTGCGCTCGAAGACGGTCACAAAGTGTCCCGCCCGATTCAGCTGCTGAGAGGCCGCCAGACCCGAGGGACCGGAGCCCACGATGGCCACCCGCTTGCCGGTGCGCACCTCTGGGATCTCCGCCTTGATCCAGCCCTGCTCGAAGGCATGATCGATGATGGCGCATTCGATGTTCTTGATCGTCACCGCCGGCTCCGAGATTCCGAGGACACAGGAGCCCTCGCAGGGAGCCGGGCAGACGCGTCCCGTAAATTCGGGGAAGTTGTTCGTCTGCAGCAGCTGGCGCAGTGCCTCCTGCCACTCGCCATGGAAGATCAGGTCGTTCCACTTGGGTATGATGTTGCCCAGGGGACAGCCTGTGGAGTTGGACTGACAGAAGGGGACGCCGCACTCCATGCAGCGAGCGGCCTGCACTTTGAGGTTCTTGCGGACATGCGGGAAGTTATAGACCTCGTTCCAGTCCTTCTGTCGATCGGCGGCATCCCGATACGGTGCCGTCTCCCGCTTGTACTTGACAAAGCCGCGCGTCTTGTCCAGAACACGATCGGCACGCTTCTGCTCCAGCGCCACATCCTGAATGGCCTCCTCGATGTCCTTGATGTGCGGCTCGTGCTTGCCATTGCCATTCTCGATGGCCACCGCTGCCTTCAGGGGCTGCTCCACCGCCTGTTGCTCGGCCATGTCCTGCAGAGCCTTCTGGTATTCGTACGGGAAAACCTTCACGAACTTTGCCTGCGATGCGGCCCAGTTGTCCAGCAACTCCTTGGCCACCTTGGATCCTGTTTTCTCAATGAAATCCGCCAGCAGTTTCTTCACAATCTGCACGTCCTCTGCAATCTCCAGCGGCAGCAGCTCCACACTCTCCGGATTCACCTTGGGCTTGAAGGAGCCATCAATATCATAGACATAGGCAATGCCACCCGACATGCCAGCCGCAAAGTTGCGTCCGGTGAGGCCCAAGATCACCACGAGTCCACCAGTCATGTACTCGCATCCATGGTCGCCCACACCCTCGACGACGGCGGTGACGCCCGAATTTCGTACACAGAAACGCTCGGCGGCAATGCCACGGAAGAATGCTGTGCCCTCGGTGGCGCCATAGAGGCATACATTGCCCACAATCACATTCAAGTGGGACTCAAAGGTGGCCGTGTCCTGGGGGGAGATGACCACATTGCCACCGCACAGCCCCTTGCCCACATAATCGTTGGCATCGCCCTTCAGGGTCACATTCACGCCGCGAGCGAGGAAGGCGCAGAAGCTCTGGCCAGCGGAGCCCTCGAGGAAGATGTCAATGCTCTTGCCAGCTGGCAAGCCAGCTTCACCATATTTGCTAAAAATGAAGGGAAAAACAAGTGTTAGGATTATCCAAGATCTAGTCAAGGGATCTAAGATGTACCCACCAAGCAATATGATAGCTGAGAGTGGAGCCAAATGCGCGAGCTTCGTTGTGGATGCGCATCTTGACGGTGACGTTGTCATCGGATCCATTGAAGATCTGCTGCGCCTTGGCAATCAGTTCGTTGTCCATGCGTTTCTCCAGCTGGAAATCCTGCTTCACAGAGCCACCCACAATGTTGGTGCCTGGACGGAGCTGCAGCGCAGGCTGCAAGAGCAGCTTTAGATCCAAATTACTGGCCTTGGCATCCCGCTGACTAGCCATACGCAACAGATCTGTACGTCCAATCAGATCTTGGAACTTGCTTATGCCCAAATTGGCCATGATTTTGCGAATCTACGAAAGAGAAAGATTAGCCTTCTATGGGAGGGGATTCCGCAATCCGTGAGCTTACATCTTCTGCCAGCATAAAGAAAAAGTTGATGACATGTTCGGGTTTGCCAGTGAATTTCTTGCGCAGCTCTGGATCTTGTGTGGCAATGCCCACGGGGCAGGTATTCAAATGACATTTACGCATCATGGTGCAACCTTTGGGGAAATGTAGATTCGATAGATTAGTCTCTTGTTGGGGATTGGTGGATTTAGATCCTTCCGTTCTACTCACCCATCACAATCAAAGGCGCTGTGCTGAAGCCGAATTCATCAGCACCTAGAAGGGCGGCCACGACCACATCAAAGCCTGTGCGCAGCTGTCCATCCGCTTGGACAATCACACTGCAGAAGGAGCAGCAGCAGCAGCAACAGCAGAAGGATCACAGGAAGGAGTCCAGACCAGACCGTTTGAGAGTAGGGAAGACACGACATAAAAAGGAACGCAATGTTAGCAAACAAAACAGCGCAAGTTTTAATTTAATGAGAAGAAATTACGAATGGAGCACACAGCGACGATCGTGACACGAAGTGAGCGATTGAGCGAACGAGTGAGTGAGTGAGTGAGTGAATTGGAACGCATTGGATCGTATATTTCTTTCAACGAACGATTTCCAGCGAAAAACCAGCAAAAGAGACTCAAGAGGATCAAAATAAAGGCTTTCCGTCAATCTATCGCCAGGAGCTTCTTCTTCAGATCAATATCCATTTCAATAATTAAAAGATCAACATACATACATCTCTCAGCGTTTTCTTTTTCTCTTTTTTTGGTTGCCATTTCTCTTTGGATTTGCTTAGAGTTCAATCTATCTTTTCCGTTTACTGGAGTGTTTCTGTTTTCTATCAATGATTCGTGTACTCCTCATCGCCCACATTTGACGAGGAATCAATCGATCATTAGATCACATATACTCGTTCGTACATATCGGATATCTCTCTCTCTCTCTTTCTTGCTTTCTCTTCGTAAAGAGCATGTGCTCTGATTCTGATTACGCTGTTTCCAACGCTGTCATCGCTGGGGGGATAACCACCAAACCAGGCACACTTTCAGTAATGGGTTTTGTTTCATGATTAGTAGAATAGCAACAGAGGGAGAGCGGCGGGAGGGGATCACTAGAGATCTGCTCGGTAGCCAGCTCTCCTGGTCGATGACTTACCGTGATCGTAGATTATTCAAAACCAGAACTTGATGAGTCTCTGCAATGCCCAGTTCCCAGGGCATGCCTGCATTCTTAATGCCCGTCCAGGAGCTGGCACCAGTGCCGCCATCGTGGCCAGAGATTACAATATGTTCGGCTTTGCCCTAAAATACAAGAAAGATATAGAAGAGATCTCTTCCAGCAGTGGGGCTACAACTCACTTTGGCAACTCCCGACGCCACCACGCCCACGCCCACCTCCGATACGAGCTTCACGCTGATTCTGGCATTCGGATTGGAACACTTTAGATCGTAGATCAACTCGGCCAGATCCTCAATCGAATAGATGTCGTGGTGGGGCGGTGGAGAGATCAAGCCCACTCCTGGCACCGATTTACGGGTCTTGGCTATATCTTTGGTCACCTTATAGCCAGGCAGCTCTCCGCCCTCGCCGGGCTTGGCGCCTTGGGCCATTTTGATCTGCAGATCATCGGCATTTGCCAGATACGAGGCGGTCACACCAAAGCGTCCCGATGCCACCTGCTTGATGGCCGAACGGCGGCTATGATTGGGATCCTGGTCTGCAGGTTAATCGGAGGGAAAGATTAGCTCTGCTTCAGGGCAATGACACCCCGAAAATACTTACTCAAATAACGATCAGAGTCTTCGCCGCCCTCGCCCGTGTTGCTCTTGCCACCTATGCGATTCATGGTGACGGCCAGGGTCTGATGGGCCTCCAGAGAGATGCTGCCAAAGCTCATGGCACCAGTGGCAAAGCTAAAAAGGAATACACCATTGATTTCTGCTCTAAGAGTTATTCCCTATCCCCTTCCTACCGCTTCACAATCTCGCTGGCGGGCTCCACTTCCGACAAATCAATCTTCTGGCGATCGCTGACGAACTCAAGCTGACCGCGCAGGGCGCACTTCTTCACGCTGTCCAGGGTGGTCTTCTTGAAGGCCTCAAAGGCATCCAGATTCTTGCTGACAGCCGCCTCCTGGAGGCTTCCGATGGACGAGGGCTCATTGATGTGCGCCTCGCCGCCATGGCGCCAGTGGTAGTGTCCGGGATTACGCAGGATCCGTGTGTCCGGCGAGATCTTGCAGTACGTCAGCTGATAGCGTTCGAGTCCCTCCTTGGCGAGGATCTCAAGGGTGACGCCACCGATGCGGGACTGAGTGCCGCGGAAGCATTTGGCCACCAGATCGATGCCCAAGCCCACGGCCTCAAAGATCTGGGCGCTCTTGTACGATTGCAGTGTGCTGATGCCCATTTTGGCCATGACCTTGGCGATGCCCGTGTCGATGGCCTGGGCATAGGCCGCGTAGATCTGTTTGTCCGTGACCTCGTGCCCGATGACTCCATCATCGCGCAGAGCCTGCGCCAGCTCAAAGGCCAAATAGGGGCAAATGGCATCGGCGCCGTAGCCGAGGAGCACGCAAATGTGATGCACCTCACGGGCCTCCGCTGTCTCCACTATAATGCCGACCTTCATGCGCTGCAGCGTCTCAATCAGATGATGGTGCAGTGCCCCCAGAGCGAGCAGAGCCGAGACGGCAGTCATGCCGTTGGAGCCGGCATTTCGATCGGAGATCACGATCAATTGGTAGCCCGCTTGGGCGGCATTGTAGCCCTCGCGACAGACGCGCTCGATGCACTCGAGGTACCCCGGGACGCCGTCGCTGAACTGGAATGTAATGTCCAGGACCTTGGTCTTCCAGCCGCGATGCGTGTTCCGCTTCAGGAGCTGGGTGTCTGGAATGCTCAGTATGGGATTGGTTAGCCAAATGCGATGCACCTGCTGGGCGGAGGGCTGCAGGAGATTGGCCTCCGGCCCCAGGGGGCACTGCATGGACATGACCACCTTCTCGCGGAATGGATCGATCGGGGGATTGGTCACTTGGGCGAACAACTGCTTGAAGTATTCATAGGCCACGGGCTGGAAGTTGGAGAGACAGGCCAGTGGGGAATCATTGCCCATAGAGCCAAGAGCCTCCTTTCTGTATACACGAGAGAGATAGAGAGAGAGAGAGAGAGAGAGAGAAAGAGGGTTTAGATGTGGAAAAAGTGGTTATATCCTTTACTTACTTGTTCTTAAACATGGGAATCAGTAGCATGTTCACCGTCTCTGTGGTGTAGCCGAAAAGCGACAGCCGTGGATCGAAGATCCCACGCTGGGAAGCAGGCAACAAGGAGAGATCCTCCACTGGAAGAGCATTCAACATATTGGCATTGCGTATCTCGTCCAAAGTGATCTATTTTCGAAGGAAGGAAATCGAATTAGAGTTGGGTCTTAGGAGTCCTCTTAGGCGCATGCATGGAATGAAAATCAACGACTATAAAATTTCCAAGAAAACAAAACTAGAAAGAATCTTAGGCATTGCGTACAAAATCCATGAAGTATTCAAGTACTTCGCACGCAATGTGCAGCAGACTTTATCGATTTTTCGAGACGTTCAATAAAACGCAATATACAATAGATTTCATCGTTTTTTTTTTATTTTCTACACGGGATTTACATTCGATTTGATCGTTTTTTCCTTCGTTTCTTCGCAATGCAGAAAGAAACGATGAAATCTTCTGCAAGTAGCGTGTGAAATACCCTGAATGTATCATAAATCATAAGTAGAAAAGAGTTCTGCAATCGTTGTATTCATTATTTGGTATTCATTATTTGTTCTTGGTATATTTTATAGTCCTGTGATCGAAAACTCAAACAACGAGAAAGCAACAGAGCAACAAAATCAACGAAAAGTCCTAAGGACAACAACTACGGGCACTAGGACCAAGGGGCAAACACCATTTGTGGACTCACCATCTGCGTTAGTATTAGTCCCCACCACACAAATACATTTAACATTTGTAAGTAGATTTTGGGGGAGGATTGAATATTCGTTGATATTCATTCATTGATATTTCATATTCACATTGAAAGCGTGAGAGAGAAATGAGGACAAATTTAGACAAAATACAATTTTAGATGAGCCGAAAGTTTCGTGTGTCGTGTCTGGGCGATGTTTGTGTCGTCTGGAGATGATTAGTGGGAGGAGGAGTGCATGGGAGGAGAGGTGGATTGGATAGTCTACCCTGTTTGCGTGTGTGTGTGGCCGTGTGGCCCTCACTCACCTTCTGCTGCAGCCATTCGGAGTGGGGACGCGACTTGGAGATGTGCTGCTTCAGTTCAATGTCCTGGATGAGCTTCTTCTCCTTGGTGTCCACCAGCAGCATGCGGCCGGGCTTGAGTCGGCTCTTCAGCGTCACCTGCGAGGGATCCACATCGTAGACGCCCACCTCAGAGGCCATCACGAGGACGTTCTCTTTGGTCACATAGAAGCGCGACGGACGCAGCCCGTTCCTGTCCAGCACGGCGCCAATGTAGCGGCCATCGGTGAAGCTGATGAGAGCGGGTCCATCCCAGGGCTCCATCACACAGGCGGCCCACTGGTAGAAGTCACGCTTCTCCTGCGGCATCGTCTTGTCGTTCTGCCACGCCTCTGGGACCATGGTCATCACGGACTCTGGCAGCGATCTATCGCTGGCCATCGTAATGAACTCCAGGACACAGTCAAAGGAGCCCGAGTCCGAGAGATTGGGCTCCACCACCGGATAGAGTTTCTTCAGCTGTTCCCCGAACGCCTCCGACTCCATCACACCCTCGCGGGCCTTCATCAGATTCACGTTGCCGCGCAGCGTGTTGATCTCCCCGTTGTGGGCCAGCACCCTCAGCGGATGGGCACGCTCCCAGCTGGGAAAAGTGTTGGTGGAGAAGCGCGTGTGCACCAGCGCCAGATAGGTCTCGAACTCGGGATTCTTGAGGTCAGTGTAGTAGTCCCACAGCTGATCCGAGGTGAACAGACCCTTGTAGACCACCGTGCGATCCGACAGCGAACAAATGTAGAAGCGTCTGCCCTGCTTGGCCAGCTCATGACTGGCCCGCTTCCTCAGGACAAACACCTTGCGCTGGAAGTCCTTCTCATCACTGCCCTCGGGACGACGGACGAAAACCTGCCGCGACAGTGGCTCCGATTTGCGTGCCACCACGCCAATGGCCTGCTGACTGGACGGCACCGTGCGCCAGGCAATCACCTCCAGACCCAGGCTCTGGGCCAAGTCATTGAACTCCTTTTCGGCAGCCGAATGCTGGGCCTCGTCCAAGTAGAAAATACCCGTGGCATAGTCCCCAAGATCGGGCAGTGTTATGCCCTCCTTGGACCTGAAAATGAGCCAGAGGAAAATGTGTTCGCAATTAAGGGGTAGAAATGATTTTGATTGTAGTGTCGCTTCATGCGCCATAAAAGTGCACCCCAGAGTCAGATTTCCATTTTCCATTCGTGTAATTGAATCTGAGGCGCTTTCGTTCAGTCGTTCAGTCGTCGTTCGTCGTTCCATTCATCGCGCCATATGCCACCAATACCTGATGCAATCCATTGAGTTTTAAGTGACGATCATCTCAGCATCATTAGCTGTCAGTCAGTCAGTCAGCCCGTCCGTCTGCCAGTCCCCTGCCCACCACCTGTTTGTCATTCAGAGACATGCATTCTATAGACTTAAAGATCGCGTTTACGTATATGTATGTAGACCCCGATAGACAGACGGGGCTTCGATTCGATCTCGTTCTTATTACGTCGCAGCATTCAGAATCAGCCGGAGCTCCTCTCTCTTGGGGGGGGGGGAGCGAGATAGGAGAACATTTAGACGCAGCAACTCTTCCAGCGGATGCGGTGGAGGGGAGAACATGCCGCTTATAATTTCACAATTTCACAATTAGTCTGCCTGCGTTCCTTGAACTTGAAATTCAAACCAAATCTCATATCACTTAACACGTGCCCGTCTGTAGGGAATTGCGTGCCCCGAAAACCCCTCTCAGAGTCTCCGAATACCCTAGAATGATCGCTAATTAAACTAGATTTATGGCCTGTCGTGCGACATTACGCGATTTAATCGACTGGACACATAATAATCTATATATATGTATGTATGTATGTACATATGTATGTTCTGACAGCTGTATCACTAATTTAATGGCAAATAGTTGCGAATTTGTTCAATAGATTAGCACATTTGTAAATCATTCGGACAGTGTCATATTTATTAGGAGGGGTTATGGAGCGACGCGACGCGACTCAATTCAATCCAGCTTGGATATAGATTTTTGCAAAAGGTGTTTGCTGTACTTAGGATGGTTAAGAAGTTAAAAACAGGTTGGATATTTAATTTTATGAATGAATAATGACCAATTTAAATTACCTTCCTAAATGTGTACATATTTGTATGTATTTGTATGTACCTTCAATTAGATTAACCTCTATGCAAATTACCCGTATAATGATCTGCTGAAATTCACAAATTGCTTATAGAACCCCCGTCCCCTCTCACTCTCTCTCTCTCTCTCATTACTATGCACAACATCTCCTCCACTCGTATAAGTGGTTCGGGGACCATGTTGTACTTTTCCATTGCTTGCCTCCAAATAATATAATAAAATATAATAGTTTAATGGAATAATTTGACAGAAGTAATGGCCTCTGGACTCTCCCCTCCCCTCACACACCCACAACTGTTGTATTGCCTAGAAAACATTATATCCAAAATATTGCGGACACATCAATGTACACACATATATAGTAGGGTTATATACCGACATATGTATATGTAGATGCCGGATTCTGGGCAATGCGTGACGAAAACACAAACCGTGCCAAAAATGCTGACAAAATAAACAGAAATCAGAAAACAGAATGTACATCGGATGAGAGAGGGAGCAGAGAGCAGATGTATGTATGACTGCTGTATGTATATACATATATCTCATACATGACCATGGTTGGGTCTCGGTCTCTGTTTTCTGTGGGTCCATTGGGGGGGAACCACATCGTTTCAGCAAACTATTTTTGACGTGCTCGACTGCCGACTGCCGACTGTCGACTGATGCTGTCTGTCTGTCCGTTACAGTACTATCGAAAGCCAATGTACCCGTAAAGAAATGGAAATATTCAAGGGAAAGATAAAGGGGAAGCTTGTATGCCCTTCATTGAGTGTAATTCTTGGGAATCCGAGAGTTCTATAAATTCAGTAGCTGAAGGCAGTCATAAGTCACATAAAACTGTCATGTGTGGACTCTTTCATAAGCCTCCAATAAATGGTTGCATTCTGTCGGTAGAATTCCATACTATTTCTAGCCATAATCCTGCATTAGAGGTAATAAAAGATAGAATAGGGAGCAGTAATTGCGGCATAAAGATAAGATCAACCCAGGATTAAGTCTCAACAATGGAAAAATGTAACCCTACGATAAGACCTACATAAAATGCCATTTCCATTGCGCACACGTCACTCGACCCCAAGATACCAGGTAATACTTTTTAAATCTGTGGCACTAGAGGGCGCTAGCCCAAAGCAAATGAATACTTTTCTTCCTATTTTGTAGGTCAGTTCTATCCGAACCCCAAAAATCACTGATATACCCTTGTCTATGAAGAGTATTACCTGTGACAGACGGCGGCAAGTGACATGAGAGAGAGAGAGGGAGAGAGAGAGGGAGGGGAAGAGAGAGACAGCTTTGAGCTATTTTCGTATTTCGCGCACGAGATCGCAGCGATATCGTGTAAGCCATTCATCAATGGCAATCAGGCGGCGCCATAGATGAACAAACCGGCATATATGTATGTATGTATGTATACATATGTATGTATTCTATACTAAATACTGCATGCATACTGTATAAATGGTAGGTGCTATATGGAACTTACAAAGCCTTGGCATAGAGTCCATGGGGAATGGAGGCCAAGACGCCAGCACCGTCGCCAGTGTCATTGTCGCAGGCGCAGGCCCCACGATGATTCATCCGTTCTGAGAGGGTCTGGGCATCACGTAGAATCTGAGGATCGTACAAAATCGGAGAACAATTAGAGATGGTGGATGGTCCTTGTCCGGGGGGGGGTCTGTCGACTGCTGCCCACCTTGTGAGAGCGTTTGCCATCGATGGCCACAATGAAGCCAACGCCGCAGGCCTCGTGCTCGTTCTGGGGATCGTAGAGTCCCTGTTTGCCAGGTGCCTCCCAGGGCATCTGCTCCAGCGGGACATCCTCCTGCTCCTGCTCGTGCTCCTGACCTTCGCTCAAATACACTTCATTCGATTGTTCGTTGGTGCGCGACGCGTGAGTGTTGCTGCCACTGCCACTACCAGCGGACACGGCAACAGAGTTCTCGATGGTGGTACCGATGGATGTTTCAACAGAGGATTCACATTCAAATTCGCAATTGTCAGTGGTTATTGGTGCCATTATACGATTATATACCCTTTGCACTTGCTAAAAATTCTTCTTGCTTGTCGCTTGGCGTTTAATTATTACTATTATTATTATTATTATTTTTATTTATTGTTTTGGTTTAAGATAGTTTCGTGTTTATTTCACAGTTAGAGAACAAACAGTTATTTCTGTTTTTTTGCTGTAAAAAAAAGAGAAAAAAATGTTGTTTAATGATGTTTTCTTTTTTTTTTTTGCCGCCGCCGCCGCTGCTGGTGTTGCACTTTTTGCGCGTTCTCGTCTCCCTTTTGCACTATTTTCGCACACACACACACACACACAAACACAGAGATTCTTGTTCTGTTGTAGTCTTTTTTTCTTGCCTCAAAGTTTTGTAAGTTTTTGACTTTTTCGCGCAAGACGCTTTCTGGGGGGGCACACGCGACACTGACGGCTGCTCACAAGCGAATGAAACGGGGAGCGAGCAGCAGCGCCCCAACGAACCCCCATCTCAGATCAGTGCAAGGTGCATGCGCTGTGGGGTGAGGCAATTTAAAGAACGCGCGACAAGGAAAGAGTGCAAAATGAAGAGAGAGAGATGACTCCACTCTCACGCACAGCTCTGATTCAGTGCAGATGTACTTGCTCTCCGCCAAGTCCGCTACGCAAAGAGAGCGCAAGGCAGAAGAGAGAGTGGGGGAGTGGTCCTGGCAGGCAGCGCTCTCCCAATAGACACTCCAATGTATGTGCATTTGTGGCGGAGAGCGCCTTGCCAGCATTACCTCACCCTGCAACAACACACACCTTGATCGCTCTCTCCTACGGTTGTTCCAGCTCTTGCTGTATTCGTTCCTCTTCCTCTGACGCTGGCCTAAGAAATCAAAGCATGATTTAATTTCCAATCGGTTGCATGTAATGCAATTCTTATCACAAAAATATTTATTTTCCACTAAAACACAATCTACCACTCGAACCCTTTCTCTCTCTCTCTGTCTCTGTCCCTCTAAGAGGCACTCCACCTGAAAGGCTTAGCTAAATTGCTTCCTAAATAGACAGTTCGACGATCGGTCTTTACAATTGATTGACAGATTGATTAAACAATCGATTGCCCCTCCAGAGGAGAGGGGTGAGACCTTGAAATGCTCTCGACAACGTAATGAGAAAAATCGTTCGATATTTACATGGCGGTTTTATCGAGCAAGGAACGAAGGGAGCCACTGACTGCCGCAATCGCTGAACGTTCTACGTTATCAAATTTCAATTGCAGTTGTGGAAATATTTGTCATATTTGTATATTATTGTAGGGAATACATATCGAATGGCGTCACAGAACGACGAGTCGTTATAAACAAATTCCCTTCCCTCGATCGTATGCTTTAAAATGCGATTTACAATATGCATACGAGTACAACAACAACAACAACAACAACAAGATTCAATTGAGAAATAACAATTTCAAATATTCGAAATGAACAACAAAATTAATTCTGTTTTTCGAGAATATTTTAACGACACCCCTGAAGCACAGCATCGCCACCAGAATCGTCTTTGTTTTAGGATTATAATTTTAGATATTCTTGTTTTTTGTGTGCAGCATTTCGTGTTTTTTTGGTTAAACCAAAGATCTGCTTTCAATAATTCACTGTCACCCGTTGTCGTCGCCCATGGAAGAATGTTTTTCCTTTACATATCTCTCTATGGGGTCCTTCAACTGTTGACCAGAAAAAAAAATGCATTTGAAATGATCTATGCATATGTATATATTTTTGGAATATAGATGCTCGCCGTTCTCCTTGCGGGCTCTTCTTAAAATAGAATCTCCATTAGAAAAGATAAAATCATTTGTGCCAGATTTCTGCCAGAAATTTTCCATCAATTCTTCAGATCTTGCTTTCTTTTTTTCTTTTCAGTGGCATAATTAAATTTTTGCTTGCAATCTTTTTCCCAGGAACCACTGGCCGGCGATTTAATAGTTCGATTGCTTTAATTTGGAGAACATAAATTAATCAATCAAAAGGTGCGCGGCGATAAGCGGCCAAGTTCATGGGGTCCACCAGAGGGACCGGACCGAGGCCGGGCTCATAGGAAATCACTTCCCCTCTCCTTATCAAAGACTTTCTATTGTGCTCCGCAGACGGCAAACGACGACGGCTACTACTACGAGTTATATATGTATGTACATATGTTTGGTTCAAAGTCCCCGCTAGCGGCGCGGAGAGGCGATGGGAATGGAATCTATCAGGCGGTTGACTGCGACGTCATGCCACAATCTCGATCTTCGACGGTGACACATTCCTGCTCTGGCAGTAGTCCTCTCTTTCTGGAATCGGTCGGGGTAGAGGATAGAGTTGGGCTGCACTCAGCACTCCACTTCTCAAATAATACCAGTTGAAGCAGGTGGTTTCTGATTTGATCTTAGAAATGGAATCCACAAACAGGTGTGTCCGTTTACTTCGTTTTCAATTTCATAATCGATTCTTATCGATCACTCAGTTACCGTAAATCGATACTTATCAATACAAATAAGTAAGAGATATCGCCAGTGTCGATCAATCTCTCTCTCTCTCTCTAAATCGGTTTCTTGACTTTTTGTTAGACTCTTTTCTTGTTTTTGGTGGCTCTTTCGGTATCAGGCGTTTAACATGTGCCGAACGAGTGTCTGCAACTGAGGCAGCGGCAAGGGGCAGGCCGAAATTCTCTTTCAATATTGTGTGTTCTCTATTTGTTAATAATCTTTGGCGTCTCACCGCTGGCGCCCCCCCGCACCGACTCACCCAGACCTTAGATAAGATTCATTCACGACACGAGCGGCCCAGCCAAGAATCTAATGGCACACTGAACTTTCATGCAATCCCATACCAGGGGGGTGGGGTGGGGGTTTATTCGTAGTGATTATCGGTGTTCCATTGGGGGGAGCATTATTCACGATTTGCATGCGTGATTGGGAGAGGAAAGTGCTATAAATACGCATCGATTTCTGGGTGAATGCGTAATGATGCCCTCCCTCCTGAAACACCGATAAGAACTCTCCTATGGGAAACATGGAACGTGACGTAGCCGAAAGATTGAGATCGCGAATCCCAGGCACAGTGGAAAGTTTTGACCAAAATTCAAGTGTCTGGAACCTGGCAGCAAGATTTATGAAAAGATAACCAATGCCTCCCAAAAAATAGACCAACTTTTGTTAGCTTTATAGCATCATAATCGTGACTTGAACAAAACCAGATATCTTTGTGGATTTTTAGGGGCTAGTAAAGGGTAGCGAAAAGTAGCCAAAAACAGTAGATAAATCTGAAAGATCATAGCGGAATCTTTTGATGGATAAACAGATGGATACAGAAACCCCCAAAAGTATCTTTTCACATCATATGCATACTCGTATAATCCTCTATCAATCACTTGGACTGATATTTTCCTTCATTCAGCCTCAGTTCGGTTCTCCTTGCATAACTCTACCAAGTGCGTCACAAAAACCGTTCTATTTTCATACCGGAATATTATACATATTTCACTTTATCTATAGATGACGTTAAGAGCATATATTCCCATAGGAATTTTAGTTTGTTTATTTAATGCAGTCTTCTCAGAGAGAAGACATCGGACACCCTGTTCTTCAGAAATCCAGAATTTGTAGAATCTAGACTCAGCTCGAGAGTCAAAATAAATATTTGGACTTCCACTGAAGCGGCGAGAAAATAAAGCAAAGAAATCCAATATTGTACATATGGCAAACAAGTCTGCAGACTTTCAACCTGAGAATATGTATGTATATCGGAGAACAGAGAGAGATACACACAGATAGAGGGGAATATACAAATGTATATATGTATAGGTATATAGAGAGAGAGGAAGAGGCCACCACTTCCATGGCGTTTGGTGCAAAGTCCGAAAACGCGGCAGCCGCGTGTGGCCCACATCTACATCTCTACATCGGGGGATGGAATAGATATCTGTATGCAGAGATATGCGTATAATATAAATTATTAATGTAAACAAGAATGGCAACAAGTTTCAATAACCCCGAAATAGGTAAATAAAGAGAAACATTGCGTGCGGTAGGTTAATGTTTGTTTGGGGCATGTCAAAGGGCAATTATTCAAGGATAATCATCAACGGTCCTAATGGGTGTCAGCCTCTAACCAATATAAAAGCCATTAGCATTAGACCCTGAATGGAAATCCCTGCCCCATATAAATAGAACCAGTAGCTCCTTCCGCTGTTAAAAGGTTGTATTTCAGCGATTTATGATCTAATTTAGGGCCGGCTATCGTCCGGGAAATGCCACTATCTGACCCGACTTCTACTTCTCCTGCTTATCGGGGACCGGACTCGGGACTCGGGGTGCTTCAAGTGGCCGAGAGAGACCTATTTTATGGGTCCCCATATCACTTTGTTTATGGCCAACCGAGGGGGGGAAATCCGCAAGGGAATCCGCCTCAATTAGCCAGGGAAAAAGGTTGTTTAAAAATAGTAACAATTTGTGTTCATTATCGCCATTGGGTTGGCTATTTTTTGTTGTTTGTTTAATTGTGGAATCTGTACCCCCTTCATCGCCTTGTGGTCTCGTTGTGGTTTGCTTTTTATTGCGCTTTGGAATTACACGTTGAACTATTTTTTAATATATTTTTTTATCTAGAACTACTCGCACAGTGGGCCCACACAGCGATGGGATGAATGTTAAAAGGGATCTTGAAATGAATACTGGAGTGTATTCAAAGATCATAGAAATTTAATCATTTTTGTTGCCTTAGCATGCCGAAACGCACTGTAGAGAAAACGTTTGTTGGCTAATTAAGGTTGAAGCTCGGTCCAAAGTTCTATATGTTTCTACAAAAGTGCTAATAATCCAACAATTAGCATTAACCTCTTATGTTTCACAGTCTTAGAGTTTCAGTGATGATAAATACAAGATCCACACATTCCAGTGATGAAATAAAATAGCTTATTTATATCTTTCATTGATCTGTTTGCTTAACGATAGACTGAAACTTAGAAACTTGAGGAACATTGTTTTTCTGGTTTATGCATGGCTCATGCATCCATCCAAACAAACGGATGGGGGAGGGCATATGGTGATGATGATACCTGATGATACCCTACCCTTGCTCCGATATTAGATATCGCAGCTGTTTGCTATTTACGGCAGAAGGTGCGCCATGCTCCCCCCCGCCAATTAAGAGCCGAGGTACAGTTGCCAGCCCATAAACAAGCAACGTCGCAATTTGCATTAGTTTCCAATGAAAGCTGCCTCCAGATGGGAGGCGGAGTGCAAGAGGGAGACAGACAACGCGTTGGCGTTGCACTTTTGGGGTAGATTGCGAATGCCCCGCCCCTACCCTCGGATAGCCCCTACCTTCCCTTATGTAAATACAGTTGTGTGTGCGCGGGGCAACAATAGCAATAACAATCCAAAGTAAATTAGAAAGGGGAGTGGTTGTGGGGAGCCCCTTCTGCCTGTCTGAGTCAGGTACCTGGTCTCGAGGTCTGAGTGCTACCTGTTTGTAGGAGAGACCTCGGGACTCGACTCTCTATCGGGGCTTATCAGGCAAACGATGGGTAATCCTAGCGATAGAGAATCAATCAAAATGTAACTTCAATTCTGGAATTGATCAGCAAAGTCTGGGCCCCGAAGCAACATTTTGTTATCGTAATTGCTGCCACGATCGACCCGCCCTACTGCCCCACCCACTCGCCCATTCTCTTTGGGACTGCGACGCAATTGGAAAATCACTGAACCGGTAAACCGCAACAACCTGCGGCGCCACCGAGAACCACACGACAATTCGTATCAGATTTCAATTAGGAATGTAATGGCATGAAAAATGTGCCAAGAATGCGACGAAAGGAGAATGTTGTGCATTCGCTTCGCTGACGGATGAGCTTACGGAGAGCTTTGCTCTTACTTAACAGCAAGAGAGGGCTTAGGCTTAGGCTCACACTTTCTTTGCCAGCTCTATCTTCCGCCATCTCGTTTCGAGTGTCAGTCTCCTGAGTCTCCCGCGTCTCTATTGTCTGCTGCTAAGCCTTCTAGAATCCTTTGGAGGTGCTTGCCCAGCTCTTGGGATAACAGAAAAGGACAATAAGACAAAGCACAGCATGTTATCCTTTAAATTGAAGGGCAATCGACGAGAGAAAAGGCCCTCACAGAGTGGCAAAAGTGTGGAAGCTGCTGATTACATAACTGTTATGTAAGAGGGTGGGAGAGAGCACTCTCACACTCGGAAGCTGACGCAGAGAGCAGCAATGTGTAAATGTCAAAGGGCAGTGACGTAGACGGCCAAAACCGAAAGGGATATTAACGTGAAGGTAAGGCAGGCTCGCTTTCACTCTAGAGCACTTTCTCCGACTGCCCGACCTTCAATTGAATATACCTTGGCTAGAACTAAAATCCCGAGCAAAGGAAATGCAAACATAGAGGCAGTCATTAAATTTGATACCACCTCCATTAAGGAAGCAATTTGTGGCACTTTGTTGGTGCACTTATTGTGGCATTCTCTTTTGTAGCCAACTTTTTTGCCATGGAGATGGAGCCCACTGTACAGAAATCACTGCCATGGTCCCTTCCTTCATCTCCATCTCCTTCATCACCGAATATCTCGCTCTGACGAGAGCAGGAAGAGCAGAGCCCTAACCTTATACTGACCTTGAAGCGGAGCAAGAGAAGCAGCTGCTGTGGTCTGCAGTGGAGCACCAGATAGAGGGCGCGCTGGGAGAGGGGCGGAGGAGGAGTGGAAATAGCGAAACGAGATTCCGACTGAAGCACAGGCCATAAAATAGTCATCGACAAACCAGGCGACGGGGGTAGGGGTAGGAGAGCTTTGTGTGTGTCGGCAAACATACACATTCACATACACAGTAGAACTTCGAGAACGACAAGAGCGAGAAGTTTGCGGCAGGCGGCGAAGAAAGCCACAGTGCCGGCCATTCGAATAAGTGCAGTCTGATTTCAATTTGTGAATGGAAGCACCATAAATATAAAATTGATTTCCAATCAATAAAGTTAACCTAATCAATCAATCAAGTATCATAACTTGTAAGCATCGCCATGAAGCGTTTCTAATTTTTTGCACTCCACTGTTGTTAAGATATATTGTTCTTGTTTGCGAGAGTAAGCATGCTTTTTTACTTCTTCCTGCTCTTGTGCTTCTGCTTCTTCTTCTTCCCGCGCTCCAGCTTTTGAGTATACGTGCAGAGGAGTATGACTGCGTGTGTGTGTGTGAGTCTATAGGTATGTAAAATGTATTGATTTTTGCAGAGCAACTCCTACGCTTATCTCTCTTTCCGTATTGCGTTTTTCCACTTCCCCAATTATATTACTGTGTGCGTGTGTGTGAGTGAATTAGTTAAAAATTACTCTTTTTCTGCAACAGCGCGGCCACGAAAAAGATTAGACACAAAACTCTTTTCTCATTTACTTTTAACTGCAGATAAAACTGTTTTTAATTTTTTCTCCTTCAACACTACACTGGTATCAGAACTTTGTGCTTTTTCACGCAACAAAAAAGTTTGGAAATTTTAGATTTTTGCTTTTAGCACTTCAACTTCAACTTTGACTGGATTTGATTTATTTTTTCGCTCCGTTCACTTCAAAGGACCCGAACTATGTGAGATTTTGGATACATTTGTGAGGCATACGTTGGGGCGGCCAGGCCGTGCTTTCGAATGGAGGGAGGTGGTGGGCAGTTTTTCGCGGACTTATCGGTCAAATATACCGATAAATATTTTCAAAATATACCATAAATATACTGATCAAAATCAGTTTCCTCCATTTTGATATTCGGTCTAATGTTACTAGCTAATTGGGATCCCCAGCGCCAAACATATAGTTTTATTCGATTGATGAATCAAAATTCTATAAGATTGGCTAATTTTAAGGGGCTCCTTTTATTGCATTGTTTATAAAATTAGGTTTGATTAGGTTGATCAATGCCCTTTTGCCTACTATACCTTGAAAGCTCCCCCCTGGGTATGTACTGTTGTCCTGTTATACTGTTAAGTTCATCAAACACGGTTTCCGGGCTGATTTTCCGCAATTTCTAAACCATTCGAAATCCATACCGTTCGAATCGAGGTTCGAGTTCGCTTGGCCGGTTCTATTAAAGTAAAAAGAGGATTCCTTCCGGACCCTCACATTTCATCAAAACAAATGATACAGAAAATAAAAATCATTTAAAGTTTCCGCTTACCGCTTAGCTGGCCGCCATGAAACTGGGTGATGCGGAACAGGAACAGTGCTGCTAACTTTGTAATTTCGTATATATTGCGAGCACGATGCTGTGAAACAGTACTGCGCTGTCAAAAGCTGAATGCTATTTTGCCCATAGAGTCGAGTGAATTAAAACCCGGAGCTGAAGACCGAGGGGCCGCTTGCACAAAGTTCGCTTGAAACATATTCGTTGTATTGAGAATTCTATAAACTGCATGGTTAGTTAAGCCAGAAAAGAAGGAACAAACGCTTTATTACTTACGGTATATTTTTAAATTGAGATGGTATATTTTGGTATATTTCTGAGGGTCGACAGTATATTTTATCGATACGTCCGAGAAAAACACATGTGCCGGCAGAAGCAAATACGAAACATCTAGAAATCAAACGAATTTAACTTGTTACAAAAGTAAAGAATATAACTAGCGCAATGTCTGCCGAAGAGGGAACTTTTGACACCATTTTACTGGCTGTGGCAGAGAAGCATCGCGGCGGCGTGCCCGATGTAAGAACAGTTCCTCCCATGGAACATCTCTTTGTGACTTGCTTTATTCTTTGTTTTAACCATTGTGGCATTGTTCTTTTGCAGTTCCTCCATACATTGGCCAGCTTTTTGCGTCGCAAGACCGACTTCTTCACAGGCGCCAAGCAGTCGGAATGGGAGAAACTCCTCCTGGACACTTTCCGCAAGGAGTCGTCAGTCGCAATCGAGGAACACACTCAAAAACTCAAGGCCCGCGAGGCTACCAAACGCATCAAGGACGAGAAAGAGCGCGTGGAACGCGAGGCACGTCAAAAGGAAATCGATGATAACAAAATTTGTGATATTTCCGATGAGGAAGCAGCTGCCATTATCAAAGAGGAGGAGGATAAGTACGGAGATTGCCTCTGGCTTCTGATTCAGATTTCCTACTAACATCGTGTATGGTTTTGTCTTCTAGAAAACGCCAGCAGCTGCTCGACAAAACCAGTGGGGACTCTGCCGGCGGTGCTGCCACTTTGAATCTCGACGACATTTCCAAGCCCATAGAAAAAGTGGACGATGAATCGGAGAAGGCGGAGGTGGGCAAACTCCAGCCCAACGCCGGCAACGGCTGCACCCTGGAAAAGTACATGTGGACACAGACCCTGCAGGAGGTTGAGGTGAGTCCGAGAAAATATTTTCGCCCGTCCCCCTTCCGTTGTTCCGCTGTTGTTGACCCAGTGCGGGCTGTTGTCATGGTTTGAGGCGTTGCTAGGGGCTACCGTTCGGTTCTCCAGTCATTGACCTCTTGCGGCAGGTGCGTGAAAGGGCCAACCGTTTTACAATTAGAAAATTCACTTTATTAAACATATCACAGGGATAAATAGCTTAATTGCTAACCAGAAAAAAAATTACATCCATGCTTCCATTTGTTTGCATATTTCTCTGTCTTAATACTAGCATCGTGTATGTGTGTGTGCGTGCCACAGGGGTAAAACATTTTCCGATACGATTTTCCGAGCTTCAACTGACTCTCCAAAAAAAAATTGTTTAATAAATAGCTTACACAACTAGCTCAAAGACGACACAATAACAAAAAAATAATTGGGGTGGCTCAAAACATAGCAGAATACAATACAATAAATAATAAACTAATTTGCTAGCCAGTGGAGGAGTTGGATACTCTCGTAGATAGACAGAGCCCGCCTTCCCCCCATTAGCTCTTCGGCATGTCTCGGGCGCGCACTGCAAAGGGAAATGGAAAGATTAACATCCAGTTTAGGTCGAAGTCCTTAGATAGAACTCACTCTCTAGCGCATAGACCATGCCCATGATGAGCAGCATAAAGATGGTGCTCATGCTGACAATCAGCACTGTGACCTGGCGTCCGCGATCGCAGAGTCCCCGCTTGGGCTTCTTTGGAGGTCCGTTGTCGCCATTGACCATCGTAAAGTGCATGGAGCTGGCAATGGACACGGTGTCGAGGTCTTTGGTTTTAATATAATGCAAATTTGGATCCGCTTCTGCTCCATCGTGGCCATCGATGGCAATCACCGCATCCTTTCCAGGAGTGCTGCCGTTGCTGGCCAAAGCCAGATTCGCATTGTAGTTGGCCGATGAGGAGGAGGTTGGCGACGTGCTGTTCATCAACATCTTGTTGTGCCGCTCCTGCTTCTTGTGGATCTCCGCGAAGCGCTCCAGATTCGCTGCCGTCAGCAGCAGTGAGCCGGAAGCAGCGCTCTATATGTAGAAGAGAATGTTTCGACGTGAGTCACACGGCTCGTGTATCCGCCTGCGTGGGGGCACCCTCTTACTCACCCGCGTGCTGTTGTTGCTGTCACTGGAGCCCTGAGAGCTGCGCGATCCCCGTTTGGCTGCTGCCAGCACTGCTGCCGCCGCCGCAGCGGTCACGGCAGCACTTGTCGCACTTGTAGTCTTCCCGCTGCTGCTGCTGCTGTTCTGCTGCTGCTGCTGATGCTGACTCCGGTTTGCCAGTGTGGGGGGATTGGAATTCGATTTGTTTGATGACTTTGAGGAGCTGGCCGAACTGATGGCCGAGCTGCTGGAGGAGGCCAGCGAGGCGCGTGGAATGTGCCAATAGTCCTGCATCTGGAAGAAAGGGAGAGCAATATAGAATCGGTTTAGTATTTGTGTGAGCTTCGAATGGGAGTGAATGAAAAAGACAAACAACAGAGAGTGCCTTGTGGAATGACAGGTGCTTTGGTGGGAGTGAATGAGAGAAGGAGATTGTCATTGAGAGGAAAACTCATCTCTGCTCCTTCACTCTCTCCCCAAGACATCGGCACTACTTCGGCTTTGCACTTAATTTACCGCTAGAACTTTTTTTGCCTGCTACACTTTTAAGTCTTCCCCAAACGTACGCACACACGCTCTCCTCCTCTCGTCAGTCTTTGCCGCTTCCTCTCTTTACATAAAAGAAGACGACTACGAAAAACAAAAAGCAAAAACTGAACTTTCGAGTTGTCTTCGTCTCTTCGTTTGCATTTGCCAACCAACTTGTTTGAAATTTATGGACCTCTGGTTTGCTTAAAAGCCTGGTTTTATATTTATTTATTAGGTATTAATTCTTTTAGTTGTTGTTGCTGTTTTTTTGGGATGACGGGTGGGGACAGTTTGGTGTTTGCCTTTGTTCCAGCCTTTCTCTTTAAATGGTTTCTGCTTTAATTGTTGCAATTAATTCTAATTCTGTGGAGCGCAAAAGTTATCCAAAAATCAATTTGCCAACACACAAAAGTTGCAATTCAAGTTTGTGGCCTGCGTCTTTTGTTTGACGGGCTTAATTTTTGTGTGTGTGCCTTGTGTTTTGTGTGTTTTTTGTGTGTGCTGTGCTTTTGTGGGCTTACAAAGAACAGAAGTTCCATAAATTTGTGTCTCGGCGATGCTTCTTGCGTTTTATTTATTGTAAATATTATTTAGGCATGCGGAAGTCTTATCACACAATTTATTTATTCAACTTGATTTGCCAGTTTTTTTGTTTGTTTGTGATTGGTATTGGGATTGTTGTGATTGGGATATTTGTGTTCACACACAATGTGCTGTGTGTTGCGTTTTGTGGACGCTTTGCTTTACTTACTTTTTATATTAATTTGTTGTGTTTTAAGTTGTGGTTATTTGTTTTATTGTTACAACAATTTATCACACACCACAAAAAATATTTAATTAGTATCACAATCTCAGGTATTTTTAAGCAGAGTCTTGCTCTGATTGTCAGTCTGTCTCTCGCTTTGCGTTTCGTTGCGCTGCGGTGCGGTGCGGTGCAGTGTGTGTATGCGGTGTCTGGTTCTCTAATTAAATATATCTTTTATGATATTTTTAAATGCTTAATTTACGATGATGTGAGGCTCGCGAAACACTCAGCTGACATTCGGCAGCAGCTGCTGTTTGGGGAAACCGTTTGGCTGTTCGTTCGCTTCTCCTTATCTCAGTCACGATCTCGTTTCTCGGATCTTCTGCCTCTTATTCTCCTTCTTCTTCTTATTTTTCTTCTTTGGGGTTTGTGGCGTGGCGCGCGTACCGCAAACAGAACCGATCTTAACGGCTTTTAGAATCGAAATGAAGTCCCACTTGGCAGGCCTGGCCGTCTCGCAGCAGCGAAGCAAAGCTTTTGGCGTCGCTGTCGCTGGCGCTGTCTCTGTCGCTGCTTCTGTCGGCGTTGCGCAAAGCTCTGACTGTGGCTCGGGCTCTGGGCTCTGGGCTCTGCCTCTGTATCCGGCGACTTTCTTGCCGGATTTTGCATGTCATAACATGTCGTCGTCGTTGTCGTTCTGTGGGGGGGGCTATATTTATCCATCCCATACACTTCGTACATTTCTAGTCGATTGGCAGCTCTTTCCTCTCGATTCGTTTCGGGTTTTGGCTTTGATGTTTGAATGTTTGAGCATTTGATCATTTGATCTGCCTGCTCATCAGGTTGTTCTTTGCCTACTTTCATTTCTCTGTATCGGTATCTGCCTCTGCCCTTTTTGTTTTTATTTTTGTTTTGTGGTTGTTTTGCTGATACTCATTAACCTGCAATCCGTTTTTGTATTCTCCTTTGCCTTGTTCTTCTTTTGAAGGGCTCTTCTTGGGTTTTTGGGCTGTGTGTGGGCGTCGTTTTCTAGATCCGTTCCGAAATCCAATTTTGATTATGGGAAAACCCCAGCCCCGACCCCAAACACACAAATGTTCATAATTCTAATTTAATGTTAACTTAATTAAGGGCAAACCTTGACCGACACGATCCACCACACCCATTCGCTGTAGTACCGTTTGTTCATGGCTCATTATCATATCATATCTGTATGATGGATACTCAGACACCATATTGGATACCATTTGTGTTATTAAATCAACGACAGATATGGTCTTATAAATATCATGGCTATTATTTATATGGTTATTTCATATTTAAGCAACATTTCATGAGCTGGGTCTATTTTTGGCTAATTTTGTATTCTCAGAAAGAGCGTATTAACGTCAATGGACAGAACAAAAGCCGCATATCAACGCATTCAAAGATTCTGGTAATGGGAATCCATTCCCATTCCCAAAACTGCAAAAATCTTTATCGATGAATTATGGGTAATACGATCTTTCTCCTTCTTCTGGCTTTTAAGAGATGGCTGGGAACCAGGTTTTAATTTTGAAAGGAAATCCTGGTTTCCCCCCGTAAAACTCCTCAAAGTTTGTGTATTTTTCTAGATCCATATCTAATTAGTTGTCATAATATCATTAAACTAATAATCCCTTAGGAGAATTGCTTGAACAAACAAATAAATTCCCCAAAAATCCCCATTACACCGACCTGACGCCACTTTTGTTGACTTAAGATCCGAACCGAGATCCCAGATCCGAGACCCCATCTGTCATCTGTTGTTGGGGAGAGGGAGCTTCTCGAAAGGCAAAACAGATTCTACTGAATCTTTACGAAATGGTGTGCTGTTTTTTTTTTTTTTTGTATGCTGTGTTGCTTGGTTTTTTTGCTCTGTCGAGCATCTTGTTATCACCTTTTAAGTGAGACAAGTGAGTGGCCTGCCGCCTGTTCCCGAACCAAAGCAAACCAAACGCTTGCTTTTTGATTGGGCTTTCGGTTTTGCGGTGCGATGCGGTGCGAGGCGATGCGAGAGTGTATGAGTGAAGTGCTGCCGTCTGTCGCTTTAATCAGCCGCGTTGACAAAGATTACCTGACACGGCCAGTTACCAGGTTGCCAGCGGACCATCAGACCAGCGAACCATTGGAGCGGCCAATGTACTCTCCACTAAACGAGAATCGATAGAGGTGAAGCGCTTACGGGAGAAGCTCACGGAGATGTGGAGATGGAGATGGAGATCACTTGAACGGAAGATTGAGGGACGGGCGGCACTCAAAAGCGAGAGGCTGGTGAGACCCCAAACAAAAAAAAAACACTTGCTATAGATCGCAGAACCATTCGGAACCATTCCCCCTGAATAGAATCAACAACATTCACATCGCATCAGGAAAAAAACCAACCAACCAACCAACGAACCAACCAAGCAACCAAAAAAGATCCAAAAACAAATAAACAAAGATCTTTTTATGCATATAATTAAGCATGCAAAATAGCAATAGTCCGGACTCCAAAGTGACGCTCGCACGGATCTTACGAGGCGACGCGACGCGGCGCGACGCGACGCGATTCGATATTCGTTTCGATGGCGATTTCTGTTCCATTTTGGGTGACAACAATCGGGATTAGAGAAATATCTAAAAATATTGATGGGAATCGCTCAAAACGGGGAAATCCCTTCGGGCCATGGATGGCTGCCGTTGACGTATGCCACGCTTATGACTTTTTCGTTGGGCCCTCCGGGGTTCGGTCTCTCTGACTATATCTGTTGATTGCCTCTATTAAATGTTTAGTATAATTCTTCGTATGGAAAACGCTTTTAACAATGCAAACAATTTCACGGATTCTTTTGTGATTCTTCTGCCTTCAGGGGCTCCGATTAGCTCCTTCGCTCGGATGCAAAAATTCCTAGAGGCCTGACTCATACCAGGCGGAAATTCTAAATGTCTTATTGATACCTCATCACGCGTTACGTATCGGCCATAAGTTTAGATATGTGCACATATATATTTGTATTTGTATTTGTGTGTGTGTTGGATGCCACAGCCTCTAATTGCAGGTTATATAAACGAAAAGTGATCTTTTATTTGTCCGTTTCACACCTGTTTAGCTTATAAAACGCTTTAATGGGTTTCTCCTATAAATCACACACAGACACACACAAAAAAGAGTCAACTTTGGTGGGGTTCAAACAGAATGGCGGACCCCACACAACAAAGCCCCAGAACAAAGAGTAGAACCTCACAAAGAACCCTGGGTAAATGAACCGCTTTAGAGATCCGTTTTCGCTTTTTTTTTCTTCTTTTTTTGGTTTCCTGATTAGAGATCTTGACAGTTTTGTATAAGTTAGGGAAGTTCCAGAGAGATCTATCAATAAGGCAGATCGGATCACTCCCAGAACTTGCACAATATATTGTATAGGGGATGGCAGGATTATCTAGAAGTTTTCCAAAAGGCAATCTACCACCTTTGTTGATTTATTCTAAGATCTGGGAAGATCTATAAATTGTGTCGACCTTTAGATGCGTTGCGGAGAAGATTTCTTCTCTGTAATTTATTTAGCTCATGAAGATGCGACTTTCGGTTCTAGCAAGATCTAAGATCTTGAATCTAAATTAATCGACAATGATGATCGTTTGTTTTGGGATATCCCCCCCACAAACAAACAAAAATGGACTAGGTTAACCGGATGAATATCGAACATCGTTTTGTTTTGTAATCCGCTTAGACGGCTACCTGATGCCTGTGCCATGCAAATGTCAATACGGATTCTATTGTATACACTCTTAAGAGATCTCCGCTCTCATTGCGGGCAGGGATGGAGAGGTGACGTGGTGGTACGGGAGCGGATCAAAGTTTGTGGCGTTCCCAATAGGAACAACATATGTAGTTTTCGTGGGTCTGTTGGAGAACGTTCTAATCAGACTTCGGAGCAAACCAGCAATAATTTGCCACGCTGTGCTGTCTGTGTCTCTATCTACTCCACTTCTGGCCCACAAATAAGCTCAAGTTTAAGCCGCTTTTAATGAGGTATGCCCTGGCCTTCTACTGGGGCTTGACTCGCCTCGAGGCGGCGGCGGCAGCGGCGGCCTGAGTCTCGTCTCAGCTGTTTTGTCTGATAACATTATCGAATACAAAGCACTCCAATCGAACACATACACACATCATGGCATGGGGCATGGGCACTCCGCATACTTGACTCTATTGAAGCTAGTTTTGTTTGGTATACCCTTCCGAGGGGTAGTTGGGATTTCTTGGATTCGATGTTTTGGCAAAGCACAGCAGGAGACACAGACAGGCCCCTTTCCTGTTCCCGCTGGCAGAAATAGAACACCACCGAATGATCGATCTGATATGCACTTATTCCAGCGAATTTTATATGAATCCAGATCATATCGTAGAAAAGACACATCTGCAAGGGTATCTAAATCGTTGTCACCACTCATCCGATTCCTTTCTTGTTGTTTCTTAAATGGTTTTCTGTTTTTTGCTGTTGCTGGTGCTGCCGCTATTGGTTTTGATGGTGTGTTTCGAACGCTACTTTTGTTGGAGATCGTTTTTTTCGGTGGTGCCTGGCACCGCATCGCATCTTTTAGCATAAATTATACTCTCGACTAGATCGATGTATACTATTTAAAGAAAATGAAATGTTTTGCAAATTTTATAGAATTAATCAATGGCATGGCAGAAGAAGAAGTTAAAAACAGTTAAAACGGCAGCAGGCCGAGCCGACAGATCTCTTTCACTTTACAGACACAGAGGCACACACACACACACACACAGGAGGAAGAGGAGTGATAGAGAGAGAGAGAGAGAGAGAGACCGAATTAGTGCAGCTTCTCTGCTTATGGTGAATGATTGATTAGCAAGAGAGAGAGAGAGAGAGTGAGAGCGAGAGAGGGGGAGTGTGTGCTGGAGAATTTGCATAAAATTGCCAACTGTCAGACATTTCGTCTGCTCGCCGTCTCTCTTTCGCTCTCACCTGGCCCGGGCCATAAGTGTGCCATGTGCCATGTCTCGTGTGTCGTCGTCACAGCAGACAAGCCAAGACAAGACAAGACACAGCAGTCTCCGCAGCATTGACAGTCATCAATATTTCGTTATTATTCATTAATTCATTCACGACACCTTTTCTGAACTCAAAACCGAACTCTGACTTTGACGGGGCTGTGCCAGCCTGTGGCTCTTCAACTCTATTCTTACCTCTGCGGTGCCCCTCTTTAACGACTATTGTTGGTTTTTTTTTCTTTTAGTTTTTTAGCCGCATCATGTTCACAGATCAACAGCATTTGCATATGTATGTGTGTGTTTTTGTGCATTTAATGGCCGCCATTATGTATGTGTGTGTGTGGCGTGGCGTGGCGTGGCTGTGTCTCCCTCTTGTCTGGTGATTTGTGTAAATTTCCTAGTTTCGAGCATAGAATTGTATGAATTGCCATTTGCATAACCTTCAGCTGTGCAGAATAGAAAGCCATGCCATTGCCATCGAGATGTGAATAAATTTAATTACCTCCAAATAAGTTCTAGGATCTGCTGCAATCGATTGCCATGTATCGATAGTGTCGCCTTCAGGATTCCTTGTATCGTTTGGATTCAGTGTTGTGCAATGCCTTTTCTAATACGTTGATCATTCGTGCCCCAATTCGCGGGCAAATCAATCAAAATTTAGACACGACAGTTGGTTGCCAGCTGCTCTGGCTCCCTCCCTGTGTGTGTTTGTCATGCCCACACGCGTCTGGCTTCCACATCCAGATGTGGTTCTTGGTGGCTTGGCTTGGCTTGGCTCGGCTTGGCTCGTTCTGCCTCACATCCGTGTACAATTCAGAGTTTTTTCCAATTGACATCCGCTTCAGTTTCAGCTTTTGACACATTTTTTGTATATGATTTGTGATGAAGATGCAACCCACATTCGGAGTCGCTGGTGGAGCTTCTGTTGACACGGGCAGCGTGCTGTTGCTGTGTGGCTGCCTTGGCTCCACTGCCCACACAGACGGACGGACAGATGGCGATGGCGATGGAGCGTATGCGTCCTTGGTTGAATGCCGCATCGTGAGATTTAAATTAAAGGTTTACCTTAGCCGATGGGGCCACTACACACACATTGTTTCTGCCACATGAGAATCGCTAATTGATTGCACAGTGGTTGTCGAATAATAACTCTGGGCTTTAATTATGCTGCGAGCGGCGGCTGAGCGGGGCCAATGGGAAAGGTGTTAATATATGTATGTATGTGTGCACCAAGGGGGTGGGGGAGGCGGAGGGGGAGTTATAATTAATTGCCAGCCGTGGCACATAATTCTAGACGCCAGTGTAATTGCTTTGAACTTGGCCAGAAGCGGCATAAATCCATCTGCAGGCGGGCAGGCACAGCCATGCCATGCCATGCCATGCAACCTGTCGAACGGCATTCCTTCGGCAGCCGTCAAGCGTCAACCGGATCCTGTTCGTAAGAACCGCTGTACGTCCTTGAAACTGGCCGTTAAACTAGATTCCCGTTCCAGTTACAGTCCTTGAGACAAAGGGAGCAGAGCAGCAGCCTCTGGCCCCAAGACTCGGATCTGGTGAAGGGCACAAAACAGATCTTGCAGCTGCGATACAGCAGAGACGTGCCTCTGCCGCCTGCAGTCGAGTCGAGAGTTATTTATAGAGCATTATTAGCCCATCCAAGGTTGAGTACTGACCAAAGCAAAGAATCTCTGTGCACACAGATCCAATCTCTGATCATTAATCTCCATCTCCATCTCCAACTCTGTCTCCATCTCTGTCTCCACAAAAACAAAAACACTCGAAGCAGGGTTACGCAAAGATCTGAATGTATACTCCACTTTGTGCCGCATCATTAACCCCCACCCATTCACCGATCTCCAATCTCTTTCGAATTACAGCTCAAGATCCCCTTCAACGTGACATTCGCTCTGCGTGCCCGCGATCTGGTGGTCAGCATTGGCAAGAAGACCCTAAAGGTGGGCCTCAAGGGCCAGGAGCCGATCATCGATGGCGAGCTCAGCGGCGAGGTGAAGCAGGAGGAGTCCCTGTGGGTGCTGCAGGACAGCAAAACGGTGCTCATCACCCTGGACAAAATCAACAAGATGAACTGGTGGAACCGTCTGGTCACTACCGATCCAGAGATATCCACGCGCAAGATCAATCCAGAGCCATCGAAACTCTCCGACTTGGATGGGGAGACGCGCAGCATGGTCGAGAAGATGATGTTCGATCAGCGCCAGAAGGAGATGGGTCTGCCCACCAGCGAAGATCGCAAGAAGCAGGATATCCTTGAAAAGTGTGTACTCAAATAATGGTTTAGTTTATTCTTATTGATGTTTCGTTTGTTCATTCGCAGATTCCGACTGCAGCATCCCGAGATGGACTTTTCCAAGTGCAAATTCAATTAGTTGTAATATTCGCATGATTCACACTCTTGAAATGTGTAAATCTTTCACTATTCCACCACATTTACTGCTTCTACATCTTCAATCCACAACATCTACTGCATCTACTCCTTCCACAAACACTCTACATTCTTCTGCAACAAGATCGATTGCTTCTGCTCCTCTTTTCCTTCATTCTTCAAACACACACCCACACAAACACAAACACACACACAAAACTACACCACAACACAACCATCAACAAACGCAGAGAAATAAATAAATATTATGTGTATAACATAAAACATTTATACAACAAAAGAAAAAACCACAAAAAAAAACCCACAACTTTAAATATTTCCAATATGTTAATAACAATTTGTTTAGTGAAAGCGATACACGAAATTGATCAAAAGGGGCAGGCGAAGGAGCAATCTGCAGTCAAAAGATTGAGGTAATTATTCAAAATTTACTTCGATTCGATTTTCGAGCTAATTTGTTAACCATTTTCCCCTCCCCCTGGATTATCGTTGGATCGTTGGATCTTTCTGGAATTTCCCCACCCATCTGGCCGGGCACTATCGGGTGTGGTCTCGTCTCTGGATTCCCAGTAGTTCTTCTCTGGGTCATTGATCTGATTCAATTTGCCGAACTCGTTTCGATCAGTGGCTCATAAATTGTTGGATTGCCTAGGATTCGGATCTGTAAAGTGCTAAGCAATTCTTTAATGGTTTCCCTCCACTAATTTGTGGCACTAATTTGCTGTCTTGCCTTTGGGGTTCTCGAATGTTTTATTTGCCACGCGCCAGTGTTTTATTGTTTTGCTCTGTTTTCTGATAGAGACGAAAGCGTGAGACGAGGGCGTGACACGCACGACACTTAAATGAGAACCTTTCGGCTCCCATTTCTATCGAAAATTTAAATTTTGGAAGATTTAAATCTCTTCTAATGTGAGTGCCTCAAGTATTACCTTTAAGCATTTATCTTAGTCTTTTTTTTTCGTTGATATTCAGACGTAAATCTATAACAAAAATGTAAGTTCTTTCTATGAATAAATGTATATTTTGTAAAGAGTTTTGTTTCAATATTTCGCGAGACCATCTCTAGTTCAAAAGCTAAACATCTGACAGACCCCCCGTTTAGTTGTTAATTCTCGTGGGTCATTAATTAGATAAAACGTATCTCAAGAGTCAGTGTTTAACAAACCGTAGAAACAAAAAAAAGAGTTGGGGGAGTGGAACAATGTTTGAAAACCTAAAACTAATTAATGAATGGTTGCTTTTGGGGTGGAGGCCAAAGGAAGATGACTTTGGGGATAAGAAATATCATCATATCATCAGATCATCAACGTTTCTACACATCGTATGTGGGTGGGTGACTAGAGGCAGGGCATGTCATGCGATCTTATGCTTTACTTAATTAATTACCAATTAATATCATAAATTACTGTCATTTCGGAACAATACAAATTGTGCAAAAAATTATTCGCACTGTGCGACGGGGGGGAGTTCCGTCCTCGGTCCCCGTCCGCTACTAGCCAAGAGTCCGGAATAAATTGTAACAAATTACTGGTGGAGCGAACAGACACATACACATACCCCAGACAGAACTTGAAGTAGAACCGGATTTCGAGGTTTGAAATGTGGAATTTTGTTTGTTATAAATTGGAAAGTACAAAATGCTTTCGGTTTATAAAGATACATATATCCGCTTTTCGGTTTTTGCGCGGACCAATTAGAAGACCGGTTAAAAAGAAAGAGAAAGAGCGAGAGAGAGAAAGAGACCACTAAAGGGAAAGAGAAAGCCAATATAGAGAGCTATTAAGTAATCCCATAAATTTCCTGCATTCAAGAACATGAGTCATGTTTCGGAGCCAAGGATAGATAGATTTAGTCTGTGGTTTTGGTTTTTTTTTTAATTGATAAACCTTTCCACGTACAGGGAACGGCGAGCCCTTGGGGCATAATTACTGCAGAGGGGATCTATAGATAGATAGAGTATTCCTAAAAGTCGAAAGTCTATAAATAACACTCGTACGAGGAGTATTCAAATCAATTGAACTGTTAAATGACGCACGTGATGAATGCCCGTCTGCGGCTGTCTCCAGCAGCGAAATCAATAAATATTAAATATACACAAGCAAAAAACAAGAAAGAGCCAGCAATAAAAGCCATAAATAATGAATCCGGGTGCCGGGTTCTTGGGGTTCTCTTCTGTTCTGTGTATGTATTATTATATTATTTCGACAGCCGCCTCAAATTTTTGGTAATTTCGAGTGTTTCCCACATCTCACAAACACAAATTGCTCCCCGCCTCTGGGGCGTTCGTTCATTCTACTGCTTGCTGATGCTTGATGCCTGCTGCCTGCTGCCTGCTTGATTGTTTGCTGGTCGCGTGGGTTATTTCTTTTTTTAACATCATCGGTTTTTTTGTTTTTGTTTTCTGCCGGTAATTGCGGCCCATTTTGTTATTTTTAGCAAAAATTTCTGTCTGGTTTTTGCGTCCAGCCCATTAAGTATAACAGTCGAAAGTCTCTGTCTCAGGAGAGGTTGAGTGGGGCACGGGTACGAGCACCGATCAGGGCTGATGACTCTATTGTAAAGGCCAGCGTCATGCTGGGTCACGCCCCCTTCCCCATCTCCAGATCCAGCTTCAGCCCCAGTCCCAGTCCCAATTCCCATCGCATTGTCTCGCCTCATAAATTTGTCTAGACTTCGACTTTGATTCAAACAAAAGATTTAGGCAACGAACTGGCTTTGAAATTTCATTCCCTGGAAAGTTTTTTCCCTTCATCATATCAGGCAGCTTTTTGTCTGGCATCTCATTTCGAAGGTCAAGCTGCAGCAGTAGCAGAGCAGCGGCAGCGCAGCAGCAGAGGCAGCGTTAACAGTAAATGACTGGAGGCCAAAAGAGAAGTCGAAAAGAGAGTGAGGGCACTTTTCGCTAATGGTACTCCGATTTTCAGCGATTGTTTGTAACACATTGACCCTATATATAATTCTTGGTAAACATTACAAGAGTACAGGATATTCCCTATGGTGTGTTTGTGTGTTCTCTATAGTGGTCTCGCTCACTCTCCCTCCTTTCGCCATGCTTCTCCGCTTCAACGCTTTGGCTGTCTCTTTGTGTCTATATCGATATGCATCTGCAAGTGTAATCATCGATTTTGTATCGTTTTTCAAATTCAAATTTAAATTCAAACATAACCAGGTCGCTCCCGTCATTTCTTCATTTTATACAGGAACAATCCATCTGAAAGGGTATCAAAAGCTTCGTCTCCTCAGCTAGCCCTCCTTTCGTGTTTCTGCCGGTACCTCTGGCATTGGGTGTGTGATGGAGGCCCGAAACCAGACTTGGGCCTCGTCTGTGTGTCACCGTCTTGTCTTGGTCTGCTCTGATCGGCCCCTTCTGCTGCTGGTGATGGCGTCGCTGCCTCTGCAGCTGCTTGGTGGGCTTGTCACACGACGCCAATGAACTGTGGAGTGGAGGAGTGTGTCTGGGGCCCTGCCATTCGCTGCATGCGGAGATATTCCATGCAAATGTATTGGCCTGGCCCAAAAGATGTGCCTGTCTGCACAAGAGATTAATGTCATAGTGTCTCTGGGGCTTATGACCATTCCGTTTGGCATTTCATCAGCCATTCGGGCAGTCGTTGGTTCCAGGGTTCTAAGTATGGCCTGTCAATATATGGTATAATCGTACATACATATTGTATGTGTATCCGGCTGCGTTCCCGGACCTGGTGCCTACTTGTTGTCGCCCACTGCTGCTGCTGGTGCTGGTGCTGGCGCTGCTTCTGTTGCAGTTCTTTCTGTGGTTGCCTGCTGCTTGTGGCAGTTGTTGCCTTCACTTTTTTGGGCTCCCATTGCCTGCAGGAATTTCCAATTAGCTTTTGGCTATCGCACAATTTGTTTGCCTGCTTGCTGGCTGGTGCCTGAATTTTTGCATTTGCATATCTGGATTGAGCGATTTATCGATGCTATTAGCGCGCGGGTTTTTCGGTGGGATACCAATTTATGGGTACAACTGTTTTGAGAATGGTATTTGTACGTATAACAGAACATAAGCTGTTATATGCTCTACAGTTCTCTGCAAAGTGCCTGCTGTTAAGGATTTAAGCCTTGAAATCCTTTGTTCTGAACTCTATAAAACCACCATTCACCTATTCTACTGCCATTTCGTGTCTAATTTCTTCTGTTTTACATATGTACGAGTATTTATGTATTTCTTGTTGCCAACAGCGAATTTTTTATGGGACCCCAAACATTCGCTTGGCCATTCCGTCCGGCATCCAGCGTTATACAGCAGCTGTTGCCACCGTTCACCGCTCTCCGATAGTGATCTATTAATTGGGCATTTTGTTGTTTAGCTTTCGGATTTCGGCTTTGTCTGAATTATGACTAATTTTATGGTATTTAGAGTGCGGGCGACAACACAATTTATTAGCCCCCAAAAGTGGCAGAGTGGAAGTGTCTGTCTGTCTGTCTACCTGGGGAATGTTCTGGATGGAATAGCTGTGGCTATGCCTATGCCTTGGGAAAGTCTTTTTTGGAAAATTGTAACAAGATCTCCTTAAAATACACAGTATTCCCATTGTATGACGCACCTCTGGCCATTCTATTTATTTTTGTAGCCGCCATTTAATGGGTGTTATATGAATTTCAATCCATGAATCAGTTTCAGCATCAACTTCCTTTTGGGTTTTGTTTGCTAAAATTAATGATATCAACAAGACGAAAACAAACAATTTGTTTGTCCAGCTGGAGATACGATCGTGGGAGGTCGAGAATTATACACAGGCCTTTCGAAAAAAACCAAAAAAAAAACGGGAGGGAAGGGGCCGGGCCGGACCGGGCCGTTGTTGGATAATCAGAGATTATTAATAATACAAGAGTATCATTTGTTAAACATTTCATCATTTGTTGTTGTTCTTTATGCGGTGCTCATCATCCGGGAATGTTGTGTGTGTGTGAAAGGCAGATGATGATGCATCGTTGCATAGATCCATATGGCAGTAGATCGGATAATTAGAGAATGATTTCACTTGAACAAGCCTCGGCATAGAGGAAGTTCTTATTGGAGATTCCATAAGCAAGAGAAGGCTTGAGACTTGAATTGCATAATTTGATATGCAGAGAGCTGTGCAGCTCTCCAGGAAGTGCACCATCACTGGGGAATGTAATTTGAAGTGGGGGGCTTCATAAGAAAAACTGAGCAACGAGGAAGTCTTAGAGAGAGATTCGAGTGGGAAATGTTGAGTGGATTCTTAGCTGGAGGTCGAGAATCAATGGATTCTATGCATCACAGATTTCCTAATAAGTCTTGCCGGATTTTTACTGACTATGCTATGGGTGGGCTTAGCTCTCAAATCCTAACGATCCCTAATCTCCATCTCCACCACTATTTTTGGTTTTTTGTTTTTAAATTTAATTGTTTTTTGTTTTTTATCTTTTCGCTTTACAACTGTCTTTATCTGGGGTCTTACATCAATTCGTTAGCTGTTTTAATTATCATTTACTTTTCATTAGCTAATTAATGGTTAGGCTTTCGGGCCCTCCCTCCAGTACCCCCGCCCTGCGCCTGTGCCCGCAGTGCACTTGCATAATTATTCACACATTCGTCTGGCTAAATATATAAAACAAAAAGTCAACACTAAACGACGTGTCATTAAGGCTGACATGGGAAATGCCCGCCTCGATCGGAGTCCGACTTTTGGAGTCGGCAAATATTACATGTATATCAGCCCACTAAAGAGGGGGCCATACCCATACCCATACCTCTCTCTAGAGATATTTGCATAGTTTTCACCCCTTGTAGTACTTGTACATTAATTTCCATTTACTTAGACAGTTTCTCTGATTGGAATATCATATGGGGACGGCAGAAAAAGCAAGCACTAAAGTGAGGTTAACTTATTTGCAAAGCAACGCTCTCGCTCTCGCCCTCTCTCTCTCGCTCTCGCTCTCAAAGAACAGCTGAGAGGCCGGCCCCACTGTCCGTCACTGTCTGTCTGCCTCCCCTCTTTCCCATCAGCTGCTGCTTAGCGTGCTCATGCAAATTTGACCTTGACACAATTTCCGTTTCATAACAGAAAAGCAAACAAATGAGCGAGGGAGGAGGCAGAGCAGAGCGCAGAGCAGAGGGGGCCAGAGTGTGACGGCGGCGACACACATAAAAGAGACAACAACAGAGAGTCGGCAAGGGAGGGGCACCGGGTGCGCAGGTGAGATGGAGACAGAAACCCGTGTAATAACTCAACCTCAAGTGCGGGCCAACTAAACAACAAAACAAAATCTCCGCTTTTTTGCGGCTTTTGCAGTGAGAGAAATTTAAAAAAAGGCGCTAGAGATCGATAAGGATCGATTCATGTTAGAAAAGTGCCACAGGATATGCCGCTGTAGTTACAGTCCTCTCGCTCTGGCTGGTATCATACAGCTACTCCTCCGAATATGCTCATTTGCTGCCTATCGATTGTCTTCTTATCGTTTTTTCAAATTTAAATTCAAATCAGCAGAGATCGGTGTATGTTAGAAGAGCGCCACAGGATATGGTTCCTATCAAATAGCTACTCCTTCTCATTTCTTTTTCTATGTATCGATTTGCACCCGAATCGATTACTTACCGTTTTTCAAATTCAAATTTGAATTCAAACTTTTTTTAACACTTGCCTCTTGCAGGTTTTCTACAGATTTTCTCCAAGTGTATGCCGTCGTCGTTACACGTCGCTACATCGCCTGTTGTTCGCCACCGGCATTCAGCATTCACATGGCCAAAAGTGGCTTACGAAAACGGTTTTTATTTAACAGCCAAGAAGTCAAGTCTGAGAATTGCATGCTCTGAACTTTGTTTGAAAGCGGCGTTGAAAGGGTGTGTGGGTGCGGGGATTGCACAAGCAGAGATGAGTAGCATGCGATGGGGGGGGGGGAGGAAGACCAGCCTCATTGGAAATTCTAATAAATCAGTGCAGATGGGAATCCAATCCAAAGCGATCCCAGGCCTGGGTCAGGTCACCGTCACCCGATCGCACGATCAGCGGCGGCGAAACCTTTTTGCTGATGGGATCTTGATCAAAGGGGAACTCGCCGACCAATTTTGAGTCATGCTTGGTGCCAAATTGGCTGCTCCGATGGTCCACAAAAAAGTTAAAGCTATAACCGATCCTCCTCTGAACACAATGAACTTCTAATTAATATCAATTTTGTTGGGCATTGTTTTTGCTTTTCCTTCCAAGCTAAATTCTTAATTTCTATTATTAATTAGTTAACACATTTCGCGCATTAATGAAGGAGAGGCAGAACGACTCATCGATGGCACGTGGAAGCGTTTTTTTTTTTTTGTTCTTTCTTCTTTTTATTACCGCTCCCCCATAAATATGCACATATCTCTATGGCTGCGCCCCCCTTCATGCTGGGATCGAATGGGAATACATTCTTGGCGGACACCTTGCGACAGGGATTTGCATGGGAAATTAACGGGTGTCGGTATCGTGTGTGGCATGGCATGTGCCATATGCAGATCTCCCTCTCTCGTGAATGGGATCCAATTAAAAAGGCTTAAACTTCAGACTGCTTTCAATATTCCCATAAAGCGCTTCAAGTGTGAGGATTATTTGCATCTTTCCGGATCGTTCTTAGATCATTTCCACATTTACCTTCTTGGAAATAAGCAGAACAGACTGATCCATCATTTGGATGATATTTATTGTAGATGGCATGGATGTTTTCATCATCGCAGATCGTATCCCCGCAAGTTTACATCGTGTTTCATCCTCCTGCCTCAAATGATATTTTAATTGATCTTTTTCGAAAGTGAAAAGCCAGAAGAACCGGCAGACGGGTCGTATGCGCAATCGAATGAGCGAGTGAGCGAATGCCAATTCCAAATCCGTTTCGGTTTCCAGTCATTATCCGCTTTAAAGATCAGGCCGCACAAAAAAGGAGCCAGCCTCTTCAAAATGTTTATTTGTGTATCTCGTTACACAATAATAAATTTGTGTGTATTTAGTATACATATATTTTTGTGGATTCGCTACCAAATTGGATGCTTCATTTCGGCTGCTTCCCCATTCTTATGAGGCTCTGCTTCTGAGGCTCGGAATCTCGTGGGTGTTTTGTGTCGCTGCTTCTGCTTCTGTCTGTCGGCTGTCGTGTATGATATTGTCAAATCTCAAGTGCCAGATCGACAAAGTGAAGGGAGAAGTGTCTGATCTGGCTCTGACGCTGGCTCTGGCCTGGCTCTGGGAATGCGATCAACCTGATTGAGTTTCGACTTCTGGCGACACGTGTCGCACCGAAACTCTTATGGAATTTTCCCCCCCCAAACAAATTTCCCATTGAAACGTCATCCAATTTGCTATTAAAGCAAATTGCATGCCTGAACAGAAATTGGCCAACATTTAGCATTTACTTTGGCCTTTTTTTTTCTTTTTTTGTGCACAAGGTTATCAAACAGCAAAACAAAATTGAATGCAATTAAAGTTTGCATTGAAGGCAGCCGCCGAAAAAACCAAAACCAAAACCAAAAAATTGTTATGTGTTCTCTTAAACAATTTTAATAACCGAATGCAATTTCTGTATCTATGTGAGTGTTTGAAGTGTACGAGTATCTCTGTGTCAGTGTGTGTGTGTGTGTGTGTATTTTAATTCTTTGGCACGTTTTTGGCTGAACAAAGTGCAATAACATTTAGCAGGGCATAAATTAAAGCTCTTTGACTCTCAACTTGTTACAAAATCAATCTTAACAAAAGAACAAAGTGGTTTTCGTTTTTTTTTTTTGCGCGGGCATTGAGTTAATTTCTGGTTAAAAAAAAAACCATAAAGTCTGGACTGGTGAGGAAATAGTTTTTGAAATAAATTCCACTAAATTCTTTAAAGAACCCCCTAGTTATAGCCCCCTACTGTAAATGATTCAGAAAACTTGTTCAACTGTTTTTCCTTTGAAATTCTTGAGACAAAACCCTAATTATCTCCCCCAAAAAACTCTTAAACTATTTTCCCGTTCAAATTCCTCCAAAAAACTGTGCGTCTGCGTCTGCGCATTGCTGCAATCAAAATGAAACCAAATCAGTTTTTTTTTGTGTATTTTTTGTGGCATATCAAAGGAAAATCCCGACTTTAAATCGCGATTTCAGCAATAAATTCCAATTCATTTGTTGATCAATCGGCTGTCCCCACTATATATATATATATATATTATAAGATTAGTGCTTTATGTCACGGGGGCGGCAGGGGGGGGGGGTGGAGGTGGGCGATGATTATGATGAATGATGGGGGTTGGGAAAATTTGCAATTGGCAAAGTCGTACGACACATCCAACAGCAGCAAAATAAAACCAACTTCAATAAAAAAAAAGGGGACACAGCACACAACAAAAACAACTCAAGATTGTAAACACGTTTCGGGTTTGTGTTGCTGCGGTGTGTGGCATGGCATTAATGGGCCAAGGGGCGTGGCAATATGTACTGGCTATACTCTTGAGCTGGGAGTACTTTGATTTTGGACAGATGGAGGGATCCCTCAACACCTGGTAAAATACAATTTAAGAGTAGCATTAGAGAAAGTTCTCCTCCAAAGAAGAAGTCTTTGTGGTAGACATATAGTCATCAAACCATAGTTCTATGTACTTTTTTATATTCTCTTTGGAAATGTGTCTCAAAACGATCAAAGATCAAAGACTATCCCAAGCTACGGAACCCAAAACTTGCCTTCTTAGCTTAATTTTGGATGGGCATGGGCTTTTTCGTTTTGTCGATAGAAATAAAAAAGGATAATCGATAAATATCAGTCACGAAAATAATCAAAGATCGATATTCAAGAGTATCTAAAGCTGCGGCTCTCGGAACTCGCATTTCTTTCGTGTTTTTGTGGCTAAAAGAGAGACCGACTTGTCACGCACTTTTGTTGCTGTTGTTGCTATTTTGTTTTGGTTGTCTCTTTTAGCCAAGTTAGCTTGTTGTTGTGGTAGTTGCAGCAACTACAACAACATTTAACCATTGAATGTGGTTTTCGGAGGCAGGGGTATGCACTATAAATATAAATTTGTTGTCATTTACCTGCTTGGGCGCATCCATGGTTGACCCAATGAGCGTAAGGGAGATGACTATCTACAAGGAGTACACACGTGGGTGGCTGGGATGGCAATAGTTCCACTCGATCGAATTTCAATTAGAGTACTTTTTCCTTCCACTCTTTCGCTTTTCGTCTTTCGTCTTGTCTTTGTTTCACTTTTGAGTCTACTTTGCGTTTATTTACAAGTTTTTTTTGGGCTTAGTTTTGAAGGTTATCAGTGGATATTCCGTTCGTTATTTTACAATTATTTGTAACTTTTGAAGTGTGTCACTTTTTTTTTTGGGTGTGTTTTCGATTTCTTTCACGCGCAATGCAAAAAAAATTTTGAATTTCGACAATTTTTCAACTTCTGCCACAACTTGAATCTTGAATTTTGGAAATGATCAATTTTCGCATTCACTGGAAAACTTGTTCGGAAAACTCGGATTCAGATTCGAAGCTTTTGGCGGATATACTGGATATGGAAATGGAAATATGGTAGCTATAAGGTAGCTGCTGTGGAACGGCTGAGCCAAATTGAACGCAACTGTTGAGTGCTTTTTCTGATCTGCTCTTTGCTCTGCTCTGATCTGCTCTTTGCTCTGCTGACGCGTGCACACTCCGTTGCGGCTGTGCGGTGAATGACGGCGACTGCGGCCGCCCCATGCCTCAAGTATTAAACAAAAAATTGTACATTAAACATTGTTTGCACACACACACACACAGAGACACACAGGCAGAGATAGAGACAGAGAGTAGTGCTGCAGAGAGCATAGATAGATACTCGTACAAGGAGAGGGGTGTAGCGGTGTGCGGCGGGCGGCGGGTATAAAGGTGTTTAATTTCTATGGCGCTTTTTTTTTGGTGCTTTAGTTTGATGCTGAACTTTTGCGGTTAATGCCAAAAGTTTGATTGGGCTGAGAGAGTACAGTAGTGAGAAGAGAGGAACAGGAGTGCAGAGAGGGAGAGCGGAGAGTGCTAGGAGCAGCGATCAGCAGTGCAGAGTGAATCTAGGACTGGGATCAGCAGTGTTGAGAAAGTGGGAACAGTGCTGTGAGAACAAGAGTGGGGAACAGTTCTAGAAGTGGGCACCATGGATTGTGTAGAGCAGCAAGCGACTCCTGCAGAGTGGGAACAGTAGCTACAGGAGAGTGGGAACAGTAGACACAGGAGAGTGGGAACAGTAGGCACAGGAGAGTGGGAACAGCTGTGCTGCGAAAGCTACAGCCACGGCCGCGCCGCAGCTGCAACGCCGGCAGAGGCGCTGCAGTTTCAATATCAAGGTCACAATAGTTTCCATTTCATTCCGTGGCCTTTTCTCTCCCTCTTTTTCTGTTCCCATTTGCTGGAATCTAGGCGCCAACCAACTCCAATTGTGTAATGCACATTTAATTGTTCCTCTCCCACATGCGGGGCTGCCATGGGGGCCATACATATACAAATATCTCCAAAAGTCTGATCAACTTTTTGCTGGAAATTGTGAAATAGGTTTTTTTTTTGTTTGGGTGTTTCTTTTTTTTTTGGTTTTTTTCGGTAAGTCTGCTGCCTTTTAGCACGTACACAAAAGAGAAGAGATGGATAAAGATAGATAGTTAAAAAGAGAGAGAGGGAGAGAGAGAGAGAGCTTGAGTGGCGACCTTGACACATATTTCGGTGGCGGCTGAAGTCAACGACACCTGTTCCAATGGTGGGAGGGGGATAAAACGTGTTGTTGGAGCTTGGATTTTTATGAATGACTCATGCATGAGAAAGCGACGAGCAGGAGAGAGGGGGGAAGAGTATGCCAATGAGTTAGAGAGAGATGGCTGTATGAGAGAGTATTGGGGCAATGAACTTGATTTCAATGGGGATTTGAATGTGTTTGAAATGGTTTAAACGATGGAAAATGCTTCAGTTATCGAATGCAGATGCCATTGCAGGGGATCTTGTTATACAATCCTCGTATAACATATATAAAAGGCGTAATAAAAGGGTAAGTGAAGGCAGGAGGAGTATACCAATAATAACAGATACAACACACCCTGAGAAATGATGAAAAAATATATAATAAAAACCATACAATGTTAAACGATTATAGATATACCATAGGGGAAAAGATACAATATTTAATACGATTTCCGAAATCTGTATAACAGTTAATACTACTCCCCCCCCCCACTCGCTGCCCACAAATAACCCATAAATCAATGGCACCACCCCAGGCATCAATTCACATTTCATCAACTGGGAATTAACGTTCCGTTCGGAATACCATCTGATAAATACGAAACATTGGGAACTCCCCCACGAATCGAATCAACGCTGCTGTGCTATCTGTATCCCCCTCCCCTGCACTCCCCGCCACTGCCCTGCGACATCTCGCCACAAAAAATCCAAAAAAAAAGAAACCTTTATTTTTTATTGATTATCGCATAGCCGAGACTCGTATTGTATTGCCGATGGTCAGTTCTGTTTTTGTTTGCCCCATGACGAGGCAGATTTTCCAGGCCAACGGCTGTGCCACGTCCCCCGTCCCCCGTACCCCGGCCCCCGCCATCGCTTTGCAGCTTAAGACCCGGCTTAAACGGCTCTGTTTAGCATTCAGCTGCGAATTGCCTGTTAATTTCTAGCCAAAATATTGTTGTATTTAGCCCCAGTCCCCACCAGTCAGTGCCTCCCTGCCTGGCCGCCACAACACAATGGACAGAAAGACAGGAAAGTGGATCAGAGCTCAGAAAAGAACCTTGGCTGAAATGCAAATTAAAAATAATATTTTCCCCTACGCTTTGCAGGAGGGAGGGGCGGTGGGCAGAATTAATGCCAGATCCGACGAGGCCTGGGGTCTCAGGCGAGGTGGGAGGGGTGGGGGAGGAGGCAGCATTTGATCGCTTGACAAATGCCAAAACCACGGGCCAGCCGCCGCCTCGCCATCCGCCAGCCTTGGCAGCGACTTACCCGCGCGGCTGCTAGTCGCTGAGGGGTTTTCTGTCCAGCTCTTAAGCTCTGGCTCGGGCTCTGTCTCAGGCTTTAATTACAGTTACTACTCGCTCTAACGGTGTCTAAGCTGACATTTTGCATGGCTCGAATGGCTCGAACGGATCGAATGGGTCGCAGGGGGATCGGGGGAGAAAAGATAAAACCAAACCCAAGTGCAAAAGTCATGATTAGACAAGAGGGAAAAAATATGCCTTGGAATGTGGCAGGGATTTGTGGGAAACTGTGGACTACTGGAAGAAATCCAGGAATGCAACGTGCGCTCTTTGCTTAAGCAATAATAGCGAGAGAGAGAGAGAGAGGAGCGGAAAGGATAAACAATCCACACACGATGCAAGCGCTGAAGTAGAAACAGAAAAGGACAGCAATATAGTAAAGATCCTCTCCCGCTGCAGCAAATGAGAACAAATGACAAGGGTACCAAAGAGAGCATCATAAAGAGAGTAAGCTTTAGGCCGAGCTTCCGCTCTTGCACATTACTTCATTTTCTCTCCGCCCCCGCAATCGATGCGTTCATTTGGAAATCAGCTCCGCGTTCTTTTGTGATTTTTTCCCCGTGAAAAGCGGAAAAGTGATGCAAAAACATCGGGCAATGGTCGCGCAGGCGTGTGAAAAGTATTGGGCATGCAAATATGTTCCCAAAGGCAGAAAATAATAGAAAACAGGAAAATGGCGGGCAAAGCTCTGTCTCAATGTGCGAAGGTGAAGTGAAGTTATTTCGGTGGAAAAAAGCACGAAAAAACGGAAGCGGAACGCCCTCGATCTCGTTAATGCCAAGAGCTGCCTTGTTTTCTTTTTTGGCACGTGGTTTGCGGCTCGGTTCGCGGTGTCGGTATCACTGTGTGTGTGTGTGAAGAGAACAAAATGTAAACAAAGCAGCGCCACCTATGGAGATCTCGTGCATCATGGCAAAATAAACGGTACTATCTAGATATCCAAGTGTAATACAGGTGAGTCATAGAAATGATAGGCCTGGCCTCTCCTGCTGTCCAACTGTTATACCCTTTTAGCCACTCGATTTCTTGCCAATTTTCCATAATTAACATTCCAAAAATGCTATAAATCTTTGCTAGATTTTATGACAACTCTAATTACCAATAATCGCAGGTGTTAAATGATCTAAAGAGTGGAAAATTAGAGGCTATAGGTGGGTAGGTGGGTAGGTGGGTAGGGGGGGATGACCAATGTCGCATTGCTTATCGGTCGTTGAACGAGAGGCCGAGACGTTTATTAGCATTCTTTTTCGCTTAAACGAACAAAACATTTTGGCAAATCCATTGGCTACGCTCAACATGAATAACTTAATAAATAATATAAATTAAAAAACATAAACAAAAAAATAATATATTATGGTGTCTGTCGAGTGACGTGCAGCTGTCAAAACTGTTCGAAAAGACAGCGGTGGCACTGAAGAGTGGCAGAGTGGCAAAGTGGAGACCCCGGACTCGTGCCTCGTTTAATTTTTCGGTAGCTCAATCAAATTATAATCCGCGTCCGAAAACTATCAAGAAATAACAAGCTTGCAAATTATTTACAATTAATACGTACATGCTCGTACGTATCCCCGAACGGAGTATGCATGCGAAAACTACAAAAAACATATACTCGTATCTACAAGATATGGAAACCTTCAACTGACTGCGGTTTCGAGCATTCAGTTTTGAGGCTGATTTCAGGCCAGATTTCAGATTTCAGATTTCACTGGGCTGAGGCTATGCGATGGACGGATATCAACTGCCCTTGCCACTGTTTTTTCTTTTTTTTTTTGTGTTTCTTTCTGTTTTGCTAAACGCTCCCTCTAAGGTCTCTCTGCGAAAGCGGTGGCAAAGGCCTCTGTCAAGGCTCCAAAGTTGTGGAAATGGAATGAAAGGTATCGTAAAGTATCGTATTGGAAATATGTGGAGTATGGTATATCCTGTTCTAAGGCGAAAGAGGAGAGCTGGCGCTGGGGGGGGCTTTTTGGTGGGCCTTCTCTTCGACTGCCTGGGGTATGCTTGGGACGCTCTTTTGATAAGTCGTGCCACCTGATAGAAGTGCCGTGAAAGTAGCCAGAGGAAGCGCCACTAAATCAATCCAGTACTGCGGGTACCCATTGAACCAAGAATTCAGTTGACTAGCGGATCCCATTGATCTAGTGATCTACAAAAATTCTCCCCAAATCTCCTCAGTTCATATAACAGTTTGAAACAGCCTCCTTTTTGTATCATTTAAATGGTAAATTAGCTACGTATAACAATTCATATAACAGTTTGTAGCAGCCTTTCTTTTGTATTATTTAAAATTTTAAATTAGCAATGTATAACAGTTTGTGTAACAATTAAACACACAGTTCTTATGACATTTAGTAGAACAGTACATATAACAGTTTGTTTAAATTAAATGGTAAATTTGAAAAGTAAAACTGTTGGTATAACAGTTAATATGAAATGACATTTAGTATATATATAGTAGCCTCCCTTTAGTATCATTTAAATAATCATCGAGTAACGTTCCCCATATAACACTTGGCTGCCGTATAACACGATCCAAATTCAATTTGTTACATTCTTCGAAGGCGTCTAATGTTGTTGTGCTTAATGTTGATAATTTCTTGCATTTTTCCAAGTCAAGTGGTTTCCGGCTCTTTTGTTCGGAGTTACCCATTCGTCTACCCCTCCGCACGTACGAATGTCTATCTCTCTGGCTGTCTATCTAATGGCCAATTTCGATTCTTTATAGACCCCATTAGGAGAGCAAGAGCCCCCAAGCACCCAAGCAGGCCCTCTCTCTCTCCCTCTCTCTCTGTGTGTGTGTGTTTTGTATAACAACTCCATTTACTGGTTAATGGTTAATGTTTAATGGCCATTACTCATCATCTGCGTATACTTGATATTTGTTGAACGCTCTCAAGAGACCTTCACAGAAAGAGTGGCGGAATGGCAGAGGCAGGGTCTGCGAGGCGTGGGCCGCCTGGACACGCATCACGGAACTGGAACTCTTCCGGAAGAATTGCTCGGAAATCCGTCTTTGTCTTTGATTTATTACACACCAGCCGCTGCCCTGCCGCTGCCTCTGCCGCTGCCCTGCCTCTGCCCTCTGCGGAGATCTGTGTTCGTTTTGGCTAATTGCTGGCTCTGCCTGGCCCTCGAATGTAATCCACTTCCACTCTCAAGTTCTGATTTACTGATTTAGCTGATGGAAGCGGAACGTACTTCCTCGTTTCAATTAGACTCGAATTGTGGACTCGACGGCTGGTGGTTGATGGTTGCTGGTTGATGGTGCACATGCCACAAACAGGGTCATTCATTGGCGTTGCAGAAGAAGGGTTTTGCCGTTTCCCACGCCGACGCTTTGGTTCGGTTTTGCCGTTCCATTAAAAATGAGTATCACAAATGGATTTGCATTCATTAATGGTACAATCTCCGGTTCTCCATCGTTACCTAATGAATACGTTACCCACACCAGCACACCTCCCTCTGTGCCCCTCTCTCCCCCTCTCTCTGAATCGATTTGCCAGATCATTTGGCATTATATAAATAAACATTAGAGATACTCGTTGAAACGTTCAACGCGTTTGATAATTGCTCGTGTGCCCCACACACACACACCCATACTGGTGCTGAGAGTCCAATCAATTGCCTAGCAACGACAGACGACATTCAGTCTCCCTCCATTCTAGATCTCCCGATTGAGTGGGTGGTGCGGGGTGGTGCGGCTTGTGGACCCACCTGCCCAGCAGCCAAAGGGTTAACGACAGATGGCTGAAATATCGCAATATCATGGGGCAATTATGAACGGGTCTGCTTTTTCAGTGTGCCTTAATGTGCGACTACGTGCATTAATTGTTCGGCCACATAAAACAGGGCCAAAAGGGGCTCACCGTGGCCAGCAGTGGGGTGGGGAGGGGAGGGGAGGGGAGTCGGAGTGTGGGGTGAGTACAACAGGTGGCAGGGTGACTGCAGTTGCAGCTGGTGCTGCTGCTGGTGCTGCTGCCAGATGCCAGATGCCGGGTTCAAACTTACACTGGACTACAGGATGCGATGGGAGATTCGAGAGATGCAAATTGTCGGAGAAAGGTGTGAGGGCGGGCAAATCCATTTAAGCCAAAGGTTTGCCTTGAAGATTTCCCTGAGATTTCCGCTCAACTGAAAATACTTTTCACTCATTGATCTCTGGATTTACCTTTTCCAGCTAGCCTCCCTCTATTCATCCTCGATCCATCCCCGATCCATACTCAATCCATCCTCAATCCATCCCCAATCCATGCCCAATACATCCTTAATCCATCCCCGATCCTTCCCCAATCCATCCACTATTCATCCCTAATCCATCTCCAATCCATCCTCAATCCATCCGCAATCCATCCCCAACCCATCCTTAATCCATCCCCAATCCATCCCAAATCCATCCCCAATCCATCCTCAATCCACCTCCAATCCATCCCCGATCCATCCCCAATCCATCCTCAATCCATCTCCAATCCACCTCCAATCCATCCGCGATCCTGTTGTCTAGTGTTCTCTAATGCCTCACTTTGCAAATTCGAATTTCAAATTCAAATTCAAATAAATATGTCATTTGCGGGGCAGCGACTGCTGCAACAATTTTTATACATCTACATTTCTGTGTTGATATTTTTTTATAGATTTCTACATCTGCTGTTGAGTTATGAATGCGAAATGCTTAAGGCAATTGCCAATCGTAAAGATATACACGCTGCACATATATACCTACCTATCTATCTATCTATCTATCTATCTATCTATCTATCGATGTAGTGCATCAGCAGCAGCCGCAGCAGCAGATGTGAGAGAAAAAAGGCACAAATTAGACACGATTTTCATTTGACGAATACACGATTCCCACCTCCGCCCCCTCCGACGCCACCATGTCCATACCCATATGGAATGACAACATTTATATGGAATACATACACAGATGCAAATGCAGATACAGATGCAGATACAGATGCAGATATATGCATATCGTAGCAAATGATGATGAGATGTTCAGGTTTTTATGGAGGAGATTGAGTCGGAGACCCCAAAGGTGATAATCACAGCAGCAGTTTACCCTTTTTTTCCCCTCTCTTTGCTAATTGGATCTTAAATTACAGGCCTCCCCTCTAAACAGCTGAGTGGCAGAGCTGGAAAGGGGCTGCAGGAGGGGGGTGGGTAGATACTATATTTATTGTATCTTTAGTAGGGCACACAGCTGTTCAAGCAAGCATTCAGATTGAAGGAGATTTATCGCTTAAGCCAGCTGCCAGCACACACAGGTCTCCAAGCACCTCCTGCCATTGGTAGCTCCTTGGGCCAGAGAATTGGAATCCATTAGCCTTTATTCGCTCCCCTGAATGTGCCCCAAAACGTGGGCTGCAACGAAAATCAACCCATCAATCAGTCATTTTCCGAACCGACCCTGAAGTCGGAATATAATCGACACAACAGAACAGAACAGAACAGAACAAGGCAGAACCGATTGAACAATTTGCCAATTTGCACTCTCCAATTTGCACTCTTCCAATTTGATTGCACTTTGATTTTCATTCGGATCTAGCGAGTATTCACATTTTTTGTGGCACCGCACAGGCGCCTCAGCCTCAGCCTCAGCCACAGCCACTAAATTTATGCATAAACTCGCACACAAAAAAAAACAAGAAATAAAATCTGAAATATTTGCTGTTTTTCAGATTTTGTGGAATTCTCGCGCAAATTCTTAGGAAATCGCGTAAAAGCGTTAACCGCAAAGAAATCAAATGAACAAAATTAAGAAACCGAGGCAAATACACTGCAAGAAATCACCAAAAGTGCGGGTAAGTAAATCAATCTATAAAATTATATATTCTCATGCTCTGAGTCTCCTTAAAAACATTAATCCAAGGCCTTCACTTAATTTAAACATCTTTTTTCATCCCTAAACCATATTTCGTTACAATCGAATTACTGGAAATTGTTTCTTCCAATTTGTATATCTCTATCCTCTACCCTCTCCACACTTTTTGGATAATCTTTTCCTTTCTATAGAGTATACGTACGTCTACTTACCTTTTGGCTTGTCTTCACTTTTTGTGTGGTTTATTCTGCTTTATTTTATTTTATTTTATTGAAATTTTCTTGTTATTTCGCGGTGGACTTTAGACATCTCAAAACAACAACCAAATGTGACGCATTTGTTGCTTATTTGCTGCGGAATTTTGTGGTTCCTTATTTTTGTTTTTTTTTTGTTTTTGTGTTTGTTTTTGGTTTTTTTTTTGTTGCTCGATTCGATTGTTTTTCTTTTTTGTTCGATGTGTCAATGAACGCGTTTGCTCACGTTTTCTTGTGGCTTCGTTCTTTCATGGGTTTCCCTCGATTTGGATTTGTTTGGATTTTCTTTGTTGGTTTTTTCCTAAAATTTGGACACTGGCGTTGCCTGGGTTTTCCCGGTTTTCAGTTGGTTTTTTCGAACACGGGTAAATGTTTTGCTGGTGCCTTCCTGAAGAGAACTCCCGCTGCCGGACAATGTCATTTGACAACTGTCAATCCGAAAAAATTCGAAATATTGAAGAGCCTCTGGCTCGGGCTCTGGCTCTGGCTCTGCCTCTGCCTCTGGCTGCTGCTCTGTCACACGTTTCATCAATTTTTCATTTAAGTTTAAATATAAATTAAAATTCCACTACACGTAATGCCAGCTCCCCGCCCGCCTCTGCCCCTACCTCTGCCTTTGCCTTCGGCGGGGCGCAACGAATTCTCTTTGCCTTGCATTCCACAGACACGTCAACGACGACGGTGACGTGTCTGCTACCCCTCCCCCTCCCCCCCTGCCGCCGTGCGAATCCCCATCGATACCCCAAATATACCCCAATGTATCTTTTGCTCTGCTCATTATCTGGCGACCGAATGCCACATCACGTACACACGAAAATCCAGCCAAGTTCTGGCCACATTTACGTGCCCCAAAGGTTCCATTGATTCTCTCGAGTTCTGTCCAGCTGTTGCCGAGGCGTTCGCAGTGGGCAGTGGGCAGGGGGAAGGGGGAAGGGGCGTGGCATATCGTTGTTAAAGTTCACTTAAAACTTTGTCATTTGTATGCGACGCTGCGGCAGTGTCTCTGGGGCATGAGAAAGGTCATGCGAGGTGCGAGGTGCGAGGCGACAGCAAGTTCGTTGTCCAAGTCTTTTGATTGAAATGATTGAATGTTTTGCCCATTACCGGAAGCACAGCCGGGCCGACAAGTGCCGATGATTGAATGCGATACGGAGGAACGTGAAGGAAGTGCCACGGGGCCGGGGGCGGGGGGGAATGATTGAATGACTGAATGATTGCCGTGGAATATGGCTAATACTGCATGCCAGTAGGAATAGCAATGCAGAAGAGCATCCGAGATCCGATCTGAAATACGAATTGGAATCGAATTGAAAAGGGAATTGAATGTCCCATGAAAGGATCAACAGATCCAAAGACAAATAAAAGCAAACTTCTACAGGGGATTCCCCGGAATTCTTTCATTTTTTGTAGTAGAGGAATAAATCAATTAAATAATCATTCAATAATTAAGTGGATTCGCCTGATGGTTCTATTGCCAGATGCCTGGAATACACGGCTATAAAGCCATCAAATTGTGGAACAAAAGAAGCCTCAGAAATGTTCTTGGGATTGATTTCGGCTATGAGAAATGATGACTCAATGCGGATTGTGGTGGAATGTGGGGAATACCTCAAAGATCGTCTCAAAATATATGTAAAAATCGAATTTTTTGCAGCATCGACTTCCCCGTGACATCTGATATTCTTTTGCCTCTACACTCATCGCGATGTCTGACTAATTTCCGCTCGACAGCGAATGATTCATACATAATCTATTCAAACATTCATCAATTAATGCTTGAATTTTCCAATTGAATGGATTTTCATTTGATTTTCCACAGATACTTAATCTACCCACTCCCTTCCCAAAAGGTGTCCAAAAGAGTTGCAAAATCCATTCATTTCAATCGGTTTAAGAGTGTCGCGACGTGCCTGATTCTCATGGCAAATAAATGAACCGAATCATGGTTTGAATCGTTCATAAATTGCGTATTTCAATGGATATGTTTTTTGTTTTGTTTTGTCTTTGTGCAGAAATCGAAACGAAATCAAAGCACAAATTTTGTGCACATTTTTTGCACATTTTGCTGCTATAATTAATTGAACTTTTATGCGAATTCGAATAGGAATCGCCAATAGAAACCGAAATCGAAATCGCAGGCAAAAAGCAGAAGCAAAAACAGAAACAGAAACAGAAACAGTAGCCATAAAACAAGACAAATGGCCAGATAATTTTATTCGATTCTCGGTTCGGTGGCTCACATTTCGCATTGATAAGCAATGCGAGGAAGCGGGAGGAGGAGGAGGGGGAGGAGGAGGGGCCTGGGAGGCATCATCGTGATAAGGCGGCCAGGGGCCAGCCAGTCGAGGCCGCACATTGAGAAAATGCTTCCTGTAATGCCACCACCGCCGCCGCCTGACATTGAACCAAAGCACTGTACTTAGACTCGTAATACACCGAACACTCCCCCCCCACTACCCCCTCCCCCATGCTCCATGCCCCACACTCGTGGAATGGGACTCTAAAAATCTAGGTAATTGTGTCTGCCGCTCATAATGCTCCGAAAATTATTGTCTGTTTCGTCTGGAAATGTGTGAGTAATGGAAAATAGAATATAGAAAATGCTCGCACACAACTCTGATTGATTTAGAGATCATTTTTCATACTTCCTTCTGAAAGTTAAGTACTGGAGTGGAACTCTTGATGTACAAAAAAGATGGAAAACAAACATTTCACCCAAAAGGGGTTCATCGGGCTTTAGTTTTTTAATAAAGATAGCAACAAACTTGTGGTCGAAAGTACTCTAAAGCCTTTAATTTATTTTTAAAGAGAACCAATGTAGATTTCTAATGAGCATTTCAAAAATAAATTATCTCAATTGGTTTTTTGTAAATTGAATTAAGTGCTCTACAACCTCAGATTTTCCCATTTCCCACTGAGTTGTCGTTTTAGAGAGACTTTGAGGAAAAACTTGTATCAAGAATTGTTTTTCTTATAGAAGAAAATCATAAAAGCCTATAAAAATACCCAAATAAAAATCGAAAAATCGATTAAAGTTAATAAAATGATTAAACTTGGTTAAACTTTTTCAGTTTCAATAAATTTCGAATATAATATCAGGACAAAAGTATATAGCAATGGGTGTAATGGAAGACCCTCGAGGAATATCAGTTTCAGAATTTCAGTAATACAAAATCTGTGAAAAATAGCAGGGCTTGCCGATTGATTATCCTTCAAGAAGAAAAGATTATCCGAAGAAAACCATAGAGAAGATTCCATGGACAAGGAGTAAAGTCCGGGTTCGGGTGTTCTATCTATAAGCTGGAACTTCCATCTCCAAAGGCGAATGTACTATATCTAAGACTCTCCACTTACTGATCCATCAACCATCCAAACATCAGACACAAAACGCCAAAACCAACCCCAACACTGCCTCTGCCTTTTGGCCCTTTTTTTGGGGGGGGTCACTTCCGGGTCATGCCCTGCAGCCCAGCCCGCATCTGTGCCGCATTTTACACTTGTATAAATTTATAGTATAAATGAACTGAACTCTGGGGGCGCTCCTACGGAAGACATTAATTAGTTAATTGTTTTGTTATTGTGACAAAATACGCGCCGCACCGCACCGCGCCGCACCGCGCCGTTCGATGATTGATGGCCGTTTGATTTTTGTGGATTTTGTGGAACTCTGGAAATTAGCCATCATTTGTTGGCCTGCCTGTCAGCAGTTGGGGCTGGAAGGGCGGGGGGTTGGGGGGGTGGGGCGATCATCAATCATCAATCCGTCCAGGACTCTTGGATGCCACAGATTCTTTGGAATCAACCAGCAAACGGATTCCCTTGCCACTTCCTACGGAGAGTTCAATTTGTTCTTCTAAGATCTAAGATCTGCTTTGTCTTTTTTCTGCTTTGTTTGGTTTTGTGTGTATTTTTGTTCATTTAATAGCTGAAAAGTGATGCTGGCAGAAATGCTGTGTGTTCTTTTGTTGCTAATGATATGGGGGGATATATATAGCATATAGCATATATGTATATATATATAGATAGTCATGGCATCGCGCAGCATCAGGTGTATTTTTTGATTTGATTGATTCCTGTTCTATTGTCTTTTGTCTTTTGCGGGATGGGATAATCATTCAATTAAATGCCATTACAGAGTGGTTTTCGGGTTTCTTTTCCGCCTTTAAATTCGAGGGATACAAAGAGGTCACTGGGGCGATCGGTCTTTTCCTGCGGGGGGGAAAGGGGGAAACCTCTCCGATAGATTAATTTTCATTGCGCTCATTATGGTGGATTCTTTATTTTTAGAACCGTGTTTGTTTGTACTACTCTGAAAATAAATCTCAGTTCTGAGCGAACAAAGATATTTCCTATTTATAAAAAAATGTAAAGACATAATGGCCGGCAATTAGCTGAGGTTTTGTGTGCCTCCACACTTCCGCTTTTTCGGGCTTATGGGGCCTTAAACCATATTAACGCGAACAAAAATAAACCCAACAAAGATCCATCATGTTAGAACTTTTGAACCTTTAAGGTGACTGGTAAATGGAATGAGATTGTTTTCAATTAAATTTCAGAGATTTTTAAGGCATTGAAGTGATTAATTCGTGAAAATCATTGCTCCCGAACGAAACACACACAGGAAAGTGTGTGTGGGAGGGTGCCCCCACTGGATTGGTATTGGCATTTGAATACCCTGCAGTCGCTGTGTGTGGCCTGCATAGGGTATCTTTCTCAGCAGCTGGGAGAGCTGTGAGAGCTGGGAGGCATTGCTTTTTTTCGGTCATTGGGTCATTATATGATAATGAACCCCCCCACACAGAAGCTTCAACGTTTTCTTGTAATTTGTTTGGCCTTGAAGCCTCGCGGCTTGTAGAAGATTTCACAGCCAGCCAGCCAGCCCCAAAAGAGAGAATATACAATGCCAACAGCAGCAGCAACCGCAGAATATAAGCCAAAGCCAGAGCTAAAGCAAACGATCATAGACCTGCCGTAAAGCATGGTTTCAGCTTCAGCTGGAGGTCAAACCCGCTGTGCTGTGGAGGAAAATCAAGTTTACAAAACTCCAAAGCAAGTAATTACAGCGTTAGAGTCGAAGTCGAAGTCGAAAGCCCCAGTAGCCACCATCCATGGTGGTTGATAAGAATCGCTGCTGCGCTGGGCTAATTAAAGGCGACCACAAGAAGCCAACCTGGAGAGAGAGGGAGAGAGAGAGAGAGAGTTCAAGTACACCAGAAAGCAATGGCATGGTATGGTTGAAGGCAAAGAAGTCAATTCCCCATCAAATCAATAGCCAATCAATTCAGTCAAGCATCAAAAATAGAAACTACCCGTATGTATAACCAATGTACCCCCATCTGTAGCGGTAGGGCAACATTTGGCTACTGTAAAGTGTTGAGACAAGACAACCTGTTTATTAAATTCACTTTGTTGGCCAGAAAATCAATCAGCAGCAAAGCAGCGTAACAATAAGCATTAGATGTTGTGCCGTGTGGCCTTCATTTGTGCTGTGAACTTGAGACATTGGACGCACTCTCGCACTCGCACTCGCACTCGTAATCGCACTGTCAATGCGGAATCCGCGCAAACGGAATTGAATTATTTTTGCGACAAACTGCCTCGAAAAGTTTAACGACTCGCTCCAATTGTTGGCCCCACAAACAGTCGAGTCGGAATCTGTTGCTGGGAGATAAGCCAAAGTGGTAATTGGCACATTTTTGGCTTAAGTGAATCGGGCTTAAGCGCCTAAGGGTAATGATCTGGACAAGATTTCCTTAATTAAAGTGAAATCACCAAAAACCAAATATAAAAAACTATTTTTAAAGTACGCGCCAAGTCGTATCGATTATCGAATTTATCGACTACGACGGTACATCGTTAACTAACGTTGCGGCCTACAGAACACATATGGGAATTGCGCTTAACAGCAACACAAAACCTACCGTTTACGGTATTTTATATACTTTTCGGTATATGCTGAGGTCAAAATTGAGCCGACGGTATATTTACGGTATATCGGTATATAATGGTATATTTTGTCAATTTCATCAATCTATTTTATTTTCAACGGTAGAAATCCAATAAAAGCAAGTATTGAAAATAAGCCTCAAAATCGAGGCATATGAATAATTCGTCGGCATATTTTGAAAATGAGACCGTATATTTCGGTATTTATTTGAATCGGGTAGAATCTGTAATAACCGGTTCACAACAATGAGTCCCATTCCATACACAAACATGTTGCTAATTCCATGTTCACATACCCTGGGAAAATTTATAGAACTGAGAAAATGTTTGTCATACCAGGCTCCGTAGGTTACAAGATACTAATCATATGCATGAATATGTCTGAAACATATCAATTTGGGATAATTTCTTTATTAATTACGTTTTAAAAACAGTTTGAAAAACAGGATCTTCATATTAAATTAACGAAATAGGGTATAGAAAGGCCTATACACGTATCGTGTCTTCAAATACCAGCAACATTGCGAATGTTTTTTTTGTTGAACTATTTTGTTTAAACCTTGTTTTACAATCCAAAATACAATAAAACCAAGGACTAAAAACTCGTACATTTTAAAGAAAATTGATTCATCAACGACTTAAAATTATGTGGGCAGAACTAAGGGTTTCAGTTAGCCAGAATTATTCCACGGAATATGAAAATCGAGAAATATGCCTAACAGAAATTTAATTCGTCAGTATATTTACGGTAGATTTTGACAATGCGACGGTATTTCTCGGTATCTTTCTAAGGGTCAGACCGCATTTATGGCCGCGGTCACACTATCAACCCAACAAAAAAAACGTGCTGTCAGAGTCGCGCTGAGTTTTTGAATTTAGGCTATTTTTTCTGTTTTATTGTTTTAAAAAATATGGTTAATGCTAAAAAAGATCTACTGTGCGACTGCTGTGGCACCACCAATGAACCCGGCAAGATTTTGTCGTCCAAAAAGGCGTTTTACGGCAACAAACTTAGCGACGTTCTGCACGCCATCACACAACGCCATGTAAGTACAGGCTATGGAAAATAACAAAAACAAAAATATGGCACTCTGATAATTGGGGACACTTTATTTTCAGATTCCACCCACTTCGGCCATCAAGGTGTGCTTCATTTGTTTCTTCAAATTTGTGCAATGCGAGCGCACAATACAGGAGGCTCGGGAGTTTGTCGACACAAAAATGAGCGGGAACGCCGAAGAAGAAGATGCATTGGATGGGGCGGAGGCAGAGGTGCCAAAAATAAAGCAAAAGCCGATGAAGAAGCGTAGTTTCTCCGTGCCTGGACTTGGGACCTTGGACCCGTCAATGACGACGACTACGACGTCGTCGAAAATCTTGGCACCAAAGCCCAAACGCTCTGCCGGGAAGGCTGCTGCTCCAGTGGGCGAGGCGAACGATGATAATGATATTCATCTAGATGACTCCGTGTCACTGTTGCCGGCAAAACCGGCAATCGACAAAAAAAACACCTCGGTGCTGGGTGTATTCGGTATAGCAGCCGAGAATCCGGTCGATTTGGAGGTTGAGGTGGTGGCGGATAGCGAATCGGAGGAGAAGGGACTAATACCCGAAACATTCGAGTGCAAGCAGTGCGACTTCAAAGAGAAGTACCCAAAGAAAATGAAGCAACATTACATGGAAGTCCATGGACAGCATCGTCCTCGAATTTACTTTTGCCCAATGTGCACAAAATCGTTCGGGGTTGCCAAAACCCTCAAGGAACACGCCAAGGCGATCCATGGCCTTGAAATGGGTAAAGAAAAGAGCGGCGCGGGCAGGGCTAAGACCGTCGAGAAGGAAGTTCAGGTGGCGAAGGACGAAGTGCCGGCTGTAAAGAAAAGCAAAAAGACCGCTGTGAAACTGGAAATGGAAAAGGCAGTAGAGAACGAGGCTGCAGCAGAAGATAATGGTGAAGAGCATATCGAAGTCATAAAAGGGGAGGATATCGAAGTCATAGAAGCAAAGAGCCCTTCTCCTAAGAAGCAGAGCTATGTACAGCCCCAGACACCTATTAAACACAAGTCTCCACAGAAGCTTCAAACTCCAGTCAAATCGGTGCAGAACAATGATGATCCAGATACGCCTGGGCTGTCTGTCATCCGAGCCTTGAACGAGCACAAGAAGAGGAAGGATGTGACCAACACGGAGTACACATTTGCCATCAACGGGTCGAGTGCCTCGACGCCAAAGCCAAACGGCACGGCAAAGCCGCCGTCGAATGACGCGCTGATCTGCAACATTTGCGAAACGGATCAGCCGTCCGTCAAGATGATGCAACGCCACATGTCCGAGTTGCATGGCATTGAGAAACCAAAGATATTCAAGTGCCACAAATGCGAAAAGTCGCTGGCCAGCAAACAGTCGCTGAACTATCATTTGAGCTCGCATTTGGCCCATCCCGATGCAGAGGTGAAAAAGAAACGGAAAATACTACACAAGAAGGAACCTCCCCTCAAGCGAAAGGAGAGTTTTACAATCAAAGAAGTGGAGGACGACACCGACGATGTGGCTGATGGGCCGCCGTCTTCTCCCCTCAACAAGAGCAAGAAGCTGTCGCTGACCTCCAATGTTCTGGCAGTGTCCTCTCCCGCCAAGAAGAGCAAGAAGATGTCTGAGACTGCCAACGCTGTGGCTGTGCCTTCACCCACGAAGAGCCAAAAGGAGCCTACGGTCTCGCTTGTCTCAGACGAAGAAAAATGGGTTCTGCCGCGTCCCAAGAAGGCGAAGAAGGAAAAACAGTCATCGGAGTCGGAGTCCGTCAACATCTCGAATAGCAACGAGCAGAATGAATCGCAGGCCTATCCTCTCGAAGATATGTCCGAAGTCAACCACAAAGTCCAGCCCCACAAGCGTGAAATACTGTCCTCCACCTCCGAGTCCACCACCGCAGACGAGTCCGAGTTCAACTGCAGCCAGTGCCCGAAAACTTCCAAATCGCAGCGACGTCTCGAATCGCACATTGCCAAAATGCACGGCCAGTCGCTCAAGTGCACCCACTGCTTCAAGAAGTTCCACACTCGCCAGTCCTATGTGGTGCACTTTGATGAATGCGAGGGGAACGAAGAAAACCCAGGACTGCCGTGCGGCGTACGCAAGTGCAATAAGAGCTTTCAGGCTCTTAAATTTTTGGAGGAGCACTTGAAGAAGCGCCATCACTGGTAAACTGGAGACCTGAACATATTTGCGACCACAACGACGAGGGAGCACCCCACTTACATTTAAGAGAAGGCGCCACTTTTAAATGCAAAATGTACACGGATGTACATTAGATGGCATTTTTGGCACTAGCACGAGGAGGCTTATCCACCGCTCCAACTTGACCTTTATTTCTTGTTAAATTTTTAATTAATTAATTTTTATTTTTTGGAAAATAAATGTAGACGAAAAGACATTACACAAGAAGAGAAACTTCGTTGGTTTTTGCATTTGATTTCCATTATATTTCCCAGCAAAAAACAGAAGAAAAACACGTCTAAGAAGAGGATTTGGATGCGGATGTGGATGTGGAAATGGAAACAACATAGAATATTCTCTAATTACACTTTTTCTACTTAATGTAAATGATGATAACGATAATGGTGACGTGGGAGGCCAGCTGTCCCGTCTTCAGGATGTCGTGGTGGTCCCCACCTTGCCATGGATCTCTGCCTGGGCGATCTTCATCACATCGAGGGCTCCCTTTTTGATCAGCTCCTCGGCGAGGTTCTTGCCCAGCAGATTCGCTCGCTCGTACACCTGTCGGCTGTAGCATGGATGCTGGTAGAGGCCGCAGAAGAGATTGTCCACGTCCTCAATGAGCACCGTCTGGGGCTTGGGCTGCTCCTCGTCCGCGTAGTCGAACATTTGCACCGTCTTCTGGAGGAACGGGCACTTGGCCGGGGCTCCGCTCTCTTTGGGTGGCGCCTCGAGGCCACTGCCCTGATGCATGGCCGCGAAGGGGCACTTGGAAGACACCGTTGCCACATTGTCCACCTCGTCACCGATGCTGCTGCCAATGCTGGCCCGACTGCTCGGCGGAGTGGGAAGAATCGGTTGAGCAGGTACGGCCCCGGCTGCTGCATGGGTCACTGGACACTTGCCGGCCTTGGCATACGAGATCTTCGTCTCATTATTCACGTAGGGGCACTCGCCCATAAAGTCCACGCCCACTGGCATCTGCAGGGGACAGTGGGGGGTCGGGTTGACATTGGAAGATGTATCTGAATCTCCTGCTGCATCGCCCCCCGAATGAGAGATCACATCCCTCTGCATCGGACACCGATTGGCATTGGTGGTGTCGGCATCACCTCCACCTGCATCTCCGCTGGCGCCCAGAGTGTTGTTGTTGCTCAGAACAGGGCACTGGCTGGCCAGATCCGTCAGCTGCTCCACGCTGTACCCCGCCAGAGCCTCGCAGGCGGCCACATCCTCACAGATCACCGGGGGACTACCCTGCGGGCGGGGTGGACTACTAGAATTCGAGTTGGAATCGGAGGAGCCAGAGCCCGAGCCCGAGCTGCAGTTCCCATTCCTTGGTCGCTTGCAGGCCGGCGGGGAGTCGCAGCTGCTGCTGTTTTCCTGCTGCTCCTGCAGCTGCTGCTGCGCTCCGCGTTTCCCCGTTGGCTTCTCGCTCAAGGCGCACGACAGATGGTTACGGATCTCAATGGCACCATCCAGACTCCAGACAGCGCCCGTGAGGGACAGGCCCACATCCTGGCTGTTGGCGTTCAGGGGTTCGCCCTGAAGATTGCTCCAAACAGCCACCGGGGCAGAGCAACCGCCACCCAATGTCTTGAGGAAGCTCCGCTCCGCCAGAATGCGACATGTGGTGTTCAGGCACATGAGTTTCTGCAGCATCGCCAGCACTTGGACATCGTTTGCGCGACACTCGACGGCCAGGGCGCCCTGTCCGACGGCATACAGGAGATCGGTGGGCTCCAGCACCTGGCTGATGCGGCTCATCCATCCCATCCGCACAAGACCCGCCTGGGCGAGGATAATTCCCGCGAACCTTGAGTCGGCGGCATCAAGTTTCGCCAGGCGCGTGTTCAGATTCCCACGGATATCGCAAACGATTAAATGGGGATACAGCCGTCGTATCTGTGCGGTGCGTCGCAGCGAAGAGGTGCCTAAAAAGAGGGAATCCCTTAGATTAGACACGATCGAAGTGTACCCTCTCTGATCTCTCACCAATCACACTTCCTTGCGGCAGAGAGGCTATCGTATGGCCCTGGAAGTTCTCGCGCAGAACCAGAGCATCCCGGGCATCCTCTCGCTCTAGGACTGCCCCAATGGCCATGCCCGTCGGTAGAGCCGTTGGCAGATCCTTCAGCGAGTGCACCACAAAATCGACACCGCCATTCCTTAGAGCATCTTCCAGGTCGCGGGTAAACAGACTTTTTTCACCGATTTTGGGCAGTGAAACATTAAGGACACGATCTCCGAACGTCGACATGGTGTCTGCAGAGAGGATAAGATTGTATTAATGGTAATTCGGTGACTCCTATAGATCTAAGATCTATATTCTTCCTCCCACTACCTATCTTTAGTCTGTAAACCATCTATTATCTCTGGAAGGGTTGTACCCCTTAATTGCATTCTCGCCTGTTAGATAAAGGGGAACCGGAACGCAACAGTAGCCAGTAACCAGAAGCGTACCCCCTCCTCTATTCTCCCATCCATTCCAGAATTATGACAACAATCAAGCGGACGACATGCCATGCCACCATCGAAGTATCTATCTATCTATCTATCTTTGACACTTCCCGCACCTCACCACACCACACCACACCACACCGCACTCTTCCGCTATCGTCAGCACGCAATGATAATGTTATGTATTTTGCGAGGCGAATGTTTTGCTTATCGTCGGAAGGGGGGACGGGACTCTGAATATAATTTGAATATTGTACTATGCAGAGCAGTGGAAGAGGATGTTGCGTGCTTGGGACATTTTCATGAAATATAATATCGATCAAAGGAGTGACATCACATCACGGCATATTATATTCCCCCCACTCACTGTGTTATGCACAAACCCCAAGATGAATCATTCATTGTACCGTACTTCTACAAAATTATAAATTCCACATCTTATCAAAGTCCAAAAGGTACTCCAAAAAAATTGTCTGATTAAAATGAATATTTCAAAAGATTTCGCTGCTATTTCAAGCGATTAAAATGTTTTGGAATATCTAATCGGTACAATTTCACAGACACACACATATGAACAGAACGAACTGCCATTAATGCTGCAATCAGATCGGATATGCATATACATACGCACTATATGTGACTTATATACGTTTTGGTGTCCGAAAGAGAGTGGTTCGATTTGCGTGTGTGTGTGTGCATGGCATAACATTTCGGCACTCGTTCGGCCCTAATCTCGAAAACAAAAAGCAAAAGCAAAGCCAAAAACAAAACCACAGCAGCATTGACATTGAACAAAACTCTTTGCCAAAATGATGGCACGTGAGCGAGTGAGAAAGAGAGACGATCGTAACGGAAGAGGCCAAATAAAAGCAGGAGAAGAAGTGAAACAGAAGAACCGGCTGGGCTGGGCTGGCGACTGGCACCGTTAAAGCAGCAAATCAGCAAATCATATGCAATCCATTCGAAACGAACGAAACATTTGTTTTAGTTACTATCAAAATACGATAAGACCTAAGACCCGATGAATGATATTCCCGCGAGTCATGCTTCGAAAACATTATTTGAAATAAATACAAAAAACCCCGCCTTCCGCCCCCCCGTCCCATACGCAAACGCAGCATGAGTTCTGCTTTTTTCAAAACACTACACAACACAACACCCCACTACACACACACACTTTCACTTACGTATCTCGAACCGCTGCTTGGGATACAGTTTCTGGAGTCGGCCGATGACATGTTTGGTTTGAATGAGAGCCAGCTGTAAGCAAAAGTAAAGAGAAAATAATTAATCAAAGTCGCTGCTTGGCGCGCTACTTAAATGCTAAATGCAAATCAAGTGATCGGAGTGAGAGAGAGGTGGAATTGGGGCTAAGTAAGGCGACAGCGGCTGCCCATTAAAAAAAAAAAAAAAAAAACCAAGTAATTTCAAATATAAATTCCATCAGCAAAGGTGGCCTTCATTTTTTTGTTGTCATGTGTAGAGTTGTGCGCACAGCGCCAAAGGTGGCTCCGCTTGCAATTAACAAAAAATAAACCTCAAATCCAAAAAAAAATACCACTCTCTCGCTCACACACACACACGCACGAATATTTCAAGCCAAGGCAGCGGCTTGAGAAGAGATCGTGTCGTGAGTGAAAAGCACCACAAATCGAGTACACATATGCCTCTCCTTTGCCCCCTCCTCTCTTTAGTAAAGTGCGTGCCTTTGCTGTTGCTGTGCGAATTGTGTAACAGTAACGAAAAAGCATAGACACACCGTGTGAGGGAAGGGATAGCGGAGCGCGCAGCGAAGGCAAGCAACAAGTCTCATACAAAAACAGAAACTCTTGCATAAATGCGGGCACCGTGCGAGTGAGAGAGAGAGAGAGACACAGGGAAAGAGGAGAAGGATGGAACGAAGGGGGCTTGACACGCGCTAGACAAAATGTGATTGAAATTCAAATGTACAACAAAATGAGTATTTTAATTTAAAGCGGATGCACATGTATGCACATATCTGTAAAACTTTGCACTGTCAATAGTCTACTTACCTCGCTCTTCCGCGACCCCACTCGTATGACCTTTTCCTGCGCAGACATGCTTTTAAGTTAAATTTTAACTAAGTAGTATTGCACAATAATTTGTTTATGCTAGGTTATTTGTTCGTTGTATTGTTGTTGGTGGCTGGACGTCGTGGATTGGAGTAGTAGGAAGAAGTGAAAGTGTGTGCGCGGGGACAGCTTTCGGGGTCACACGTTGCCAGCATATATGCCAGTAGAGAGAGAGAGAGGGAGAGAGAGAGAGCGAGAGCCTGTCTTCCCAGATGATGAACGATGAATGAAAACGTAAATGCACGCACTATCCAAGACACATAGTTGGATTATTGTCACGTTGGCTTTGTACTAATCGGTTGGAAGGCGACTCGATTCAAGAATCAATTGGATTTTTCGCTGGCCGATACTACGTCCGAGCAAAAAGAATTGCAGCAAGACATTGGAGATATTGGGGGCGCAGCACAGCAGCAGAACAGTGGGGCTTGGAGCTGGCAGACCGCCGATAGAAGGGTTGGGGAGAAATCGATAGCGCTATCGATACATCGGCGACAGTCAGTCGATCGTAAGACATCGCCATAATCAGCTGCTTGTCAGCAAAACAAATATCAAAACAAAGACGATACGATGCGAAATTAAAAGAAATCCAATAAAAATGTTTCTGGTGAGCGAAAACCAATAAAAAAATTCTCGTCAAAGTCCCTAATGTAGCTATCCGCACAGTTTATCAGCCGTCCCATGGGGACCCTGGCCAATCGCATGCAGGTGATTCGCGAGCGTCTCGGCGAGGATGTGACTGCCCGGCTGGATGCTCTCCATCTGAACGCCCTGAGGACGGGACTGGTGTCCGTGGAAGATCTGCAGGAGGCCTATCGCAAGACGCGCGACATAAATCGCAATCCCAATCGCCTGAATCACTTGTGGCTCGTGGGAATCGTTTTCTTCATAATGGTGGCCACGCCAGTCTTCTACGAGACCATATCGTTTCTGCTCGGCGTGCGCTGTTTCCTGCCCAACAACTACCTGGTGTGGGAGGCCACGCGACCCATCAGCGATTGTGCATTCTGCAAGGGCGTGCAGGGTCCTCTGATTCTGTCAAATCTGACGCGTGAGGAGTTTGCCCCCCACGCATACTCCTCCCTGCCGATCATTGTGAAGAAGGCCGTGGCCCACTGGCCAGCCCAGAAGATTCTGAGCTTTGGCTACATCCGGGATCTGTATGACAGTGTTCCCGGTTCCATAGAATCCGTGTGCCAATTCCAGCACTTCAACTCGGACTTGAAGTCCCTCAAAGAGGTCTTTGAGATGCAATTGGAGCGGTCAAATCTCAGCCAAGGAGCTCCTTGGTTTGTCGGCTGGAGTGTCTGCCATCCTACAGTCCTCGCAGAGCTAAGGAAACTTTATCCCCGGCCACATTTCCTGCCCGAGGATGCCGAAATGCCACACACGGACTTCATATTAATGGGCTACGAACAAGGCGCAGTGATGCACGTAAGCAAAGGAAATGCTCTGACAGATTCCATATTTTTTTATATGTTTCGTTGTAGCTGGAGTACATGCCACGTCTGATGTGGCAAGCCCAGCTGAAGGGCAACAAGAGCTGGTACTTGGCTCCGGCACCTGAATGCGACCATCAGTGTCAGCCGTTTTCCTTCTATGTAGAGCCGGGCGATGCCGTTCTTGTGGATACACGCATCTGGTATCATGCCAACACCATACCAAAGGGTCAGTTCTCGCTCACCGTTCAGTCCGAGTACGGGTGACCGTGACCTTGACCCCGTCCACTCGTCCATTAAAAGTCTGAAATTGTTCATTTAATAAATCATAATAGCATAATGCTAATTGCAATTTGAATTCCAACGTTTCCCCGCTCAGTATCGATTACCGAGATGGACTGTTATCGCCAGGGTTGCTTCAGTGACGGCGAAACACAATTCAAAAGAAAAGAAAACACGCAAAACATACAAAAAGGAAATTCACAAAAATGGAAGCGAACACCGACTTTAGCCAGTTTTGCGCGAAATTAAAGAACGAAAACTATGTGAAACACGTGAAGGCCTTGCGGGATTTGTGCGTCACCAAGTCGGTGATGAAGCCCACGACGTTCTTCGAGAGTCTGCCGAAAATGATGGAGGAGGAGGCTGCAAAAGTACCACCAAGCAAGGAGTTGGGCACGGTGGCCGACTATGCGGAGCTCTTCAAGTCGCTCGACGAGTATCCCAGTAACCTGCAGAAGATCCCCAAGAAGCGAGAGACGCAGCGCGCTGCCTCCTTGGAGCAGCCGGAACTGGCGGAGGGCATGAAGCGCCTGGAGGAGCATCGCAGTGCCGCCGAGGTGTACAACGAGTTCAAGGGGTTCCAACGGAAGCTGGCCAAGGCCTACGAAGAGGCAGCCGCCCTTCAGAAGGAAGAGGCCGTGTACATAAAGAAGCTTGCGCAGCTGCAGACCTTTTCCCAGCAGATAGAAAAGCTAATGCCGACGGAGGCCGAGGCACCGCCAGATGCATTCACAGCCGATGAAGAGCAGAAGCTGATGGCAATCGCCGAAAGCATGAAGCAATTGAACTACTTGCGATCGAACCGTCTCCAGCTGCCGCATCCAAGCGATGTTTTAGCTGGTGGCAGCCTGGTCGCACGCCTGGAAATGTTTGTGGAGGTCCTCACCTTCACTCTGATGCAAATATGCTCCTACACTGCAGCTTGATATATATTATAGATTTATTATTATTCAGCTATTTAACAATAAATTCTACGACAAGTCTTCGTCCTCTGCATCGAGATCCTCTTGGTGGGTCTTCAGCTGGTGGACAGTGTCGCACAGGGCCACCAGCTTGCGCACAGTACTGGCCAAGTGCTCGACGCGTTGTCGGCACGCCAAGACCCCATCCAATACGCTGTGCTTGTCGTCCCGCTTTTCGCTGTTCTGCTGCACGAGCTGCTTGAAATTCTCCAATATCTTGACGAGGGCCTGCTTGCAGACTGGCTTCACGTTGACCAGCTTTTGAGCCCCCGGCGCAGCTGTGGTCGGTGCCAGGGCTTTGTTTTGCGACTCGATGTGGATCAGGGTGTTGTTCGACTTCTCCATGATTTCGTCAATGGTGGCCGCCTGTCGTTGCATAGTCTGGCGATTGCCCACTGCAATGGAATACAATTTACGATGATCCAAAGTGCGTTTTGTTTAATATTTACCCAGTCCCGCCAACAGTTCGTCCACAGCATCCGGCATTTCGAATTGTTTTTGTTTTGTATCGCCGCTGTGTTGCATCTCACGCGGTGATCGGCCTGCCTGATAGTAACTATCGATAATAGCTATCGCATTTGAATTGAGTGGATTGCGGCATAAGGCCATGCTACCTGCCCCTCCCCTTTTGATTTGTTCACATGGAAAATATTGATTAAAATTTGGTTTTATTCAGTTGTTCAAATTGTATTTGACCTCTCCTCGATTTAAAATTAAAGTGTAATCTGTTTCATGGTTTGCATTACAATTATTACATTTTATTCATACACATCCTCCTTGTCGGCGACGTACTGAATAATGTCGGCAGGTTTTAGCAGTTTCTCGGCATCGGAATCTGGGATCTCGAATCCAAACTCATCCTCCATGGCCATAATGACCTCCACATGGTCCAAAGAGTCCAGGCCCAGGTCATTGATGAAATGGGAGTCGACATTCAACTGCAAAAAGGAAAAGAAACGCATGAGTACACATATCGAGAAGAGTTTTAAGTGTTTGAGTGAATGCTTCAGTTCTTTTTGTGGCTATAAATCAACTGGCAAAGGCAATTTGTGGCATTTGTCTTGATCTTTACCTTGCTGGAATCGATCTTGTCGTACAGCTTCAGCACAAGCAAGACGCGCTCATCGATGAGCTTCAGCGACAAGGGCGGTTTCGCCGAGTATCTGCGCACCGATTGCGTTTGCCAGCGACATCTGCTCGACACCATCTCCTGTAGAGATAAGAACGAAACACACAACCGAGTTAGTGGATCCTTGAAGGGGCTTGAAGATTACCTTATCGGCCGTCACTTTGTCGTAGGCGGATACGACTTTCAACACGCGAAACTTGATGTCCTCAATGGTGCGTTTGGCGGAATAGCTACGCAATGCGAATTTCTGTAAAAATTGATAATGAAATATATTATAGTTCAACACACACACACGCACACAGATGCAGGCCGGTGACTGTGCATGAGCGAGTGTGCTTGTGTGTGTTGCGTGAAAACAATCATGTTTTAATGCAAAACAATGTGATGCAATCATTTGGTTTGGGTCTCTGGAATCGCATGTACACATCCTACAGCCCCAGACACCTTTTCAGAGCCTACATTACACACAATCTCTGCCGACGGGGGCATTTACAATGAGGTTAGGGTATAAATCGATATAACTTGTGGTTCCCATCCACAGAAAACCACTAATCCCCTGGGGGTTCTGCTTACTTGGCTCACTTGATTGGCCACGGCCGGCACGGCAATCCTGTGCATCATCCTGGCCGCCTGGGACTGAACCACGGCGCTGCTGGCCATCCGTTTGGTGCCCAGTGCCGCTGCCAGTCGGCCGCAGTTACGCGCGATTTGTGTGAACGACATTGTGATTCTCCTGAAAAAGAAACGGTATGATGATCAGGATTAAATTGCGGTTCTGCCAATGTAAAAAATAATAATTATTGGACAATATTTACACGGATTTTCAAGATTATGTAAAAGTTCTGGAGCAAATGTCAGTGTCTCGTATATCGATAAGAAAAGAAATCGAACTTAACCCACTTAAGCCCCCACTATTTAAACAGTTCAGCGACTTGAGGTAAATGGCGGCAAATATTATTGATTGTACATTTTTCTTGTAGATCTTGTAGAAGTGTTATTTTTCTTTTGAACTTAAAAAATACGATATCTTATTAAATAATATTTACACGGCTTTTTCAAGAATATGTAAAAGTTCTGGAGCAATTTGTCAGTGGACTTATCGATAAAATATACACCAGGAATACACCGAAATATACCGTCTCTTCTTCAAAATACACCGTAAAGCTTGGCCGTTTTTGTTTTCATATAAGCCCCATGGAAGCGCCAGTGTAAAAAACCTCCGTTATCCACTTTTGTTCATTTTTTTCCGACATTGTTGACAAAATTGAGATTTTGCTGATCATAAATTAGTTTCTGATGTTGTATGGGCTCTATATGGCTCTTCTACACGATTCTTACATTGGTGCATTGGACAAGAGGGTATGACCATAACGCCTTTTCAAAATGACTGGAAAATTTTAGAAAATACTATGAAAACTAGCACCACGTGCAAGGTGTGTGAGCTAGATATGGTGTCTAAACTGCCAAGAAAATCAGAGGACTTGTCGAGCTTTTGACCCAAGTTATACCCTGGTATGCCGTCTCATTTTCAAAATATACCGATTAAAGAAACGAACTTATCCCACTTAACACACCTTTATTGAAACAGGTGATCCACTTGAATTATGCCGCGAAAAATAATTCTATTATTTACACTTGAACTGTCCTAATTCTTTACGTGAAGTGTACTTTTAATACCCAATGGTAGATTCTGTGTCGAATCGATATCGATAATTTGTGGATCGTTAGGCGGGGCTTCTGAAAATGGTCTTGCACTCGAAAAAATGAGCAATTTACCATGTATATTTGGCATTAATCATTCATTTATATAAGCTTTCATATATATGTATGTATATATATTTATATAAACAAAAAAATATACATTTAGTCGGAACATAAGAATATAAAATTCAAATTAACAAAAAAAATACACAGTACATAGTATAAATTACACGAATATAACACAAAAAAAATTCATCTTTCCATTGATGTAAAGCCACTTTTTTGTCGAATGTCCTAGTAAATTCCTTATGCTGTATTAATCTGTAATAAAAATGGAGGTTAATAATGTAAATTATTGCCTCAAAAGTGGGTGTGGCACTTACAACAACCAGCTTTTTATTATCAAGCAAAACACCGGCCTCGGCGCCCGTTTGGAACTCAATGATACCGCTCTTGCCCTTGACCTTATTGTGCTCCAATCTGCAAAGGAGAACATACAGAAATTAGGAGATGTATTCCGCATTAAAATCAAAATTTTGTTGTTGGTGACTTACGAATCCCTGTCCACAATGGATACGATTTGGGCCGTGCCCACAGTATCAATGATGTACGTGCAGAACTCGATGATGCGGGGGATGATCAGGATCAGATCACCCTTGTCCTTCTTCAGGTCAAGGGGTATGCGTATGACCATCAGGTCATCGTTGTGGTTCGTCAGCGTGAAGTCAATCTTGTCGAGCGGCAGGCGATGCTTCTGCTTGTACGTCTTCCCATCGAGCACATACACCGCCTTGTTGCTCAGCAAAATGAAGCGTTCGCGCGACTTGTAGCCATGCCGATCGAATTTCGTGCAGAACGACTGATACTTGAGCTGTTCGCTGCCAAAGGTGCTGGCCACAAAGTCGTTCACACGCTGAATGTGCTCCTTGGGTATGCGATCCTCCTGGAACCAGGTGCCGACGCTCGCCGCATAGTTGTTTTTCTTTCCTTTGAAGACCTTTTCGGCGAGAAACTTCAGCTCGAACTGACGCTTGCGCTGGGGCGTAAGGGCGAGGCGGTAGATGCGCGCCAAGTGAAGGCGATGCAGGCGATGTAGAAACTCGGAGGCCTCCTGGCAGTGGGCCGGAGCCGAGGGCCAGCTCTTGTCCAGCACCTTCTTGGGCAGCTCCTTGCGCAGTCGCAAGAGCCACATACGCTTGGCATTGGCAATAAAGTCCTCGTTGAAGCCGTTCGGCGGATCATTGCGGGTGATAAAGCCCTTGATGAAGGCCCTGATCTTGTCCGCTGCCTCGCGGCGCTGCTTGGCCGCCTGCTGGGCGAGACGCCGGCGGCAGTAGCTCTGCAGGACGATCACCTGTTCGCGCAGCTTCAGATACTTGCGCCGCTGCACCAGACCCTTCCAGTGGGCCTGAATGATGGCCGCAATGTCGTGCTTCTTCGCCTGATATGCATCCTCCGTGTCGAACAGAGTGCGCGGCCAGCGGATGAAAAGCTTCGTCTCGCCCATCTTGTACTGCTCGTTGTCGTAGCCCAGATCCTTGACCAGCTGCTGGACGCCGGCCTTGGGGCCGCCGGCCCCCTTGTAATTCGGCCACGTGGACTTGCTGAGGCACTTGTAGCGCTCCAGGAACAGATCGTAGGCACGGCGATAGGCGAAGCCAGCGCGACGCACGCGCAGGTTCTCCATGAGCCCCAGATACTTGACCTGATGCAGGACCAGCTGATCGTTGAACACGCCGGGCGACTGCAGGTCATTTGGCTTGATGCAACGGATGTAGGAGGGCTCCTTGCACATCAGGATGTCCATGAGGTTGTTCAGCGATGTGCGGAACTGCGTGATGGCCGTCTCGGGGCGCTTCTTGCTGCGCAGCTCCTGCTCGGGGAAGCACGAGCGCACAATCTTGTTGCCCGCCTTGCTGAGCGTCTCCTTGAGATCGCGGAACAGCAGATCGTTGTTCTTGTCGAGGAATCCAATGACACTGTAGGTCACCTCGCCGGCATAGTGCACCAGACGGAACTCGTCGCGCAGCATGATCTTCTGGATGTGTGTGGGCGCCTTCTCGTGGCACACGTAATGGTGATGCTCCGACAGTTTGTTCGTCAGCTTCTGCAGGAACGTGATGTCTGTGGGCTCCCCAGGGCGCAGGCACTCTTCGTCCAGGATGGAAATGATACCCTTGTGCTTCTCCTCAATCAGATTGCAGATCACTTTGTTGTCGAAATATTCCACGGGAATCCATTCGATGCCCTCGCGACGGTACTCGTCCTGTTCGGACTTCAACGTCAGCTCGATGAACAACTGTTGCAGCTTCTCGTTGCAAAAGTTAATGCAGAACTGCTCAAAGTTGTTCTTGTTGAAGATCTCGAAGCCGTATATGTCCAGGATGCCCATGACATTGTTCCTGGCGCCGCGGGTCTCCCTTGCCTGGAGCGAGATGTTCAGGCGCTGCACAAGCCACGAGAACAGGCGATCGTAGACGGCCTTTGCAAGGGCATCCTTGGCATAGACAGCCAGCTCTTGGTTCAGCGGAGACGTGACCACATCCCCGCGGGCATCAATGGTGCGGTGCGTCAGAGCGGCACTCAATTCGCTGGCATTTACGCCCAGCAGGCGAGCCACAGTGACCACCAGATCGCGACTAACGACCTGGGCATTGCCCTCGGTCTCCTCAAAGTTGACGTTACCCAAATGCAAAATGCTGGCCACAATGCCAAAGATCTCGCGCTGCTCATCGGCGGTAAAATCGATGACACTCAATGCCTGTTGGACCTGCTTGAAGTTCTGTGCATCATCGATGCTCGAGAGGTTTCCCTTAAGCTGAAAGAGACACATACAGAGACAGAGAGAGATGGAGAGAGAGAGAGAGAGGGAGAGAGAGTGGATTGTAGAGGATTATAGCCCCTTTAGATGGCATGATCTACTCGTACTTACCCCATCGCTGAGGTAGTTATAGCTGTCCAAAGCCCTCTCCAGGCGCAGTTCCGTTAGCAAAGCATCATCACCGCCGGCCAGCAGCTGGTAGAAGATGTGGAAATTGCGTTCGCCCCCCATTTGGGCCACCACGCGGGACTTTTCCAGCAGATAATTCAAGATGTTGCCACCAATGGGGGCGCCCTTGTAGTCGAATTGGATGTCCATGTACTTGCCAAAGCGCGAGGAGTTGTCATTGCGATTGGTTTTGGCATTGCCGAAGGCCTCCAGCACGGGATTGCTCTTCAAGAGCTTATCCTTCACCCCCTCGACGGTCGACTGGTGGCCGGAGCAGGCGGCAATGTACTGCAGAACCTTCTTGGAGGCCTCCGTCTTGCCGGAACCACTCTCGCCCGAGATGAGCACGCACTGGCCGCGATTCTCTTCGATCAGAGAACGGAAGGCGTTGTCTGTCACAGCGAAACTGTTGGTGGATCGCCGTAGAATGAGTGGGATGCGATGAGATAAGATGACGGCTGAAGGGACTTACACATGTGGCGGCATCTCATAGAAGTGCTTGTTCTTGTACTCCTTGATGTGGGCATCGGAGTAGATGGGCAGCTGCTTGTAGGGATTCACAGAGATCAGCACCTGGCCAATGTACGTCTGCAAAAGGAGAACCCATTCCCAGGGATTAGAAAGAGTGGTTTAGAAAATTACCCACTACACAGCTTACACAGCTCCAGCATCCTGACTAAGTAATTTATAGATCGAATATAAATGTACAATCGAATGCATTTCAAAGACAGAAAACAGAGACACAAACAGACAGTGGAAGAGGTAGTACTACTACAAATGTATTGCATATGACTCAAGGCACTCACATAGATGAGGTTCTCCTGGAAACGCTTCTTCAGGTTGTCAATGAAGGCATCTTCGCTCTGGTAGTTTTCGAGCAGCACAAAGTCCTGGACGCCAGCACGATCGCGTTCATGCAAACCCGTCTCCATATTGGGCAGAGTTGTGGGACTGTGAAGAGTGTATACAAAATATATAGAAAGAGAGATTAAAATATGAGGAATAAGACGAAAGAGAGATCTCTTCTTTAAGATTTCAATACACAACTTTTTCGGAGAAGATCTTGAAATTACAAGATTAAAAGTCCTTTAGAAACGATTTCTCGGAGAAAATTTTGAAGACTTTCTAGAGATTAACGAACCGATTCCTCATAAGCACCTCCACAAAGTAATATTCCTTGGAAAGATCACGATCACATGCCCTGGGATTCCGCTGAAAAATTACGTGATATTCTGCGGACTGGTTCCATTGAAAGCGCTCTGCTCTCTTCTTTTCGGTCTTTCTTTATCTTTCAGAACCCTAATCTTCCAAAGGGTTGTCGGACAGTGATTATAGACGAAGAAAAGCCCCAGCAAACGATCGATAAGATTTACTTGCAAGTGGATTTCTGAGAGCCGTACGGAAATGGCAACTTTAGCCAATAAATGGAGTTACGAATGAGGCTAAAATTTAATTTGGAATTGCAATAAACGTAAATCCATTGGCAGTATGTGCCCCAATTCAATAATATTTTATCTATACAATCTTTGGGTATTTATAGAGAGGTATTTGCTGGTCAATGATGGGGAAATGCGAGGGCGTAGGGGGTAGAGGGGGTAGGGGATATTGTCCAGGTGCAATTGCCGGACCTCTTATCAATGCCATATTTCATGAAGCAGAGAGAGAGAATTAGCTTTATTGGATCGCTGCGCGGTGCTCTAGTTCTTGGTTCACTGATACGACAACAGCGTCGACGACGACGACGACGAATTTGTGGTAAATCCATAAAAAGACGATTACGCAATGGATCGCAGGAGGAAGAACCTCCGATGGCATAATAACTGTAAGAGTGCCGAAGCACTCGATGGGTCAAAACACCACGGAACACAACTTTTCAATCAATTTGTCGGCGAACGTTTTGTTGAGGCACACAGGAAGTAACACACTGGAATGGAATAGGAGTCCTCTTTCGCTCTACCTGGCCATGATTGATGATGATCCTTAATCTCTCGCTCTCTCGTTAAAGATTCTTCTGCGGCGGGAATCGCGTTTAACTTTCGACAGAAACTTTGAAGAGATCGTCAGAGGCAGATTTCGCGCATATTCCGCCTATTGACGACGGCTCTGTTGGCAAACTAAACCGATCCGCTGGCAGTTGAAGCGTTTTAACCATCAATACATTCTGCTCTACATATCAATTGGCCTCGTCGCTCTGTCGCTGTCGGCTGTCGGCACATTTATCAACGATAATATAACTCTGGAGAACCTCCTCTAGTGGAGGAGGAGGAGTAGAGAGCATGCACTGGCATTGCCATTGCCGCCAATCAGTTTCCGATTAGATAGTGCCTTTTGCTTTCGCAAATCAGCAACCAAAACTACGGGCATTACTTGGGAGTAGAGTCATCCACCACAATCCACCAAGCATTCCACAAGCACCAGCCAAAAAGTGTGTGCGTCTACTTGGGTGTCTAAAAATATATCCAAGATATATCCAAGAGCATGATGTCACTTATCGCACTTCAATCCTGAGTCAAAGATTGAATGAGTTTCAGATTTTGTTTGAATGAACAACGAAGAAATAATTCAATAATATATTTAATTATTGTTTAATAAATAAAGTTATTGGTTAAACACAACCATAAAAGGGTGGCGATCCCATGTCCCATGTCAACGAGAGGGAATTAACTTATATGAAAGAAAAAGATCCCTTTAAGGATCAATGGAAACAGAAGATCCCAGTCCCCAAAGTTCGTCAAGCAGCACCCTCTTTAAATAATATAATTTTCCATTCTCCTGATAATCATTTGCCCGTCATTTATCATCGAGAAAAAATCAAGTTTTTACCGAGGCACATGCTAAGCCACAATGGAAGAGAGAGCGCGAGCCGAAAAACTTTTGTGCTTCATTTTGACTATAATCTTGATTCGATCGCAACTAGATTATTGAGTGTTAAGCAGATGAGATCAATATATAAGATTCTGAGCACAAAGTTCGCTTCCTCTTGTACCTCTGCGAATCTGAGGTCTAAGCGTCTCGGCTATATATATCATTTATTCTCTTCTAAAAAGGTAATGGAGCCGCATTATCGTTACAAAGAAGCACTTCTTCTTGCATCCCACATTCCCATAGAGTATTAGAGCATCATCGTGCATTGTTTCTGTTCCAAAAAATCAACTTTAGAGAGGCGCTGATAGCCAGCGAGAGAGAGGTATTCTGAGTCAGAGATTCGGTTGCAGCTTCTGACTCGCTGCATGGAGAATCGACAGCATTTAGCGCCCCTTTGTTATCAGTTATCAGCTATCAGCTATCAGTGCGCTAAATAAGTCATTGCTAAACACACTACTCAACGGTACTCAAACAATTGTACGAGTACTGAGTTTTCCCATTCGACTCTCATTCTAGAGTGGGAAACAAAGCGAATGCCTGGGTAATTACGCAATGTTTGCTGTCGATGCATCGGAGAAGAATTCCTGCGAATTCGCCTCAAGACAGGCGGCAAACATGAGTTGAGTCATGTCCCTGTTCCTGTACCTCTCCTCGTCCCCACCCGTTACAGGGGAAGCATTGCCTTAGTGGATGTTTGTCACATAATTAGTTAATTGCACGTAGAATCGATGGATAGAACATGATATATGTCGCTCATACACTACAGATATGTGATTATATGTGACTTGTTTGCAATTTGCTCACCTTATAACTAATTGAAAGTCGCCTGAGATTATGCTACAGCTGGAGGTATTCTTAGAAGTGGTTTTCTGCTATCAACAAGTGGAAAAGTTATAGAAGTCCATTTCGACTCTCTAGATACCTATTATAATCAGTAGTTTAGTGAATTTTACTCTTGTAGACCCTAAGTCCAAGGTCTTACTGTTTGGATTTCATGGAAATAGTAGAGTAGATCTTTGGGTATTGTCGAAACGACTTTGTCGAGGCACATTCCTTTTTTCAATACGGATATAATCATCTAACTATTCCTAGACCTTTTTTTTTTGCTATCAACAAGTGGAAAATATCTAAGAAGAGCATCTAGATCCTTTACTCTTGTAGAAGCTAAAATCCAGGTTTTAAAAACGCATCTTCATGGAAAAAGTCATTAGCATCCAAAGATCGGGACTATGTCTGTAGGTAACCACTAGAAGGTTTGAAAAAAGGGCATTAGAGACACAAAATATTTTGTTTGAAATTTCCAAAGACACATGTTAACTTCCTGCAAATATAGTATACCCTCTACAGATTACACAGATGCCAGAGTATCGAAAAGTCATTGACTTTCTCTGTAGAGTCTAAAGAAAAGGCATTCATTCTTTTGATGTCCAAAAGGTGGCTTTGTAATTGAGTGAAGAAACCAGTTCCGCTGCTCCACAAACGTAGGCTCCCACTCTGTCTATGATGTAATAGACCCGAAGAGAGCCGAGAACCCTCCTCGAAAGACTATAAATATGTCTGAAACGGAACCCCGAAAGTGGGTTCCACAAAGCGCACCAAAAATTTTGTAAAATAGGTTTATGCATACAAATGACGTCATATATCAACAGAAGAGATATCATTCCGTGGGGGGATATTGGAGGTATTGAACCCTTTTTCTAGTGGGCTTGGGGGCATAGAAGAGAACTCAAAGGGAACGAAAAGAGATTTGTATGCAAATGAATGGAGTTCTGGTTCTCCGTTGAAAGCGATTCCAAATTTGGGGCACACTCAATCAATGGAATGGAATGGATGCTGCATTAGATACGAGAATTATTCTAATGAGAAAAACAGGGAAAAAGATCGACCTCAACCCCCCGCCCACCAGATTATCTCCATTAGAAGATGCATCTTTGGGGCATTCGAATGGGGTATAAATACGGAGTGCAGGTGCATTTAGAAAACATTCCCTCGATGATCATGGATCCACGAGTATCGGCATTGTGGTTGGGTAAGTCTTTCAGTCGCTGGAAGTCCTTCGAACGAGTCCACTAATACCGGGATCTACCTATCATCTTCCTGCAGTTCTCCTCTCGCTCCTGGGGGGCTCCCTCTCCTTCCAGGACAAGGCCCCGGTGCAGACGAGCCTCGTGGCAGGACAGGCGCGCAATGACAAGCAACAGCAGATCCTCGACGACACCCTGGCATCGTCCTCGGGTCGCGGCATCGACGATCACCTGCTGAAGACTATCGGTAAGGGTGGGATCAAATTGGTGATGGCCGGCGGCTCGTCGTCTACGACCACACCCAAACCGTCAGTACAACATCATTACTATTATCCACCAGAGGAGCAGCAGCATCCGCGCCAGTACGGCTACGGGCCTTCACCCGCGTACCCCCCCTGGCTGCATGCCCCACATCCGCCACGACCACAGCTGCCTCCATGGGGGCCCCCACCAGGACCACCACCGCCACAGCCCCCGTACTTTGGAGGATACCCATCCTATCCAGGATGGGGTGGCGGCTATCCGGGCGGCTATCCTGGCGGATGGGGCGGTGGCATCTACCCCGGCTATCCAGGCTTCGGATATCCCAGCTATCCCGGCTATCCCTACTATCCCTTCTATCGCTCGGCAGGCTCCACGGAAGTGGACAACCAAGTGGCCGGCGGCCCCGACGGCCTCTCGCCCTCCCCCATTCCCGGGGTCTTCCAGGGCAGGCAAGTGCTCTCCCAGAACTATCTCGAGGGCAGGGCCAATGCGGCCAACATTGTGCCACTCTATCATCTGCTGCAAATGTCCAGAGCCTAACCCTCTTCCGAACCTCCAAAATTTTCCTGTAGCTTGAACAATTTTTTTTTGTATTTTAATCTTTCTGTAATAAGGTTTCTCAATAAAAAAAAATGTACGAGAACTTCAGAGCAGAACAAATCAAACATCAACAAAACAGACCGAGGAGCACTGCTGCATGATGCGTACATGCTTTTGCCGAGGTTCGACTTAGAGACAGATATTCTTTAGTTTTCAATGAAGATCTCTTTGGGGAAGGCTCTTAAAGATCTTTGATCTATGGATCATGAATGGAATACTGAAAGTGTTCTTCGCCCTGGAACCCCAAAACCTGAAAGGCCGCTGACCGACACAATCGATAATCGAGTTTGTTCCATAATTAAGATTCAAAAAGTTCGCGAATTTCTCGAGGCAAAGCTCTGCCGCTGACTCACGTCGGGGCATGTACGAGTATCGAGGAGCCACGCCACGCCACAGATGTGACGCATGGCAAGTGGTCTCTCGGATAACCATTAAGCATTAAACAAGCACCAAGGCACAGCACACATTTATTTGCTCATTTTTTTGCGGCTGTTTTCTCAGCGTATGGCCGGCCATAAAAAGCGTCAGCACCAAGCAGCAGCGACTGAAGTGATCTTGAACGCGGCTTTACTGCCAATTGCAAAAAAAGTATCTAAAGCTGAAAACGATGCCAAAAAGTAAAAAGAGTAGCAGTTTTTACCTTTTTTGTTGGTGTTTCTGCTGTTGTTGTTATTGTTGTTGTTATTACACGAACAAGACTCTTTTTTTTCGTTTCCACGAAAAGCCCTTAGGTTGACACTTTACCGCGCTATGAACTTCAATATAAAGTGAAAATCCGAGTACCTCTGTAGCCGGGTAGCCGAGTAGCCGGTCTCCCCGTTTGTCCGTTTTCAGGCTTTCAGTTTTCGATGTTGTAATTGTGATCCGATCCCCACCACCGCGACGAAGCTCACTCCACTGTGGCTTTCTTGCAAATGTCCAAAGAAATGAAATTAAATGAAAAATGGAATTGTGGAGCCGCCCCATTCTGCTGGGGCTCGCATCAATCGAATCGAAGTTTTATGACAAGACAAGAGTGGGGATTTTTTTGTTGTTTTTTGTGGGTTTGTTATTTATTTGCGGTCGATAATGTGTGGGGCATATGGTGCCATGAATGGAGAGGGGAGAGGGGCAAGAGTGGGGGTACATTGTGGTTTATATATTGATAATAGGGGGATCAGTATTATCATAAGGAAATGGGAAAATATTTTATGGATTAACCAATTAATTCATTTTTTACATTTTCTGGGGAGATTGGAAAGACTTTTACCATAAAAGATCATGATTATATAAGTATGTTCTTTAAGATCCATTGCAGATCGTTTAATAATGCCATTTATTTAATCTGTAGATCATTAGCCATTCAAGTCACTCCATTGATTATTGGAGGATCCAACACGATAGATTCCGTGATCTCCTTGATCTGGCCACAGGCTATATCATTTGTCTGGCATCCGTCCGTTTGTCCATCCATCACGTTTTCTGCAAGTCTTTCATTCTGTGAAAAAAAAACTGAATGCTTCACCTGTTTTATGGACATTCGTGTACGTTTCGAGGTCTTGGCATTTCCCCTTCATTTTCATTATCTTATCGAACTCTAGACCGGGAGGGAAATAATAGAAAGCCATAATGCAACAGTTGCTAAACGGGAAATCAGAACCGAACCGCATTTCGGGGCACCCTATATGAGGTGGGGAGGCACATTGTTGTCATCATGATTGTCATATCACTAAAAATTGGTTTGAACCCCGTCCAAAAGATAACACCACTCCGATATCAATAAACATATACCACCGATAAGACAAAAGTTCAAGTTTATTTAGGTAATATGCATGGTATTTCTTGTGTGGGTGCGGTTACGAGCTTGTAGATGGTGGCTTTTCGATATCCGTTCGAGACATGAGACATTTTTGGGGGAATCATCACCTGACGGTGGAGACGACCAGTACGATGATGAATCGCAATTACCAGAAGCAAAATGCGTGCAATTTTGTGTGTCCGTCCACCCACTTCTGTTGTGTTCTGTTTTTCTGTTGTTCTTTTGGGTCTTTTGTTTTTACTTAGTCTTCTGTTTGGTTTGGTTTCTGTTTGGTTGGTTAGGAAATTACATCATTAACAAAACAGAAATCTTTTTGTTGAGTCTCTTAACTCGTTTTAATTCCATATGCCATGACATTGGTGGATTGGTGGTTTGGTGGGGGTGACGCTTCGTTTGCACAGCTGTGCGGGAGATTTTGGCGAATCATTTTGTTGGGTGGTGACTTGACTGGCGTTGACGATCAATTGCACTGGCAGTTGGGAGTCTTTTAAGCGGCTTATTGCCACAGCACACAGAAATGGGCTGGAGGGGGGGAAAATGGGTCACATCGCAGACAAAACCAACATCTCAATGAAGCGAAGCACTGGCACTGCGCTCAACAGTTTGAAATTGAAATCGAAATTTGATACAATTTCAATTGGTTCAGTCTTCGGTCTGTCTGGTGGTGTGGCGGAAGGTCGGTCAATATTTCCATCGACTGGAATAATGATTACTCATAGCACAAACACACACACACAGAGCGAGGACCTAAATATGTATACACTCCCCTGTATATCCCCTACTTATGGAGAGATAGACAATGTTGACCCTCTTTGTGTGTGGCTTTTTGTTTGTTCCTGCTATAAAACCCTAGGCAAACAAACTTGCCACAAAGGAAAGGGAAAGGAAAGGAAAGCAAAGGGAAGAGAAGAGAAGAGGAAAAGCAGAAAGATTGGTGCCACACAAGGAAACGGAATCCCAAGAGGTAGGTCAAGGTGTATGCAAATGGAAGGTGAGGCAAAGTGATCCACTTCTGCCATTGAAGAGAGCAAAGCAATGTGTGCGGAGGCTGTTAGACCCTTCCAGGGCTTTCCACTCCTGCGTCTGAAGAGAGCCTGCATACGTGAGAGCGTCAGAGCTTAGAAAGACGGAAGGGAAGACTGTCATTCTATGTACCCTGAGTAAGGTGAGTTGGAAAGAAGATTCTTCCACTGCTAAACTGTAATCCATGTGACACCTCAAAGAGCAGGAGAGAGAGCACTACCTCACCATTCAATGTACCCTGGAGTGAGTGCAGGTGAGTGCGAAAAGGAAGCTTCCCTCCAGGAAGCGAATGTGCGTGTGGGTCTGCGAAAAAGTGAGAGAGAGAGAGAGTGCACCATGGAATATGTGGGGGGTATGGGGTGTATGGTGTGTGGGTCTTCTTCATCAGCGTAAACGTTCGCTTTATTAGAGGAACACCACAATCGCATAAGCATAAACCAGATTTGTGCTCCTCTTTGTGGCTTTTGTTGTTGTTGCTGTTGTTGTTGGTGTCGCAAGTTCAAATCGTGCAAAGGAAGAAGAAAGAAAGCAGGCAACGGGCAACGGAAGACGCTGCAGATCACGACCGACCGAATACCAACGACGGCGGCGACGAGATCAACCAGGGGGCAAACCGGCAGAACCGCTTTTTTTGTATATTTATTTTGTATCTTATTTTATTTCACGTTCCCGCTGTGGCAGCTCCTACATACATATACTGGCACCGTACTCTCCTCGTATCTTGTTAGGTGGCGGTGCCACACTACCACATATTTGTTAGCCGTCAGGATATGCAAAAATTGTCAGTGTAATTGATTTTATGGCCCCAATTTTGAGGCATCGTCAAGTTGGCAACTTAGCTGGCAGCCATCGGTGGAGTGGACGGAAGGGAAGCAGTGGCAATGGCAATGGCAGTGGCCATGGCAGTGGATTAAGAAGTTGGCCAAACGATGGCAGACGACACATTTGATAAATGAAAGCAAATGCGCTGTAGAGCCAGAGACAGAGGTGGCTGGTACGCTAAGTACCCCATAATTTCACCGACTGTCCCCCAAGTCGTTACCTTTGTTTTTTCTTTCTGTTTCTTGTTTTGTTTTTGTACCTGTTTGAATTTCTTTTTCGATGCGGGTACCGTTAGCTTGACCCGGCAATGGCAGCAGCGGCAGCAGCGGCGTCAACGGCGACACAGCCACAAAAAGCGATCGCACAACAACACTTGCACTGCTTACAAACTGTGTAGATATTCGTATTCGTTTATAATGTTATGCACCGCACGGACTCCTCAGCATACAAATGAGTGTCCAAAAATGTTCTTAACAATTAATTCGGCGGGTGGCGTGGGGCAGCTGTTGGGCAAAGGCGAACGCGGTAGCGCGGCGGAAAGTTAAAGCTTAACTGACAACCGACTCTGCGGGACTCGAAAAATGATTTGCCGCCACATTCACATTTCGCCAAAAACAGCTGTTCGGGGCTGCCAACCTGCTTCGGTCTAACAATCGATTACTGCCTTTATCGTTATCGCTATTCAGACCTTTTATCTCACCGATTTATTTGTTTTTCTTCTCTCATTCGTTCTATAACAGTGTGGTATTTTGATTGATAACTAGCTAACAATTTAAAGCCATAAACACAACATTATTTTAGTTGATTTGATCGCTGATAAATGTGTGTCTCTGTGTGGGTTGTGTGTGTGTTTTCCTGTACGTTTAGCTTAAATCCATTCTACCCTTCCATTCCCGCCCTCACCAATTCCGATCGATCGGAGGATCAGACCAGACTAAATCCCTGCGTTTGCTGTATGGCCTGCAGCAGTTTGAATTTGAGGCGCTCCTTGGTCCTGTAGCGTGGCAGATCCAGCAGATTGAAGCATGTATGGGCCACTGGCAGGAAACGTTCATCGGTAGTTGGTTGTATAGTGAACTGGAATTTCGTGGATTGTCCATATATTGCTGCTCATAATGGAACATGAGTTTTACTCACCCCGAGGGCCCTCATACCCTGAATAGGTATACGATCGCTGCCTGTTAAATACAGCAGGAAGTTTCTCTTTTCCGCTTCGGATAAATCATGGATCACCTCCCAGAACCATTTGATCTAAAAAGAATAAGAAAAAGTATTCACATATATACTTTATATCCTTTGGGGATTTCTGATTTCACTCACTGTCTCATCGCCTGAAGAGTAGCCTTCTTTGTACTCGCAATTGTCTTCGAGTGCCTGCCAGTCATAGTCCTCATTTCCCACCACCACGGCCATCAGCTCCTCCGGCTGGAATACGTTGATGACGCGACCGGAGCAGACCTTCATGAAGCCCTTGTGGAAGGCTTTGTAGTGCACCTCCGATGCCTTGTTGATCACAAAGTCCACATACAGTTCCACAAACTCCTGTCTGTTCTCCATGGTGACGGCAATATCTTCTCCATTCGGCTTAAGGCTGAGCGTCTGCGTCACCCCGAAGACCTGGCGTGATATCTCAAAATTAAGCTCGAAGGTGTCCGAAAAGTTATCGCCGTCATAGTCGAGCAGTGCCTGCAGAGAATTGGCCTCCGCCGGCGACAGCTGTCGCAGATCACTCAGATCGACGGGTTTGTTTAGCAGCTTCTTGTAGAGTGCCAGGGGAAAGGGCAGATTGATGATTGTAAAATTATAGATGGCCAGTCCGCAGAGCACGCCGATGAGGTAGTACATGTTCTCCGTTTCATAGGTGACGTCCGCGAACCACAGTAGACGCGACTCCTCCAACTCCTTGAACATGCTGTACTTCGGATCGAGCAGATCCTTGAGCAGCAGCATGAAGAACTCCTTGCGCACACCGCCAGCATCCTCAGCTTCCTCGTCCTGGAACTTGATCTTCAGCGGCTTCTTGAGATCACTCTGCGAGTAATGCTGCAGCTCGCGAAGGGAGTCCTGGACTAAGTTCTCCCGCGTCACATTCAGAACGATGTAGTGCGAGATGGGCATGCCATAGTTAAAGAGATTGAAGATGCCCTGCTATGATGTAGAGAAGACAAGAGAGAGGTAGGTAGAGGTAGACGTAGCAGAGGGTAGGTTGGAGCCAAGGCCAGGGCCAGGCAGGATGGGAAGTGCACTCACATTGTTGGCCGCATTGGCCATCGCTGAATGCATTTGGACCACTTGATCCGCCTGGAGCATCGATGTCTTGGCCGACGCATCGAATAGGAATGAAAAATTACAAATGCTAAACTCGTTCGGGCTCCCCATTATCCATTTCACAAACTCCTGCTTGACGTTTACATACCAGTCGAGTTCGGGCCAGTAGAATATCTGATAGCTTACACGTTCCTTGCGGGAGTTGTTAATGATGAAGAGGACATTCATTACCTTCAGAATGACATCCAAATCAGCATTGTATGGCATCAGCTAAAAGGGATGATGGCGTTAGTGGTGGTGGTCGGTAATGAAATCAAATCCAAATCCTCACCTCTTGGGAACTCTCCAACGTTGGACTGGTGGCCATCAGACCCATTTTGAAGCTGATGATGTGAATCACCACGTGCAGAAATATGTTAACCAGGCGCTCGAAGTAATCCACTGGCGTTTGGGCCAGCCATTTGTGTAGCACCTTGCTCGGATTCTCCGTCAGTTTCAGTATGGCACTGGCCAGGGGCGCCTGCAGTGTCTTGTAGTGCTTGGAGTTCATGAACTCATGGTACAGCGGCAGCAACAGGTACACGCGCAGGCTCTCCTTATCGGCTGGGGAGGCCACCAGCGAAGTAATCAATTCTTTTGTTACATTATCCCAGATCTACATTTGAGGATCGGATCGGATCACAGAGGGATCAAAGATGGGTGGGGTGGAGGGATTGGTGATTGGGGATTCAAGGCTGTCATGGAAGATGTACGCACCACCTGCTTGATGCTCTCGTTCTCCACACTTCGTAGATGATCGAATGCCACCTCGGCGGCCTTCAGATCCAGTCCATAATTGCGTGCAGAGCAGCCAAAATGCTTGTCGTTCGAGAGCAGAAACGAGCCGTTCAGGCACGCCTGGCTCTTGAAGATCACCTCCATGGACTGCAGGAGATCCAGGTCGCTCTGCTTGATATGCGCGCATTTCTGTGTGGCCTCTGCCGTCAGCGAGAGGATCTGGGACTTGGGGCTGCAACAAAGACAGAGAAAGAAAATAGCATTAGTTTCGTTTTTGCAACAGAAGTCTCTTGAGTCTTTTTCCCACTTGTAGCTGCGCAAATCCTCGGGCGGCACCTTGTCCACGTAGAAAGTGGTCGTCACAATCGACTGATCTCCGCCGGAGAAGATTTTCCGAATGACCACAGATTTATCGGCCCCTTCGCTGGACTCCATCAATGCGGAGCCATTGGGCGAGACCCAGGGACCGATGACCACCTTGGGCAGCGTCTGACTTATAGTGTTACGCGTTCCAAGCTGCCCGGAGGCGCCCAAACCAAAGCTGTACACTCGACCGCCGGAGGGAACCAGCGCGAGCGTGTGCCGATTGCCGCAGGCCACCTGGGTGATGGTGCTGCCCATCAGTTCTATGACCATGCGGGGTATCATCTCGTTGTTGCTGGCGCCATGCCCCAGCTGGCCGTAGTTGCCAGCACCGCAGGTGAAGACGCCTCCCTCGTTGGTGAGGAACACGGAATACTCGTCACCGCAGGTTACGAATCTCACGCCCAGCGTGCGCATTGACTTCAGTTGCGAGGGATACGCACGATTCTGCTCGTCATTGAGCCCCAGCTGGCCGCAAGTGTTCTTGCCCCAGCCGAACACTGCACTGGACTTGGAGATGAGGAAAGAATGGTTGCCCCCACATGCGATGGTGGCCAGTGGGATGCCCAAGATGGTCGTCAGCCGCAGAGGGGCATTGGAGTGCGGCAGATCTTTGGGCGACTGGACGCCCAGCTGGCCATAGATGTTGGAGCCCCAGGAGTAGAGCTCGCCACCTAAAAGGAGGGGGGTACACTATAGGGTGGGAATGCTTCAGAGAGGTAGAGAATACTTACAGCTCGTGAGTGCCAGACTGTGATTGTTGCCGCACGCAATCTGCACCACCGTTCTGGACACTAGAAAGCGCAAGATCTTTGGCAGCTCAATGACATCGTTATCGGTGGAATGGCCCACCTGTCCGCAATCGTTGTCGCCCCAGCTCAGGATCTGGCCCCATTCCGTGAGTGCCATGGAATGGCGGCTGCCACAGGCAATCTGGATGACAACATAGGCCTGCAGCTCAGGTATCGGAACTGAAAAAGAGCGAGAAGAAGCGAGTGGTTGAATGGGTAGTCATTTGATGCCGGTTCTTCGAGTCATGGATGGATAGAATATTTAGTGATGAAAGAGAGTACAAAACACGATTAATGAAATTTACATACTAAACGGCGACATACGTGGCCTTTTGGTGGGCAACTCGTGGCCAAGCTGGTGGTGATCGTTGTTTCCGCAGGCGTACACCTGACCGTTGGCAGTGAGGAAGAGCGTGTGGCGATGTCCGCAGGCAATCTGTTGCACCGGCGAATCGGGCTTAAACTCTATCTGACTAGGTAGAAGGATCTGCAGACGAACAATACAAGAAAATCAAACCCGACAGTTTGTTAATGGGATATCCAAATGTATTCCATTCCTTGTGTGCTTGTGCACAAAACTCACCTGCTCATTCTCGATGCCACCGAGCCCCAATTGACCGTGTGAGGCGTCGCCCCAGCAATACAGGGCCATGGCTTTCCGTTGAACTCGTTTGTTAACTGAAATTTATTTTTGTTTATTGTTGATTTTTTCGGCGTTTCTAGAAAAAACTAAAAGGAAAACCGCAACAAAAAAACCAACAAATAATTGTTGCGGCCTGCCAACTTGTGGGAAATGGGCTCTATTAAGTTCTATGCTTGTTTACACTATAACAATTCATTCACTGCCCGCTATACAACTACGTTGGAATACAATATTCGGATATGTCAAAATTATTTTAAAATTTTAAGCTCCGAACCTGAATCTGCTTTAGTGCTGCTTAAATTATGACTTTTGAATTTGAAATTATGAATATTTGTACACAATAATGATATTGCACTTTTTGCTTAGTTTAATGTGGAAATATGTTTGAAATATGTTTGTAGGAACGGCAATGATTTGACAAAATATATGTTATTTCAATCTGCGCGCCAAAATTAGCATATTTTTTTGTAGTCAAGTTGGCAGTGCTAGTACTGTCTCTGAACTGCTTGTTTTTGTGAAATCTGCCAGTGCTTTAACTAAAAAATTAATTAGAAATAGAAAATTAAAGAAATTTCCTGCTGCACAGTACAAATGCAATAATTTCGAAATTAATTTCTATCAAATCGTGACAATTTTTTTATAATATCAATTTGCCCGCACAAATTTGGCAAGCACTAATTTCGGCGCCAGTTGGCAGCGTTGCTAGTGCTGGACAAACCGACCGCTCCGCCGTCCCCGCACACCGAGAACCGCTGACCTTTGTTCGATTGTCATAAAAGATTAGGCGAAAACGGAATAACGTTATCACAGATCAGACGAGATTAATCGCGCCATTTCGTCTGCATTCAAACCCTCAGTTAACGGACATTCGTCTGGTGGATTGCAGCGGTAGTGAGAGACAGAGAGAGATAGAGAGAGAAAACGCGAAACCGGTTGCCGCATGTGGACGGAGCTGAGTTTTTGGGGCAGCGCAGGTGTTTGATTGATTTTCACCGCAATTTGCCACGCTAACACAGCCAAAACAGTAAGAGCCTCCGTGAAAATGCAAGAGGCCTACGTGAACATCAACTCCATACCCACCCATATACTCACGTGGGGCAGGTGGATCGAGGAGACGGTCACCGAGAAGGAGCTCGTCATTTGTATAACAGGCAACCCGGGGCTCCCGGGCTTCTACACGGAGTTTGCCAGTACCCTGCAGAAGCAATTGGGTGACCTCCCGGTGTGGGTGATTGGTGAGAGAAGGTGCTAGAGCCATCGCAAAAGAATGTTCCTTTATTTTTTCGCTTATTCTGTACAGGACACGCGGGCCATGACGATCCGCCAGAGGCGAGCATCCGCGAGGTACCCCAGCTGACAGGCAACGAGGAGATCTTCAATCTCGACGGACAGATCAAACACAAGTTGGCGTTCATCAAGAAGTACGTGCCCAAAGATGTGAAGATCCATCTAATCGGACATTCGATTGGCGCGTGGATGATTCTCCAGATGCTGGAGGACGAGAGCGTGCGGAGCCGTGTCCAAAAGTGCTACATGCTCTTCCCCACAGTCGAGCGGATGATCGAGTCGCCCAACGGCTGGGTCTTCACCAAGCTCGCCATGCCCCTGTACTCGGTGTTTGGCTACGTCTTCTTCAAATTCTTCAATGCCCTGCCCGTCTGGCTGCGCCTCTTCCTCATCCAGATCTACTTTCTCATCTTCTCCATACCGCGCTCGTTCCTCGACACCGCCCTCCAGTACTCGAAACCCTCGGTGGCCGAGAAGGTGGTGTTCCTCGCCGATGATGAGATGTGCCGTGTGCGCGGCCTCCAGAAGGAGATTATCGAAAGGAATATCCATTTGCTGAAGTTCTATTACGGCACCACGGACGGCTGGGTGCCCGTCTCCTACTACGAACAGCTTAAGAAAGACTATCCCCAGGTGGACGCCACGCTGGATGGCCAAAAAATTGACCATGCCTTTGTCCTGCGTCATTCGCAGCCGGTGGCAGCGATTGTCCGGGAAATGATCCAGCAGAACCTCAGAAACTGATGTGCAATCGAAGCCCCAGGATCTCTAGTGGGAATCTTCCTCCACTGGCTTTTTTGTGGCGGCAAATTCTTTTTATTATAATCTTTGCAACTCTCAAAGGAAACACTAAATATAGTCGAAAATATCTTATAAAGCGCCGCTGGCTGTGTCTTTTAGTTTGCTGCAGGAGACGGCGAGCCGGAGGGACTGCGTGATCCGGACCTGGATCTGCTGCCAGATCGAGAGCGCGATCGAGACCCTGACCTTGACCTTGAGCCAGACTTTGAACGGGAGCGAGAGCGAGAGCCAGACTTTGAACGGGAGCGAGAACGAGAGCCAGATTTGGAGCGTGATCGAGAGCGGGATCGGGAGCCGGATTTGGAGCGGGACCTGGACTTGGACTTGGACCTGGAGCGTGATCGGGAGCGGGACCTAGACTTGGAGCGGGAGCGTGATTTGGCACGGGAACCGGACTTGGAGCGGGATCTGCCACGGGATCCAGATTTCGAGCGCGATCGAGAGCGCGATTTGTCCGATTCGCCGCCGGACTCAATGCGATTCTTGGCCCTCTTACGCTTGGCGGCTCCATCGCTATCGCTGCCACTGCCAGAGCCACTCGGACTCCTACTGCGCTTGCGGCCACGATCGCTGCCACTGCCGCTGCGACTGTCGCTGTGGGAACGACTGGCTCGGCTGCCACTGCGACTTCTGCTCCTACTTCGCCGTTTGCCATCGCTCTCCGACTCGCTCGTGGAGATGGTCTCCTTGGACACGATTTTGAGACGCTGCTTGGCCGACAGCTTCTCCTTGGAGTCCTTGGCTCCTGCTCCCGGCTTGGACTTCTTGCTCTTCCGTTTGCCTGGCTTTTGGCCACCGCCACTGGGCTCCTCCTCGCTGTCGCTCTCGTATTTCTCCGTCTTGCGCTTGCGTCCGCTGCCGCCCTTCTTGCGCTCGCCTTTGCTCTTCTTTTTGGCAGGGCGTTCGCCCCCCTCGCGCGGTCCACCCTCGTTGCTGTCGCTGCCCGAGATGTAGTCATCCTTGCGTGGCCTGCCGCTGCCCTTTTTGCGCTCCTTGTCCGGGGCATCGGCAATGATAAGCAGGTTCTTGGTCTTCTCCACATACTCCTGGCGCTTAGCCAGCAGCTGGTCGCGCGACGTCTGTGCCTCCTCCTCGCGCCGCTTGCGCTGCTCGGCGACCTTCAGCTTGAAGGCCTCGCGCTCCTCCTCCTGCTTGCGGCGCAACGAACGCTCCTCCTCGTCGATGCGACGGGCACGACCCACATGGTATTGGGCCTGCGACAGGAGATCCTGGCAGGTGTTGGCCTCCACGCCTGCGACCTCAATGTTGAATCGATTCTTGTCGCCATGAACGGATAGATACTGAAAGTATCTGGGGATGAGAATGAAGGATTAGAAAAGGGATACGCAGACGGTTTAGGCGGGGGCAAGTGGTACTTACTTGTGCGCCAACTCCAGTTCGTGGACAGCTTGCAGGACCACCTCTAGGGTGGATTTCTCATCCTTTAGAATGGCCATGGCCAGGCGGGAGAGCACTACGGCAATGTTGAACAGCAGCACAGTGTCCTGGGGGGCCACACGGCGCGCCTTGAGCAGCACGGCCTTGGCCTCCACCAGTTTATTGGCCCGCAGGTAGGCCCTCGCCAGGTACTGCATCACCTCGACGTTGTTGTGCTTGTAGAACTTCTTCATGCAGTTCTCGTACATCTGAATGGCGCTGATGTACTGCTTTTGCTCCACGTAAACGTGGGCAATGTTCAGCCAGACGTCCGAGAAGTCGGCGGTGGCCTCGCGCACTTGTGCAAAGATGTCTCGTGCCTCGATTACACATCCCTTGTGGGCCAGCACAGCACCAATGCCGTTTGTGGCCCAAATATTGCGAGGATCGTTGCGCAGGACCTGCTTGAATATGGCCAGTGCCTTCTCCTGATGCTTGCGCTCCTTCTCCTTGTCCCGGCTTGGTTGGTGCAACGTCTGGAGGGAGAAGTTCCCAAGGGCTATCAGGGAGTAGGCGTCCGTGGATGTGGCTGGATTCTTGAGGATCGTCTCAAAGTTCTTTTGTCCCAAAGCAAACTGCATTTTGGCCAAATGAAGATTGCCCAGCAGCGAGCGAGCATCCGGATTGTCGTTATTGATGTTCAGAGCATCCTTAAAGAAATCCGAGGCCACGAATATCAGGCCCTTGTCCCTGGCCATGCACCCGAGACGGAGGTAGCAGTCGATGTAGTTCGGGTGCTCCTTGAGAATCTCCTTATACAGCTTGTCGGCCACATCGTAGCTGCTCATGGCCTCGTTCAGCCGCGCCAGATTGTACTTCATGGTGACCTGAATGGACTCGTAGTACTTGACATCCTTGTCCATCTCGGAGATGGCATGCTGCAGCGCCGACTCCAGCTTCACCTTCGCCTCAATCAGATCCCCCAGGCGGTAGTGCAGCGACGAGACATTGTTCTGGATCTCTGCAGGAATCTCATACTTGGCCTTGTCCTTCAGAATCTTCGAAGCCGTGCCGTATGCCGCCAGCGAGGCAGCCAGATCGTTTTGCTCGAGGATCTGGGCAAGCTCTATCCAGGCCTCGATATCGTCCGGGAACTGTTCGGTGACCTTCTTCAGGTGCGTCTTGGCCATGTCTCGCTTCGACTGCGAGTTGGAGTGAGCATACAGCGAGCCAAGGATCTTCATTGTCTCGTAGTTCCCTGGCTGAATCTTGAGTACCTTCTCAAAGCATTGGGCAGCCTGAAAAGTGCCACAATTATAAGTAATTCTCTTGCGAAACCCCTTGAACTTGAACTTACATTCTCGGTATCCCCGCGATAGATGTACATCTGGCCCAGGCCATAGTGTGGCAGGACAAAGTTTGCCGGCGCTATTTGTGTGGATTGGTAGTAGTATTGAAACGCCTGATCGTAGTCGCTTTGGGCATGGAAACTCCTGGCCAGCTGGTAGCAGCTTTCGGCGCGCATTGCCTCGTTCTCTGTGTTGTGGAAGGCATGCAGTGCGAGATGATGGACCTTCTGGTAGTCCTTTTTGAAGAAGAAATGGTTAGCGAGGTGATTGAGCACCATGGGATTGGCATTATCGATGGTGTAGGCCTTGGAGAGCATCTGGACACCCAATTTATTCGATTCGGGCTCCAGTTGATTGAGCTTCAGCACGGCCAGGCCTATGAGGGCGCCCACGCATTGCTGGTCGAGCTGCAGGGCTCGCTCGAAGGCGAGTTTCGCCTTCTCGGGATTGCCCATCTTGAGGAAACAGTGGGCCATGCCTATCCGCACATTTGCCGGGCAGTTGGGGTTCGTTCGAAGGGCTTTCTTGTAGAAGGCCATTGCACCGCGATAGTCCTTGCGATTGAAGGCAATGCACGCCTTGCCCAGCAGCGAGGGGATGTTCGAGGGCGATTGATTCAGCACAAAGTTGAACTGTGCGTCCGCCTGGTCCATCTTGTCGCCCTCCAGCAGGCAGAAGTAGGCCCTACCTAGCAGATGGCTCTGATCGTACATGATAATTTTGTCGGCATTCGTGTAGAGGTTCGTGGCCTTCATGAAGAGTTCTCGTTTCTTGTCCTTGGACTTCTCGCGATAGGCCTCCTGGACATAGTGGGCGGCCAGCATGTCCAGAGCGCGCATGAGATCCTTGTCCGAGTCCCGATACTCCTTGTTGGCCTCTGGCCCCCGCGAGTCCTCCAGCAGCGTGACGAAATCATCGGTCTTTTTCTGCTTGTAGTATGCCAGCTAGAAGAGAGCAGAGCAGAGCACCATGTGGCCACCATTAGCAGTGGAATCAGCGGATAGAAGCAGACTCCTTTTACTCACCGACACATTCACCCATACATGTAATGGGGCGCGCTCCTGCTTGAGGATACTCAGGACCTCCAGGCAGTCCGGCAGTTGATCGGGATCCACCTCAATGACCTACGAAAATGCGAAAACATATTGCCATTCTGTGGCGAAAATCAGTCAAAACCCCTCAAAAACTCACCTCATCGGTGTCCTGCAGGGGTATTTCAATGCAGTTGGACATGGCTCGAGCGGTATTGGCCTAAAAGCCAACAATCTGACCACAAATGACCGATTAAATGGCGGAAAATTAGCAGAAAATCAAAAAATAATAGAAAAAATTCTCCGAATGATGGCTAGAGATGGCACCCTGGCGTTACCCGCAGGCGATAGCTGAAGAAAAAATCCGAATTTTTCGATAACCATAGAAGATAAATATCGACAGATATCGACACTGTGTTGCTATCGGAAAGATGGGAGGAGAAATCACTTAAAAACACTCAAAAAAAAAAAACAAAACAAAAAACAACAAACGAGGATAGGAAAAATGTGCAATCTTTAATAATTTTAGACCTTAAGTTCGGGGAAGTGAGATGTGCTAGCGGATAAGATAAAATGCAGGCCTTGGGCAGATCGGGGCACAATCTGGGGGCCTTTACCAGTTCCAGCTCGATTTTGTACGCCACATCAACAAATACAAACGCACACACGCACAGATATCGAACAGATGTTTTGCGTTTATTACGTAATTATGTGAATTTGGCGCAAAATTCAATGACGTTTAGAGCCCCAACGACAGCAGCAGCAGCAAAAGCAACAGCAACAGCACCGCGTGAACGAGAGCACACGAAAACGTTTACGGTCCAGACGACGCGAAGAGTGATCCACGGTTTTGCTGGCCGCAGTTATTCGCGATATTCTGCTAGCACCATCATGACCTCCTACTGCAAGGAGCTGTCTCTCAAGGACTATGACATCATTGGGTTCGACCTGGACGGCACTCTGCTGCGCTACAATCTCACCAACATGTCGGCCCTAATCTACGACGTGCTGAAGCGGTATCTGGTCGATAACAAGGGTTACTCCGAGCAGCTGCTGAAGCTGCCCATGGATCTGGACTTTCTGCAGAAGGGTCTGTTCCTGGATGGGCCGCGCGGCAATATTCTGAAGCTGAGCAGCGAGGCGCAGATCCTGAGGGCCACACATGGCACCCGGCTACTGACAGACGAAGAAATCGTGGCCATCTACGGACCAGAGCGGCAATGGGCGATCACCACATCCTTTTACAAGGACCCGCTGTCCACCTGGAACGGTGCGGCCTCCGAGCAGATGCGCTCCCTGCTGGACTACTTTGATACGCCCAGCGCGTTGGTGTTTGCCCAGGCCGTGGACTTGGTGGACAAGGAGAGCGAGTCGCCGCCGCAGGAGTACGAAGTGTGGCGTGATCTGCAGGCCGGTCTCATGCACATCTTCAGCAGAGATCACTTTTCCAACGACATCAGCTTGTACTTCAAGGGCATGCGGGCGGATCCTCAGAAGTATGTCCTGTGCACGGACAGCAGCGTGATGGACTGGCTGTCGGCACTAAGGAAATCCGGCAAGAAACTCTTCCTGCTGACGGGCTCCAACATTGATTTTGCCAATCTGACGGCGACCCAAGCGCTGGGCAAGGACTGGCAGGAGTATTTCGATTTTGTGGTGACCTACGCCAAGAAGCCGGGGTTCTTTACCATTCAGCGTCCCTTCCTGCAGGTGGATGTGAGGGAGCTGAAGGAGCTGGCCAACACGGAGCTGCCACAGGATGCTGGGATACTCAAGCCGGGGGAGCTCTACTCGCAAGGCAACTGGCATCAGCTGCACAAAGCACTCGCGCGGCTGCTAAACAAAGAACCCGCCAAGGCCAGGGCCCTGTACTTTGGCGACAACATCATCCAGGATGTCTACACGCCCGTGAGGCATCGAGACTTTGATGCCGTGGCTATTGCCGAGGAGCTGCTGATGGAGGAGAAGAACTATCCATATTTCGCCGAGCTGGATTCGCAGCTGTGGGGCTCGTACTTTGCCATTGGCTGCCAGCCCACCCTCTGGTCGAACTTCATCAGCAGCTTTGCCCAGATCTGTGTGCCCTCCATGCAGGAGGTGGCCCAGACGGCGCCCGCCCAACGCATCGTGTGCACCAATCCGTATGGCTTTTCGCCCAGGCTGCCGAAAGAGCTGGAGATGACGCATCCAACGAGCTGCTGGGAAGGTGGCACTGGAAGTGGCATATGATGATATCATTACCCAAGAGCTTCGACTCGCAAATAATGCACGCCGCTGCCGCTGCCGCTGCCGCTGCATCTCATCAAAATTCTACGAATCGTACAACAAAATGCTATTCAGTAATGGCAATAAATTGCATCCCAGAGAAAATATACTATAAACATTTCGCACTCTCGGCTACAGTGCATGTCATAATGCTAAGACCTTTCTAACAGATTGTAATAGACAAACAAATTTATCATATACTAAAATAGGCATAATTTTTTAGCTAAAATTTATACGGATAACCGAAACTGAAGCAAATTTTGAATAGAATAGAGAAATTTATATGTTATACCTACTCCCGAAACGCAGTGTACATGCTGAATTAGCCTTTGACCTTCCCATTGTACAAATATGTTTGTATTTTATGTATACACAAAAGCAACAACTAAATAAATGGGTTGTGCCTCCAACAAATAAGAGAAATTGAGAAATTTCAATTGAGAAAACGCGCGATGCACGACTCAGGCAGGAAATTGGCAATTCTATAATTGGATTTCTCTCTGGATTTTATTTGGCAAACACAAAAAATTTATTGTAAGTACGGGGAAAATACCTAGCGAGGAATACAGCAGAAGAATTTCAAATGTATGCTTAATTTGAGAGAACAGGCACCAGCGGATAATAAATTAGATCGAATGACTAAGAGAGAGAGAGAGAGAGAGCAGGATTAGACGACACGCTCGATGGCCAAAGCAATGCCCATGCCGCCACCGATGCAGAGGGAGGCGATACCACGACGACCGCCAGTGCGCTCCAAGGCATAGAGCAGCGTGACCAGGACACGGGCACCCGAGGCACCAATCGGATGGCCCAAAGCAATCGCACCTCCGTTCACATTCACTTTGCTGGCATCCAACTGCAGATCCTTTAGCACAGCCAGGGATTGGGCAGCAAAGGCTTCGTTCAGCTCATACAGATCGACTTCCTCGCGTTTCCACGAGATTTTCGTCAACTGAAATCAAGAGGAAATATGAGAAAAAAGAGGCCAGAAATGGCTGGGATGGGTTTATGGTTTACCAAGGCTTCCACAGCTGTAACCGGTCCCAGACCCATGACCCTGGGCTCGATTCCACTCTGCGTCCAACCCACAATCTTGGCCAGCGGTTTCAGACCCTTTTTGGTGACCTCCTCGCCGGACATCAGCAGGACGGCGGCAGCGGAATCATTCACACCCGAAGCATTGCCAGCGGTGACGGTGCCGCCCTCCTTGAAGGCGGCCCTCAGCTTCTGCACGCCCTCGACAGTGCTGCCCGCCTTGATGTACTCATCCTTGCTGAAGATCTGAGTGCCCTTTCGATCCTTGATCTCCACGGGGACAATCTCCTTGTCAAAGTAGCCCTTTTGCTGGGCCTCCTCTGCCCGTGTCTGTGACTGAACGGCGTACGAGTCCTGGGCCTCCCGACTCAGGTTATATTTCTCGGCGAGAATCTCTGCGGTGACGCCCATGTGGATGTTCTCCATGGCATCTGTGAGCCCGTCATGGAGCATCGAATCAACAAAGCTGCTCGGGCCCATTTTCACACCCTGCCGCAAATGCATGACATGGGGAGCCAGGGACATGCTCTCCTGGCCGCCAGCAATCACGATGTTGGCATCCCCAGAACGAATGGACTGATAGCCCAGGACAACGGTTCTTCAAAGTTGAAGAATGGCATTAGAATGGACGGATTCCTAAAGGAGAGCTCACTCAAAACTCACTTGAGACCTGAACCACAGAGCATATTGATGCCATAGGCTGGCACTTGAATGGGGAGGCCCGCCTTGAGAGAGGCCTGACGAGCGGGGTTCTGGCCCTGACCCGCAGTGAGCGCCTGGCAAAGATTTACATAACAAATAATTAAGCAACCAAACCATTCTCCGACGCAGCAAAACGACCTAAGATAAGCAATTTGGTATGATATGATTTGAATACCTGACCCATGATGACTTCGTTGACATTTTCGGGCTCCACACTCGCCCGCTTGAGCACTTCCTGGATGACCACGCTGCCCAGATCGGAGGCTTTCAGTTTAGAAAGCGTTTCACAGAAGCTACCTGTTGAGTCGTAGGGCGTCGGTGCCAGAAAGAGAAAGTTACCAATTGGAATTTGGATATTTGGTTCGATTTGTTTACCTATAGGCGTGCGGGCTGCGGACACAATGTACACGTCAGACATGGCTGTTGGATGCGTAATACCTAGGGTTTATGGTGTAACTAATTAAAAAAAGCTCAAATGTAATATTCGAAATGGTTTTTGGTGTGCCGACTGCAGCACAATCGATTAATCGTGTAACTTTCCAGCACTGGCTTAAAGTCTAGTGTGAACACACCCAGCAGCTGCTGCAGATATATCGTAAAGAAAATAGTTCAATATCGTAGCGGGTAATCATAATTATATTTTATTGAACGATATGACAAAGGGAGCAATCATACATAATAAAACTGCCAGAACTCTTCATTCAATCGACGGAAGATAAACTTGGCAATGACCGGTTCCATGCATACTCATACCCTGGGGGGAATGGATGTTATAGAGTTGAGAACATTTTTGACATTCTCTGCTCTAATTAATGCAGAAACTAGACATTCTCTGTTTTAAAGGTATTTCAACGATATTTTGCAATTAGTGGTCTTACAGAGGCCAATAATTGGTACAGGGATCAGGATGTATATACAAGAAACTAATCAAATGCATTCATAGGCCAACAAAATGCAATCTGAGACAGTATCTTTATATAATATTAACGAAATAGGGTATACAAATGCCCATACTCTGGTTGACAAGCAATGAGTCTGCAACATTGACGTCACAACACTGCGACTGTAGTTTTTGTTGAAACCGTGTTTTTGTCAAAATAAAAAACATGCGGGTGCTTAAAAGTAGTTTATCTTGAACAAAATGAATAAGTAAATCATATAAAATTATGTGGGCTAAGCTGAGAGATCTTTATAGCTAGTAATATTCGACGGAAGATCAAAAACGAAGAATATGTAAAATATAATTTGAATTCGTCAGTATATTTACGGTATATTTTTAAAATGAGACGGTATATTTTGGTATATTTCTGAGGGTCGGCCGGTATATTTTAACCATAAATCCGCGGTTACACTGACCGTATATCTTATCGATAAGTCCGCGTACACAGAAAATAAATTTTTTTGAGAAAATTAATTTTTTTGATGAAATTGGGAAATTAAACGCACAAAACGTGAACAAAAGCAATCCCAGCGAAAGGCGCGATTACCACGCGTCGAGAGGACCAAACGGCACATAAAACAAGTGGTGATACATACGCATTTCGGCTGTCGCAAGCAACAGCCCTCGCCCAAAAACGCCAACCAGCAGCAGCCACCATACCACACCCCCCCCGCACTGCGCCGCACAATCAGCAGCCGCACACACAAAGCACTCCAGCCGCAGCAGCCACAGAAAATAGTAAAGTAACGCAACAAATATGCAGGCGATTAAGTGTGTCGTTGTGGGCGACGGAGCCGTGGGTAAGACCTGCTTGCTGATCAGCTACACGACAAATGCGTTTCCCGGCGAGTACATACCCACCGTGTTCGACAACTACTCGGCCAATGTGATGGTCGATGCCAAGCCCATTAATTTGGGATTGTGGGATACGGCCGGGCAGGAGGACTACGACCGCCTGCGTCCGCTGTCCTATCCACAGACAGATGTCTTCCTCATTTGCTTCTCGCTGGTGAATCCGGCCTCGTTCGAGAACGTGCGCGCAAAGTGGTATCCGGAGGTGCGGCACCACTGCCCCAGCACACCCATCATTCTGGTGGGCACCAAGCTGGATTTGCGCGACGACAAGAACACCATCGAGAAGCTGCGCGACAAGAAGCTGGCACCCATCACCTATCCCCAGGGCCTGGCCATGGCTAAGGAGATTGGCGCCGTCAAATATCTGGAGTGCTCGGCGCTAACGCAAAAGGGACTGAAGACGGTGTTCGATGAGGCTATCAGATCGGTGCTCTGCCCAGTGCTGCAGCCCAAGTCCAAGCGCAAGTGCGCCCTGCTCTAAAAGAAGGATCCCAGCAGGAGCAGGAGCAGTACAGATGGAGGAGCCCAGAGCAAGTGAAGAAGCAAAAACACCCACGAAGCATTACACACACACACACACACACACACGAACTTCTATTTAAACGTAATATTATTAACTATAAAACAATTATGTAACCGAGGCATTGGCCATCCGTCGTCGGATGTGGTCCATCCTTCTTGGTTACAATTTTGCCACTAATTTCGGGGGAACCCCAAACGTTCCCAGCCACAACTTCTTGCTTCTGTTTCGCTTACGTTACCGTTTCCATGTTCGTTTCCGTTTCAATTTCGTTTCCGTGTTTTTTTTTTTTCTAAATATAATTCAAATCTATAATCCTGTTTCTATTGGTAGTTTTCTCCATGTGCATTAAATCGAACTAAAAGTTATCGCCAGATTGCGAGATATTTCTAAACGAAAGAAAAAACCAATGGGAAAAATCTGTAACTGTATTTTGTATTATTTAATAACCTTTTGTAATTAAAATTAATGTTGTAAAACTGAGGTAAAACCAAAAAAAAAAAAACAAAAAAAAGTGCGAGGATAGTGAAGGAAAGTAGAGGAGGACGAGAAGACGAGAATAGCCGCATAAAGAGAGCATAAAGCATAAAGAGTTCGCCTGTTGATTGTCGGTCCCATCCCCGAGGGCATATCCTTGGGGATCAGGCTAGTAGGATATTTGAGAGAGTCAGTAAAGTAAACGTTCCATTGCAATTACACTTACATACATTATTACATACATATTTGTATTTAGATGTTGTTGGATAGAACAAAGATTGGCAAATGGGAGGAGAGCAGCAGGTAACAACTTTTTAAACTTTTGCTAGATCCAGGAACTATCAATCTACATACACACACATAGGTATATATATATACACACAATATTATATACATGTATGTATAAAATGAGAAAGTCCTTCGTATACTATGTACTGAAATTGAAATCATCAAAACTAAAAAAACTGAGCAACTTTGAATACTTTGTACTTTAAAAACCACAAAATATTCAACAAACAAACAAAACAAAACGCTGACGAGCTGACGAAACCAAGATAATTATATAAATGTGTCTATTTCAATGGAAATCAATAAAGCATACAACAAAAACTATCAATACTCTCAAGCTAAAGAATTATTTTCAACAAAGGAACACAAGAGGAGTGGAGTTATTTCTTCTTAAAGGTGGGGGTGGAGGTGGGATCTACAAATATTTCATTTTCCACATCTTTCATCCTACAAACTCTCCGCTGCGCTACCCGTTGTGTTATCTCCAGCCAGTCTCCCCTGTACTCTCCACAGTCTTAATAGGGAGACAGAATTGTCAACCCGAAAATGGAAATATTTGCTTATCTCGGCGAAAGTCGAAACCAAAAAAAAAAAAAACCGAATCAAATCAGCTTGAGGCAAAGCAACGGATTCGTGCTTGCCCGTCCCTGTCCCCCACTGGCTCTATCTCTCTCATTCTCACTCTATCTATCAGTCTTGATGTATTGTACATAAACAGTGAATGGAAAATGTCTAGACCCACCCATTGGGATTGAGTTAAAGTGGGACAAATAATCCATTCATGATTTGGTCCTTTTCAAACACAATACAGAAGGAAATATACGACATTTAATGTATATCTATTAAGCCATGGTGTCCCGAAACTTAATCGCCTAACTGTGGGAACATTTCTATCAATGTGTGTGTGGTGGAATGTTCTCGCAGCTGGAAATGAATCTGGAAACAACTAAAATCGTTTTATGTTTATGTTACACACATATACATATACATATATATATGTATATGAATCTGTTCCGTTTGTGTGGGAGAACGGAGTGATGGGGCGGTCAAATGTTCCCATATGTGCGTCTGCGAGAAGTGACGTGTCCATTCCATTGAGAAGAGCAGAAGATTTGATGATGGACCCAACGCTGACGTGGACGCCTTTTAATTAGGAACAAAACTCAAATCAATTAAACATTAAGTAGAAATATTAGTGTTTATGTTTATCCGTTTATAATGCACTTTTGTCTTAGATCTAAAGAGAGTTTTACAAAATTATTTGGCATTCGAGTTGGGAGATTCTTAAGAGTTGTTTGTTCATATTGTGGTTTAATCTCAGGGAGTGTTTTTGATTCGTCTAGTCTAGAACTCAGAACTCGTCGTGTCTGGCCAAAGCCTCGCCGAATTCGGTGGCCTGGGAGCCCACAAAGGCATCGTATTTGTCTAGGACTTCAGCCTTTGTTAGCTTCTCGTCGTGATCCACATCCGCCTCGAAGATCAGATGCTTGGCCTCGCTTTCGGAATGATCAAAGTCTTGCGGCGTGATCCACTGGCGAACTTCCGTCTCAGTGAGATAACCATCGCCGTCGGTGTCGCGGTACTTGGCAAAGGCCTCGCGCTCGCTGGCCACCCACTCGGGCTCCTCCTCGTTGGCCTCCGATGGGCGGTACATGTCGCCGATGTACTCATCCTCATTGATTTTTCCATCCTTGTCTTTGTCCAGATCTTCCACTGTCTCCTGCAGGACCACGTCACGCATGGTGGGATGGTCCTCGGGATGCAGGAAGGCCGTGAACTCCTCGCGGGTCAAGCTATCGTCAAGATCCTGATCGGCCACAGCCCAGCGGCGACGATCACGCTTGAGCAATCCCTTGTAGCTGATGCCTGGACGGGGCATGAGAAGATTGATTAAAGATTTTCAACTAACCAACACTCTCTTTTTTTCCACTCACCATTCTCTTCTTGGGCCAGTTCTTCCGCGGACAAATCATTCAGGAAACTATAGACTGAATCCCGGTACGCCTCCCAGCTGATGGTGGCATTGTTGTCCGGATTGTGCTGCCTCCAGAGACGACCCGTATCTTCCTCGATGTACCGTCTCTGCGTGAAAGAGATCCAGTTCTTCAGCTCCGACAGCGTCACCAGTCCGTCCTTGTCCTCATCTATGCGATCGAAAATAACGCCCAGCCGCCGCTTGCTCTCCTCCGGCGAGAGGTTGTCGAACTTCTTGGACTCATCCGGCCCCAAAAATGCTTCGTGGTCGTACTGCAAATTATGCTCGGCGCCATCAAAGTGCGGGGCATGGAGCGAGTCGTGCTCCAGGGGATTGTGGGGCACTTCGGCCGGTATGCTGGATGCACTCGAAACGCTTATCGCGATGGCCACAACTAGCAGCAACAGCATTCTGTTCACAGTTCTCAACATTCCGGTTCCAAGTCGGCAGGCGGGCGTTCGAGTCAAGTGGCAGCGGAATTCTGATTTTCTGATTTCAATTTTGTTTTGGAAAACGCGTTTGTGTGTGGCTTCGCTGGCAATGTGACCGTGGATTTATCGTTAAAATATACCGTCCGACCCTCAGAATTATACCAAAATATAGAATACATTTTCTACAAGATGAACTACTTTTAATTACTTTTATGTATTGTATATTGACAAAAAACAAGGTTTACAAGTTAATGTGGCCAGCAATGGGAATGGGAGTCATTGTTGTGAACCGGGTAAAAGATAAAGACATAAAGACCCGAGCCGAAGGCTGTGCTGCAAAGTGGTAGAAGCTTATCGAAAACTGCGCGCCACGCTGTAAATTTAAAAGTTATCGGTACTAGTCAATTGAAATTTATTTAGGCTTCGCGTCTGTATTTTTTCCTATTAAGCTATTCAAGTATTGTACAAATAAATATGTGCAAATTGTTGAATTGAAACGACCTATGGGCTAACTACATCATATATCTATTTACATCTCTGTTGTACGTGCAGGGTAGGATAAAGAGTCGAACGATCTGCCATTCCAGCTATTTGGGTTTCTCAGTTGTCCCGACGTCGTGGCCTAGCGAACTGAAGTCCCCCGTGTTGCAGGAGATGCTTGGAATTTCGAAATTCGAGAATCCCCGATAGTTGGCCACCTCCGGCTTCAGGGGCGAGGGCAGCGAGACGCAAGTTCCGGGGACATCGCTGTCTATCAGGCTGTCCGTGGTGGTGTTGATCAGGCTGGTCTCGGGTTCCACTGCTGCTGGCGCACCGCACGGCTGCGGCTGCGGCTGCGCCAGGGGATCGAATTCATCAAGATTTAACTTGGACTCCTCCGCCGTGCTGTTCTCGCCGCTTTGGTCCGACAGATCAAAGTCATAATTGATGTTCGTTAGGCCGCCCTGGAGCTCTGCGCCCAGCATCAGGACATCTACACAGCCGCCAGACGAGGGCTCCTCCAACAGAGACACCGCATCAAAGGCTGCGTAATTGAATATGGGAGAGGCAAAGAGGTTGTCGGGCTGCTGGAGATTCGGAAGTGGCGACAGGCGTCCAATGGAGCTGATGCTGGTGTCCTTCAGGGCCAGGCCTGACTCTTCCGCTGCCACAGCGGTCTTTACCATCCCGCTGTGAACTGTCAAGGACTGGGAACCACTCAATACATTCGCTTGATAATGACCTGCTTCACCCTCGTGCATGTCCTGCAGCAGCTGGGAGCGTGCCTGGCCGATGAGGAAGGCGGGCGTCTTGATGGGCAACAGCGTCAGCGGTGCCTTCGCCATGACCGTGTCCACTCGTTCGGTGACTTCTCGCTGGAACTCAATCAACTCCTTTTCAAATGAGGCTATTCCCGAGCTAATGTCTGCATTCTTCCTCTGCAGCTTCTCCATTTGCTTCATGTTCTCCGAAATCAGGTGCAGACTCTCGCAGGCCATCAGAGCACTCTCCCAGGGGCTGCTGAAGGACTGCAGGCCTGCATCGGGCTGCATCAATGCATCAAACTCCTCTTTGCTGATGCCTAGACTCTCGCCATTCAAATTCTCGATGAAGGCAATGGCTGAGCAGAGATTGGTGAAATAGTACCCACCCTCGCCGCTCATCACGCGCGAGGCATTGGTGAATCGCGTCACAAAGTTGATGTTGCTGTGCAGCCGCACCGGATTGGCCTTGAGCACCACAAAGATCAGGGCGGGCAGGAAGTCATCGGCACTGGCTGGCCCGCCAGTGGCACGCTTGAGCAGATCGAAGATGTGTCGGCAACAGCGGACGGTGCACTGGAGCTTCTCCTGCGGCGAGTAGTACGAATCGATACCCACCAGCTCGGATATGGCATTGTACACCAGATCCCTGGCCTCGGCATTCACCTCGTCAATGCTGCAGTCCAGATGCTTGGACGTTATCCAGCTCAGCTGGCGTATGCGCTTCTGAACCATCATGTCGCTTTCCTCGTCTGTTGTAAAGTAGGGACTAAAGAGAAATCTGCAAGAGTTTCCCCCCCATTGTTTTGATAAGTGGATGAACGAATGAATTCTTTGATGTTCTCTGAGGATGATGACTCACTTGTGGTTCTGCGTCATCACGACCTTCTCAAAGAAATCGATGGCACTCTCGCGATCCTCGTTGGTGGCGATCTCAAAGCGCGGATCATTGTGCACAATGTCCGCCACCTTTGTGTAGGTATTCTGCACCGTATCCGAGAGCTCGTCAATGTTCTTGCTGCTGTGGCTGTTCATGTACTTCCGTATTTCATTGTCCAGCCGCTGGATTTCGCTCTTTAGCTTGCGCTTGCCATCGTCGGGAATGCGTAGCTTTTGCAGCTGCTTAACGAACTGACTTTCGGTGGGATCAGGGACATATCCACGCTGCTGGGCAACTATATATAAAGGTAATCATATCATTAGTACTTTTGCAAGTTCAATCAAAGCCATCAATTAAAGTGCCACCTACTCTTTTGTGCACCCGCCTGAAGGGTCTTCTGCAGAACGGCTGTGAACTTCTTCTTCTGTAGCATCGAGGTGGTATCTGGCTCCTTGTCCACTTGCTTCTTGGGGGTATCCCGCACCAGAAAATGCTGCGGCGACCTGCGTTCGAGGGTTCCGCCTGCGGAAAAGGACGCAGGGCCGTGGCTGCTGCCACCGATGATGGGCTGCATGTCGCCAGCCTTCACTGCAAAGCGCAACTTCATGACTAAAGGCTCGACTGGAGATTAAGCTGGGCTGTGGCTGGAACCGGGACTTACACATTTTTCGCTGCTTATCGTTGCGGTCGCGAAAACACTTCGAGCAGAGGCCATCGTTCTGGGGAGTACCGTAGTATCCACAGCCCCGCCTGCATTTCAGATCTTGCTGCCCCAGGCGCAGCGAGGGCGGGCGCGCGGCCGTTGCCATTTCGGAGTATACGCAGCCTTTGATAATTCCTATCAGGTATTGATTGATTTGTCGCTTGTTCGCTCCCTTCTCCCTTTCTTCTTTTATTTGCGTATTTGCGTGGAACAACAATTAATTTGGAATGAAAAATTACATGGCAACTACACATTCGCTACATAATAGGAGGAAAAAGAGGGTATGGACAACAGGCAACACGGCCCAGAAAATGCAACTCATGCAAGGTGAATCCACCCCATTTGCCCAATATACCTTGTCGGTCTCGTCTTCAAGGTATGTTGTCCTCCAAAGCAAGGTGGAGCTCGTACGAACCTTCCAACTTTGCACGGCTGTTTTTCCTGTTGTCCATACCCTCTTTAACAGCCCATTGAAAATTACGACTCATTTTTTCGTTGCATAGCGATAGCGCTGTTATCGATGAAATATACCCGCCCCAAAACCTATTGCTTATTTCTATTTCCCTTTATATATTTCCTTCCTTCCTTTCTTTCTTTAGTGTCCTTTCCTTATATATACATTGTATTTACGGTGTATAAATATACCTTCAACCTACAGCTTACTGTATGGATAGTGGTGCATTTTAAATATATTAATATATAAAACCCCCAACGGTATACATATGTATGTTACGCATTGTTAGTTATTAATATTTATTTTATGAAAAAATTGTTTTGGTTTTAGTTTTTAGGCTTTTTAGACGCACTTGGAGCAACGCATTACAAGATTTTACCATCGTTCAAGAACTTGCCAACAATTAAAAAAAAAAAATAAAAAAAAAAGATTCATGCGAACTGGACATGATCTCCTCGAACAGTCAGTGGCCGACAATCGGTCGGTAGCAGAAGCATTGCTAAAGGCGGTGGAGATCTGTATTCTTTTGATGGCGGATGGAGCTGCTTAAGGCACCACTGGAAAAGGTGGTATCACATACGCATACTCAGCAATCTGTCTGGTGGAGTTGACATTCTGCATCTTGACACGCAGAAAGCCAACTGTGGCGGGATCAATCGGTTCGCTGCCTTGGAACAAATTGTAACCTGAAAGATACGAATCCGATGATTAAAAGATGATCGAATCGAAACTGCAAGGATCATAATCTTACCTTGATATTCCCCATGCTCTTTCTCGATGAGCACCAAAGGATGTTGGGACTGTTCCAGATTGTTAACGAGCACTAAATTTAAATTGCCTTGGGAACCACCCAACACAGTCTGCTTTGTTTCTGTTGCTGTTGCTACAGCTTCTGTTGGCGCTGGCTTCTTCTCGCTCTGGGGACTGGGGGTTGATGGAGGCGGCACGTTTTCCAATTCGTCTTCATCATCGGAATCGAGGAAATCCGTCTTATGCGGATTATGACATCCAAAGCAGTGACAATTTGTACAAGAATTGCCAGAAACGTAGCAGCGGCAGCGGCTATTGCGACAGGTCGTTTTTTGGTTAACAACCTTTGCAGAGCTTCCGCAGCGGCATATGGCAGCGGCATTCTTTGTGTTTCCCGCATTCCTACGAGGCAATCCCGTCGTATTACTGGGAGTGTCTGTGCTTGCGTAGTATTTGAGATACGCTTTGGTGGGAAAAGCTTTGGGAGCTGCGGGAGTAGGTTTAGGGACAGCAACAGGTTCCTGATCTCGAACTTGACTAGAAGGATTCATTTCCGTGTCTTTCTTCCTGTACTTGGTGGTGGAAGGTGCATACTCCTGGCTGGAATTCAGCTGTTGCGATGACTCTGGGAGGTCAATATCTTGCGATGCGGAGGATCTGGGGATCTCTTGATACATCCCATCCCAGGCACTCTGCTCCTGCGATGCCTTCTTGCTGTTAATCTCTTTGTATAACTCCTCGACGATACTCTCTCGAGATGTGGCCTGGCTGCCACTCTCCTGCAATACAACCTGGCTGGCAGTCTCTTGCGAATTCTCCTTGTAGACACCTTCCTGATAAGGTTTAGGGACAGGAACAGGTTCCTGATCCCAACATTGAACCGGAGCGAGTGACGGAGCTTCAGCTGCTATCGCGTGGATGGGTCTTGGAGGTTTCAGCTGCACGTTTGAGATGATGATGGGCTTTGAATTAAAAGGAGTCATTTCCGTGTCTTTCTTCCTGTACTTGGTGGAAGGTGTATACTCCTGGCTGGAATTCAGCTGTTGCGATGCCTCCGGGAGGTCAATATCTTGCGATGCGGAGGATCTGGGGATCTCTTGATACATCCCATCCCAGGCACTCTGCTCCTGCGATGCCTTCTTGCTGGTATTCTCTTTGTATAACTCCTCGACGATACTCTCTCGAGATGTGGCCTGGCTGCCACTGACAATCTCCAGCGATGCTTCATGAGTGACACTGTCCATAAATGTTTCCTCGCTCATATTCTCCAGGAATGCCTCCTCCTGGCTGACATCCCCGAAGTATTCCTCGTCATCGCTGACATTCTCCCAGTGCGCCTCCTCCTGGCTGACATTCTCCTGGAGAACCTCAACCTCAGCTGTTGTTTTGGCCAACGGAGCAGGCTGTGGGGCCGCTTCTATTCCAAACACTTGACCAATTTCGAGCGCTTCTGAGAGATGGGAGTAGCGCTCCGTGTAGAAATCTTCGCTCTGAAAGGAAGGCGTCTGCGCGGCCGGCGTCTGCGCGGCCGGCGTCTGCGCGGCCGCCGTGGTGGGCAGCATATCATCATATTCGTACCCTTCCCTGAGGATCTGCTGTGTTGTCATGCGCGGCAGCCTGATGCGCGGACACTGCGCCACATGGCTCAAATCCGGAAACTGTGGAGCCAGCTGTCTGAGCATTGAAGACTGCTGCAGCAGCAGATGAACACAGAGCGCCTGGTAGCAGTGCAACTGTGTGGCTATGGGACGATTCTCTTTGTATGTCTCGAAACTTAAGCAGTCCTCGCACTGGCTGCACCGCGGCACCAGCCGCTTGCTTCCTCCTACGCACAGTCGACACACATAGTGTTGGCAGTCCTTCCCGTTCGGCCCAAATGGATCCACCAGCAGTCGGCAGCACACCACACATGACAGCAGCTGGCGCAGCTCTGCAATCCCAGAGCTCAGGTCATCAATGTAGTGCTGGGGTAGATTCGCGCCCGTGCCGAAGGGAATAAAGACCAGTCCGACGACTTTGCTGTAAACCGTTTGAGCAGTCATTTCTTATAATCCGTTCTCTTGATTCCCTTAATATTAATAATGGACTCTCAGTTGCCCAGCAATCTGTTGGTTTTGCCTCCAGCTGCTGCTGGAGAGAGAATTTTCTTTTCGATTTTCTACAGAAACCGTTCCTTCCTATTTCACTTGGCTGCTGCCATATCATTAAAAATTCATGAGCGAAAATATAAAACAAAATAGTTTAAATAAAGCTTTGAACAAATTTAAGAACAGAAATTTACCCGAGCAAAACAGCCTCACAATGTCATGCAGAACTAGAGATGTGAATAAAACTAAAAAAAAACCAAAATAATATACATTTCAAGAACGGATGTCCATCACTGAAACCGTCGCAACCTCTGGTTTTTGCATGACGTGAAGTTGGCGTCGGCTGATTTTATAATACATCTGGTCGAAGCCAATCGGTCGAAGCCAATTGGGAATTTAATTTGCAATTAGAATAAACCAATTGGAATAGCCGACATACTAGAAGGGCAGAACAGGTTATGGTGATCCCGATCCGTTTATGTTGCAGTAGATCATGGCTCCGGAATTTCAGCAGGTGGCCAACGAAGGCCATCCGCATGGCTCCTTTCACTGGGGTAGCAAGAAATCGCTTATGGATAACGTCGATGACAATGATGCCCTGCACTGAGCAGTCCACGATGCTTGGCGCGATAACTATGCGACCTGGAGCGTCGCCAATACGCCTGCAACAGACGACACCGGATTCCACTTACATTCCATGCCCACTTTTTTTAAAGTGAAAATTGTCATCACCATCGAGGGATTCAAGCACATCGATAAGGTGCTGCTCGCCGCAGAATTCTGTCTCCCTGGTCTAACCTCTGTCTAACCTGGTCTTCAGAAGCAAATACTATACCCCAAGGATATAATCACCACCAGGAAGCCCAAGCTGCCGCCTTACTCGAAGAGGCTGCTCAAGACGGGCGCCAGCGAGCTGTGGTTCCGACAGGATGACAAATTTGGGATCACTACGTATGTATGCTTCATTTTCGTCTCGCCGCGGCAGCGTCAGAGTGGGAAGATCTAAGCCTTCAAGATGCATTACTCACAGCTCTTCAGATCTGTTAAATACACAGGTGTTGCATCTAAAATGTCTTGATATTCTTTCTCTCTCTCTTAATCGTGGAGTGCGCTCTAACGAAAAGGAGCGAGATGGAACGGCTGGTGGTGGCAGAAGTGTGTGAGGTGAGGTGAGGTGTGAGAAGTGAAAAAAGGGAGAGACAGATGTAGCAATCTGTTGGTAGAAATCTGTTGGGAGGTTATGGATGCAACTTCCTCCGAATGCGCGGTTGCAGCCCCACCCAATTATTTGAACTGATGCTGACTTATGTTCCACTAAAATTTAATTTTAGCATATTTTATTCAAAAACGTACAACAAAACTGCAACTTAGGGGAATTTGCACAATTTTGTTGGAATACATTTAGTAAAATCGAAGTGCCATAGGAAACATTTTAACACACATTCAAAGTTGGATGCACAAAAACACATTTTTAAAATCAGTTTCTCTTTGTTTTGTAGTTTTTAGCAAGTTGATACAGTTTTTACATTTGGGACGGTTATACACATAGTACGAAGAATGCAAGTTCTGGTAGGGTACGCTCTCAGTGGGCCTCAGATCCCAATGAGAGCCAAACATTTGATTTGTTCACAACAACAATTTGAAAAAGCTCTGAAAACACACATACACACACACACACATACATATCATATTGTAGTTACACCTAAGACTAGACTACGAATTCGCAAAAGTTGTCCTAACTGCTCTGCTCTGCTCCGCCAATAAACTTCTTTCTTGTTCCCAATGAAAAATCCAAATCTGCTGGCAAACAAAAAAAAAAAAAACCAGCTTAATTGACGCTCTCTCTCCATAAAATGCCCTCAGATCTACTTTACTGCTGTCATACTTTACCAACTCATCTAGCTCTAGCTCTACCCTCTACCTCTATTTCTATTCTCTAGTTTTTCTAAATTTGTTCTTCTCTTTCCCAACAGTACAAAGTTTGGAAAAAAAACCATTTTGTTGTCGTTTGTTTCTGTGTTTGGGGGATTAGTCTTAAAAATTGCTAATATTATTCTGCTACTGTCATCGAAATGCAAAATTGCTTTGACCGACCGTGCTCAAACTACGAGTACATTCGATAGTTACGTTACGTATACGTTAACATGATCATTTCTATTCAATTTCATTATGCAATTCAACCGCGTGTTTTGAAAAAAGTCTCGTGTATAGTTTTGAACTTGAATGTAACACTACTTATATGATGGTGGCTCTTTGGCTTCGCTTCGTTTCGTTTCGCTACAGCTACAAAAAATGTATCTTACCGATAACACACACGTTTTCAACAGAGTTATGCTGGTCTTTTGGTTTTGCTTTTTTGATTAAACATTCTTTGGTTTTTGTTTTTGGTTTTGCTTTTGTTTTGATTTCGTTCTTCGTGTTATTCTTCCCTTCTTCGTTCGTGTCTCAATTCGCTACAAAAGATTTGCATTGGTAAAAAATTCAAGTCTAACGATTTGCTTCAATAAATTCCTTGGAATCAGTTGGCTTGGCTGTTTCTGCTTCTGCATCTGGTTCATCGAGTGCTTCGCCTTATCGACTGTATACTGTATACAACTGAATAGATATAGATCCTTTTGATTTTACACATTAAATAACTTTAAAATATGAGTACTTGTCTAGGGTTTACATACATATACAACATATGTATTGTAAGTGGAGGCTAACGCTCGGGGCTAGGACTCTATGAAATGTCCGTTAAAAAGTCAGCAAGATTTTGGTTCCGCCCATTGGGGAGGGCATGGTATGCTGGATGCTGGTCGATGTGATTGACTGGTTAACTGAAATACTTGAGGCCCGCAATTAGCATGAACTTTTCAATGAATAGCTCCGAGTCTAGGACTGCTATGTGTGCGGCTCTGCCTATCAACGTGTTCGCGGTGTGTGGCAGCGCATGGTGGACATCAAAGCGGGCCAGCGTCAGTTCGGGTCTGGCCAGAATCGGAGCAATTACATTGTGCACCATTTCCCTGCGGAGAATGAGTTTGAGTGTGAAATTTCGATACTTGGATTTGGGACACACGACAGACCTGTAGATAGTTCCCAGCGTGGAGCTGTCCCTCATGGCTGCCTTGCACAGCTCGAGGCGTGCCGAGTGCGCCGGCACATAGCGATCCTGACTGGAACCGCACAGCAGGATGTTCTTGAAATGATGCAGCGTGCTCCTTTGGCTCAGGCGGTAGAGGAAGCTGTTGCGCATATCCGTGGTATCGCGCATGCAGAGCTGCAGCAAAGAGCCCGACTTTTTCCACTTTTGCATGAACCACATGCCTGTTGGGAAAGGAAAAATTAAACGGGATGCAATTCGGGAACTGGTGTAACCACTCACCCATATTAACCAATCCACTGGTGTTGTAGAGCGTCCCCAGATGCGGGCCGGAGAGCGAGAGGAACGTGTGCAGGCGCGGCAGCAGGGGTCGCATCTGTGGACGGGCCAGAGCACTCCGCACAATGATGGTACCCAAAGAGTGGGCCACGAACGAGATGCGTGCGGGGTTCAAGGCGCAGCTATCGATATGGTAGAGTATCTCGGTAACCAGCCTGACAAAAAGACAAGGAAACCATCAGATGAATCACGATAACATCCGCTTTTTTCTAAGACCATCCTCGCACTCACCGATCAGTCATGGTGTCAAAGTCCGAGAAGGTATCGCCCTGATTCCGTTCGGACATGAGAAACTCCAGATTTACGCCCGGCAGACCCAGCTCCAGATATGTCCGCACCAGCCTCAGGTCAGCGGAATTCCCATCCAATCCATGGACGCAGATTATCAAGTGCATGCCGTTCGGGGAGAACGCGCGGTACTCGTCGCTGATGTAGAAGTAGGGCAGCTCGGAGGCCAGCTGCACGTAGTCCGAGTAGATGGTGCCCTGGTACTTGATCTGCTTGCGGAACTCCTCCCGGTACTTCTCAAACTCCAGCAGAGAGATGCTTGGCGGCGCCTCCTGGACTGCAGCTGGCTGCTGGCCCTTGCGCTTGTGCTTCGAGCTGGTATTGGTTCCCGTTCCCGGTCCCGGTCCCGTTCCCCCAGTGTTGGTCTTTCCACGCACCTGTCCGTGGGATTGGGACTGGCAGTGGGAGTGGGCGTTTTCCTTGTTCTCATCCTGTTCGGCGGCATCCAAGCCGTTCTCCTGGCCATGATGCGTCTTACACTGATGATTCGGAGGATTCTGAAGGTTCTGCGGACGCTTCAGCTCGGCCAGGCTGTGCGATTTGAGCACTGGCTTGTTGCTGAAGATGGCCGGCGTGGAGATGGGACGCAGTGACTCGTAGATGTGGTACACCGGATTATCGATAGCCCCCACGGGCTGGCGCTCCTTCAGCGGCGGCGCTGCTGGCGGTGCCACGAGTTTGGTTCTGGGCGCTGGAAGGGGCGTGGCAGCTAGAGCCGGATTCGGAATGGGAACGGGAACGGGAACTGGAGCTGGAGCTGCTGTCGGCGCTGGCTCTGGCGGCGGATCGCGAAACTCATCGGGGGGCGGGGGAGCCAGCGTGAGGGCGAGGGCTATCACCTCCTGCTCTTGATCCTGGAACTGCTGCGGCGGCGGCAGGCACACGGCATCCAGCGGCTGCATATCCTTCAGGCTGGTAATGTCGAAGTCCGACTTGGACTTCTCGTACTTGTTCGCATGCCTGTGGCGATTGCGTCGCGGCGGCGGCTCCATCTCCTCCATCTCCGTCGACTCGCCGTTCGGCAGATGACGCAATCGATCCAACTGGAAGCGAGAGCGCTCCCTCTTGATGGTCACCGTCACCGAGGAGGTCTTCTTGTGCAACTCCTGCTGCTGCTGCTGTTGCTGCTGCTGGCGGGCAGGCGTCCGACTCTGGCTGCAGGAGCCCGCCCCTCCGACGGCCTGTCTCTTGCGTGTCTTGTGCGGATGCTGCTGCTGTTGCTGCTGCTGCTCCAGGACCTTCTGCAGACGCAGGCGCAGCTGTTCCCCGTTCAGACGCGTCTCCATGGCCATGCCCATCCCGAGATTGAGCTGCGTGTGCCGTTGGCGCGTTGTCAGGCCCGTGCTGGTGATGGTATCGGGACTGGAGGCCGCCAGCGAGCTCCTCCGGCTGCTCACCCATCCACTCTCCTCGCTCAGCGACGAGGTCGAGTTGCTTCGCTGCCGTCGCGGCTGCGAGTCCGAATCGAACTCTGGCGGAGGCGCCAGATTGGGCAGAGATTCGCTGAATCCGCTCGTATTCGGATCGCTGCTGGTGGTATTGTTGTTGCTGGTGCCATTCCCATTGCCATTCCCATTCATCGTCATCGTCGTGGTGGTGGCGGCATCCAGTCGGAAGGGCACACTGTTGGAGGAGAGCATCTGGAGCTTCTGCATGATGTCGCTCTCGGAGCTGCTGGACTCCTTGCGCAGCTGCCCCTGGCGCAGCATCTCCTTGATGTCCGACACTCGCACCCGTGCAATCTCCACGGCTCGGGGAATCTGCGAAGAGCTGCTCCGCGGCATCGTTGTGTGCTGCGTGGGCGGTGGCGGCGGATAGGAGTTCCGCGGCGGCACCATCGACTTGGGCAGGGAGTTGTATGCCCCTGGCTGCTGTTGCTGCTGCTGGTGCTGCTTCGGGGGATTCAGCAGCTTTATCTCGTGCAGATAGTCGATCTTGCCGTAGCGCTGTCGAAATTCACAGATGTTTCGCATGAGATCGTCCGCCTGGAGGCGTGGCAGGGTGCTGTGGCTGGCAAGGGGCGGCGCCGGAGCAGCCTCACAGCCATCCAATTGATCGAGCGACTTGCTGTGCCTGGCCTGGTGCACACCAGGGGCATCCAGATCGAGATCCTCCAGTAGACCGGTGACCGAGTGCCTGGACAGATTGTGACGCATGGCGGCGGTTGGTGGCGCAGCCACAGCCACAGCCACGGCTATAGGTGGAGGCTCCTTCGAGGGCGCAATCGTGAGGCTGGCCTGGAGCACCTCTCCGCCGAGGGCGAAGCGTGGGGTGACCACGCACTTGGCATGCGGATGCGCGGGCCCTGAGCCATTCATCTGCGGATAATCGTAGTCGAAGTGGCACGCAAGGCAGTCCTTGATCCCGTTCAGACTGCTGCTCGAGTGCGTCTTGTCCGCCTTCTTCTTCTGTGGTCCCATGGAGGTCTCCTCCAGCTGCGGATCACTGCCGGAACGGCGACGGGAGTAGCTGCTCCCTGGCGTTACATACCGATCCTCGAAGATCAGCGGCAGCGAGGCGGCATCCCCATCGATGGGTGTACAGTGGACCGGAAGCGGCGGCAGCGACTGGAGATAGCGACTCCTCCGGGCCAGCTCCGCAATGGCCACATACCCGTGACAGTGTCCCGGCGAGGGAGAGCCATTGGCCTGCTCCTGGCAACCGGCAGCCGCCGCATGACGCGGCTGCTCCAGCACAAAGAAGCCCTCGGCGAAGCGACGCACCCGCAGGATGTGATGCTTGCGCGCCAGCAGCGTGTGCACCGCCGTGGAGGAGCGCGAGGCCAGCAGCACGCGACGCCACCAGAAGATGCTCTCCGCACACAGCTGGGCAATGTCCGAATTGGCCCTGATGGCAAAGTCCTCCTCCGCTTCCAGCAGCTTGGCCTGATCCAGCAGCAGCTGCAGGCGCTCCCCCGTATCGTTCTCCCTCAGGGGCGGCGATCCAATCTGCGAGTTGATGCTCGGCGGCAGAACGGTGCTGAATTCATTCAGAGTCGCCTTCAGCTGCTCAATAGCCCCCAGGAGGAGGCAGCAGATCTCCTTGTGTATGGCCCGTGACTGGAGGAGCCTACCGGCGGGACCGCCACTGCATTTGGTGGTGCCTCCGATCTGTGGGCCAAAGAACACCGCCTCCAAGGGCCCCGGCGACGTGTTGCCCCTGCAACTGAGTTTTCCCGCACTCCAGGGCTTCGAACTGCGTGGGGCGCTGCAAAACGGAGAAACGAGATGGGTTTTGAGAGTGGAGAGTATGGATGATCGATGATAATCTACAGGAGATACGCACACACAGAAAGATACAGTTAGAGATACAGACACAGATACGAATGCGGATACGGATACGGACAGACGACACAGACAAGCTCTGGCCACAGAACTACACCGAAACACTACGTGGAACCGAAGGAGCACCGAAAATACATGAATTACGTACGGAATGTGGAATGTGGATTCGATTCTTACCAGAACTTCATATATGAGAACATGCTTTTCCTGTTGCAGTTATTTTGTGTGTGGTTTTTCCATTTATTATATGATATATTATATATATATTTATTGGTGGGTGTTGGGATTATATACCGATATCGATATCAATATCAATATCGTTGGAGCGCAAAAAATGAGATAAATTAATTGGAGATTATAGAAAATAATTAAAACTGTGGATACACCCAACAAAAACAAGGCATTACGAATGGCGACAAGTGGCAGTAACTAAAGTAAAGTGTGGAGCGTGTCGGCAAGGATCGAAGGAGAGAAGGGATTAAGGATTATAGAACACATGGAATCATCGTTTGACTTCGTTGCGTTATTTGATAATATTCAAGGAGATTTCGAAAAGCTCTAGCCTTGATAGAGCTCTCGAGAATTCTACGACCTTGTAGAGCGGTTGTTCGAAAACAGTAGTATACTATCTTTTATGATTGAAACTAAGGAAAAACTAAAGAATACAATATGGAACGAAAAAAAGGAATTCTTTTATATGTATGTATTCTTCTAAAACAGAAACCTAAGGAACTTGGAAAAATTCCACAAAATCTAGAACCCAAGTCTAAGAGAACTTATGAACTAAATTCCTCAGTCAGCAAGGAAAACCTTAAGGAAATCGGCGACATGGCGCATGTCAAGGATCCCCAACCCTACAAAGTGCAGAGCTCAGGGAATAACTATTCCAAAAACTTGAAAATTTCATTAGGAACTGAACAAATAACTGAAAAAGGAATCTTGCAACAGTTGAAGCTATTTCCCGTTTTAAAGCCCGCCTAAGCCACTCCCGTATAGACTCCAGGTTCAACGCGTGGCATGAATGGGCCTTTCTGTCCTGTGGAGATAATCAGGCAATTTACAGCATCGCGCGCATATCGCTGCAGGGAGCAGCGGGAATTTGGAGGCGGTGTAATCATCCACATCCACATTCACATTCACATCGTGGGAGGCAAAGGCAAAGGCAGAGGCAGAGGCCAAGGTCAACAAGGAATTCCTAAACCCAATGAGATGATATTTTATTCATACGAACGAGATAGTCAGAGGAGCAACGTGGCATCCTGCCTGCCTGATTTGAAATTCCGTTTCATATTTCGATTCCGATGCCAGTCCCCGCCCAGGACCCCCGCCACTTGTACGGGGACTACAAATTGCTACTAGAAATTTGTGGATGCGCACTCGAAAATTGCCGACAACTTTATAGCAATACAAAACAGATTAAAGTCTAAAAGAAAAACTTTCTGTCGAGAAAAATGGCCGAGCGAAAAGGCTGAGCAGGGATTCAAACTTTCTTGAATCAAACGGCGTAAAAATTGACTTTGTCCAAGGATAAAGCTGAAGTTCTCCCCGGGATCCGCCGCCTGCCATGTCTGCTCCTCTTCGTAGACAAGTTTTGGTTCTTTCATTTCATATTTTCGCTGCAGCATTTCCCCCGTGTTGCAGCTGCAGTCGCAGTCGCAGCCGCAGCCGCACACAAAGGACAATTGCAGTGCGAGAGTCATTAAAATGTATGCCTCAACGTATTTTGTTCTTATACCCGGCACTCAAAGGATACACAGGGGTACACTCCATTCGGGGACATTGTTGCAAGAGGCAAGAGAAGAGAAATTATTATAATTTTTTCTGGCTCAGCATCGGAAGCTGTGTACCGGGTATCTTGATGTCGAGTCCCTTGTGCCGCGATGGAAAATATTCCGACGGGTTTTTTGCTTCTCTTCTCTTGTTGTATGCACAGTGGGTGGGTAGGTGGCTGGGTGTGGGGTGGGGAGTGAGGCTGGACAGTGGGCGTGTGGAGGTAGGGGCGGCCTGTGTGCAATTTTAATGAGTTGGAAATGATTTGTGCGGGTAACTGGCCTCCAGTTACCGCTGCCACACACACCCACCCATTACCTCCCAATGCTGATGCTGCAATGATAGCCACAACCCACTCTCCCGCATGTCGGGGGCTCAATTTACTGGAAAAATATGACTATATTCCACGTTGACATTAGAGATCAAGTTGTCATCTCGTGCGCTACTGCAGCATCCCAGCTCCCCAGCAGCATCCATTCCATTCGGAACCCATTTCATCCGTCCCACACCATTACTCACTTGATATAGGGCTGATGGAGGGCCACCAGACTGGCATGAATGCCCACACTGATGGCCGCCAAATGGAAATAGTCGAAGAGCACCGGCAGATGATAATGAAGGCCGCGTCCCGGATGGAAGTTCAGCTGCAGAGTCCTTGTGGAGGCCAGAGTGAGGCAGGAGCCAGAGCCCGAATTGATGAAGCCGCTGGTGCCATTCTGTTCCGCAAACCAGAGCTCCAGCTGCAGCGAGAACTCGGCCCGTTCAATCGACTCCTTCAGGTGACGACTGTCAACTGCAAAGAAGAGGGGCAAGAAGAGGTAAAGCGATGTGGAGAAAGAGACAAAAAACAAGTAGAAGGTTGGATGTCTTGAGGTTGAGTGAACTGTAAATTCCCAGCGGATAAATATGGTAGATGGAAAATCCTGCATGCAAACAACGTCTGCCCTCCGTACCACCTCCGGTCGGTCGTCGAGTCTTCTGTCGATTTCAGTTCATTCTTCGGTTCTATTTGTTCTCGTATTGATTTTCGTTTAGGCTTTTCTTTTCTTATGTGGGGATTGGGTTGGAAATGGGAATGGTTTGATACCTCTGTAGTTGTGCAGGTCCCCAAAGGCAAATCAAAATACGTTGGTGGGCTTAAATGCAATTTGTTGTAGTTTGAAACTCATATTTTTGCGGTCTAAACTTTTCTGTTAGAAACTATTTAAAGATCTACTACTCTTTGGTCTCAAAAAGTGAGAAGAATGCGAGGCTTTTCCTTTTTACCTTCATAGGATTCCCCTTCGTCTAATTTGTGCTCCCAAAAGTTTTCCCATCATCGCTGAAGTGTAATCTAATCTCTTTCTTCTGGTGTGTATGGATTATTCAATAACTTCGATTATGCCACCTGCCACCTGCCACTTCATAACAATAACAATAACCATAAGAGTTTTCCGAATCCACCATTCCTCTGCCTCGGCGGGAAATGCTAATCAAATTCAATTTGCTTTAGATGCTGAAGCTGCTTTATGGGGCAGCGCTACTTAGGGATCGTCTCTCCCACGCCACCGACTGCTTAATCCCCCTACGCCTGCTACTCGTCCATCAATGTGCCTTGCACGAGCGTGTGTGGCCATAAAATTCATTTGTTTTCATAAAATAAGGATTTATCCATGGGGCACGGCACACAAAAGGCAATAAAAGGGGGAGGCATCGCTCTCCTCCATCTATCTCACTCTGTCCCGTTGAGATTTACTTGGTCTCCCGCATCACTCATCCGCCATGTGGTGGTGGTGGTGCTGGTCCTTCGGTCGGTGCTCCTCATCGTCTGCTATCGTCCTGAGTCCTGGCGACAATTGCTTTTGGCTCGAATAATTTAAATGCCGAGGATTTTCAAGAGTCTCCTCTTCTCGACACAGTTTATTTTATTGTCTGCGGTGCAGTCGTCACCCAAAACACACACTCTGGTGGTCCCACTCTGGCCCACTCTATATACGTATGTATCTCCCCATCCGTCGCAGGATGCCAGCGAGCGAGAGAGATAAATTGCACAGTTAGTGCCAAGGCAAGGTAAATTAATGGGAGAGTGAGGTATTCCGCAAAACACTTATTTTACACGTTCATGCTGATGCTCGTGACGCAAAGAGAGTTCAGGAGGGAAGATTACCCAATGATCATCGCAGCCACACCCTAATATTTAATATACCTTGCGGTATACGGAGAACGAACAAGAGCAGCAAAACCACACACACACACATACACACACACGCCCGCATGGGAACGAACACATCAAAAACAGTGAAAAGTTACTTGTGTTGTTTCTGGCTTTGGTTTTTGTTTTACTCCTGCGGCTTTTTTCTAGATTCCTTCCACACATTCACATGCCTTCTAGTGGAAACTTGTCCAAATGAATTAATCACTTTACTCAGCAGCCAAGTGGATGATGTGTCTATTGTTGCTGCTGACAGGCGGCGCGGCGCAGAGGATATAAAAGAAAAGGCTCAAAGAAAAAGAAGAAACAATAGGGAAGCATCTTGCTGGCGGTGACAGGGCAGGGCGCAGGGCGGAAGGGATAGCAGTCAGTCAAGAGCTCATCATTCTAACACTCGTACAAACCTCAAAGCGTGCGAGGAACAAAGAGGAGAAGGAGAGGGAGAGGGAGAGAGAGCGTGATGGCAACACCTTGAAAACCGTTTTTCGTTTTTATTTCATTACACAATTCATATAAATACATGCATAAAAATACATATCTCTTTATATATTTTTATACGTGTTTCATTTGTTGCTGGTGGGCGACTGGGTGTACATACATACATATATACATACATATTTTTATGCGTGCCCGCACAGCCATCACCCCTCTCTCCCTCTGCCAGAGGGCTTGTTACTTGGAAAATTTACTTTCAATTTGTGTTTTTTCCTTTCCTCTTTTTATGCCTAGTTAAGTTTTTATGCGATTTTCATAGTGTTTTATGGGCCTGCTACCCTGTAAAAGTGATATCTTAGGCTATGAAGAGTTTTTGAACGCTCTGAAACCGTTTCACTTTTCCACTGGAATGTAGATCTCCTCCAGCAGTTAGAGGGCAGCTCATATTCGATCACCCGCAAACGAGCGTCAGCTGAATTGTTTACTTTTTATATCACTTTGTGCTTGGCCTTTTTCTTGTGTGTTTCCGTCTTATAGACGATGATAAGAATGCCCGCCTCTTTCGAAAGTGGGTCAATGTGTTGGCCGCTGCGTCTTTGCTTCTCCTAGCAGAAAAGTGCCAGAGTGAGTGGGAGCAAGGCAAGGGAGTAAGGGAGGCGGGAGAGAGACTCGTGAAAGGAGCTGCCAACTTTGCCGTAATTTCATTTCTTTAAAAAATCCCTTTTAGTTGCAGATTGCAATAAATGCAATTACGTGGAAATTTTCAAAGCAAAGTTTGCAGCCCATGCATCTTCGGCATCTGTCGCGTGTGGTCATCATCAACTCCATCCGCACTGGGGCATGGCATTCCATTCCCCGGGCTCAAAACTTTCGGCCCCGAACCGAAAAACTTGGTCCGCACTCTGACAATTTGATTTATATTTCCAATTGAACAATAAACTCATTTCAGGTTTGCAAAAGTTTGGCCGTCCGCCCACCCGCTGACTGACAGAGTGATCTGGTGTTTGGTTACCCGTCGGACCGGGAGGCCCCACAGGCCACCAATGCGGCAGTGGAATGGATAGCAGAGCAGAGCAGTGCGAATTCTTGGCACTCGCCAAAGTGCAAATTTCTTTTGTTGGCCCCCCAGTCGTGCCGGCTCGGTCGGCCACTCACCCAGTAAATGGCTGCGAAAGTGGATGACATCGCGCAGGGGCACCTCCTCGTTGCGGTAGAGTATCTGAAAGATACGCGAGGCGCCGCTTCCATTGATTACGCTGGCCCCCGGTGCATCCCCTGGCGACAGCTGCTCCGCGCGTTCGCTATCGCTGCTGCCATGGTCCGTGGAATTACCGTTCTGCTGCTTGCCGGCGCCACTCGCTTCCGGGATGCTCGTCTCCACCTGAACAGGGAGGCGTGGTGAAACGCGCAGGCCACAGCGCACTTGATAGAGCCTATAGAGAGATATGAGAAAAAAAAATGTAATTAATCGAGGATTTCAATGCAATGTACATATGTATGTATGTATGTACATACATACATATGTATATGGGATTCGCAGTGCCATATTCCGTGGAAAAAACATTTAAAGATCACAAATCCTCAACTCTTTATCGACTGCTGACACCACCGCTCAACGTCATTCGCAGTGACAACAGAAAAACAAAGCAAAATCAAAGAATAGCATATAAAAACATTTTGCCCAAAACAATTGCTTTATTTGCACCGCACCACGCCACTCTCGGCGTCTCTCACTCACACTCTCTCACTCGTGTGTATTTTTGCGCACATTTCATGCGAGCATCGGATTTTTTTATGTATTTTTAACACACGAGCTGCTGTCCCGGCAAGCGGTCTCCTGTCCCCCTCTCGACGCACTGTCCATCTTCAAGGGCCGACGGCGTCAAGAGCAGGACAGCAGCAGTAAAATTGAAAAACCATAAACACTTGGCTGACAATTTACTCGATGTTCTCTCTTTCACATTCCCTTCAGTATATTGAGGTTGTACCGTTCATTTTTTATTTGCCTATCTGCATTGCATTCCGTTTTGTTTACCAAATACTTCAAAGTGTATACGTGTGTGTACGTGTGAGTGGCAGTGTGCTCTACAAATTGGAGAAAAATTAACAACTCTATTTGCGTGTTTTTTTTTTTATAGTAAGACCAATAGATTGCTTGGTTGGAAAAGGTTGAAAGGAGTGCGCCACTTTGTTGACCTGAATTTCGTTTATTTATGCTTTTAATTGGAATTTGCCGCCTACACTTTTAGATATGAGGACCGTCGATAGGAACATCGATACGTGGGATCGATACTTGAGGTCGAGCTATCGATAAGTTCAAGTTTCGATAGCGTGTGAATATCGTAAAGAACGCGCGTTTTTTCCGGATTTGTTTATGTTTGCGAAATAATAAATTAATTTGCTAAATAGACATGTGTGAAAGTGCGCGTGTGTGTCTTCGCTTGTGATTACTTACCCGCGCTGAAACAAATCCACATTGAAGAACTTGTGCAGCTCAACTGAGAATTCAATGGTGGCTTGCAGGTCGCCCATTTTGCGCCTGGACCGTCGGCAGCGTCCTTTCCTCCTCCTGCGCTCTGCGCCCTAAGATGTCATTAAGTTCATCGGCTTTCACGTGGCGGGTACCGGTGCCCGAAGCTGATTTCGTGTATGAGTGGGAGTCGGAGGTCGCTGCTGCTGCTGTTGCTGGATCCTAAGTGAACGGGTAAGCAAAGAGAGGAGAAGAATAAGTACCGTTTTTTTTTTTTTTTGGTGCGGTGACTGCAGTTGCAGTTTGGTTGTGCTCTTATTGCTGTCTCCCTCCTGGTTGCTAATCCCGTTGGCTTTGCCAAGTTCGATTACAGTGGTTTCAATAAATCCATTGCCCAACAACTATTGACAGCTTAAAGCAATTGATGGCCCAGTAATTGTGCGGAGAAACTGTGCCAAGTGGGAGGATTTTTACCGCGGGCTGAATTTATTGCTGACTGCCACTGTGGGTGGCCCTGTGTGGGTGGCGTGTGCATGTCTATCTGTTTATGTGCTCTGTTCTGTTCTGTTCTGAGGTTAGCGGGTCAGGCCGCAGCAGCAGCAGCAGCAGAACCAGCAGCGAACAAAGTGAAAGCGGAATAAGGGAAGCCCGCGACGATGTCACGACGAATGAGGGCAAAAGCGAAAGGAAGCCAAGAACAACAACAAGCAGTTACAGCAACTTTTAATCGCCCAAACAACAAAAGCTCCTTTCTTGATTCTCATGCGGCGGCGGCGGCGGCTGCTGTTGTCAGACAGGCAGTCAGTCGCCTGTGAAACCCACGCCTACAATAACTGTAATGTGCTGCAGTTAATGCCACCCACTCGCACTCCCAGCCTACCCTCGCTGTGCCCTGGGCGATGGTGACCCCGCTTGCTGACACAATGGAAGCAAGGCAGGAAAACTGCCGTTGTTGCTGATGATGCTCCTTCTTCTCCTTCTCCGTCTTCTTCCTATCCTGCTTTCTTGTTGCTTCTTCTTCTGCTGCTGCTGCTGCTGCTGGATGAAAGAGTTCTCTCCGTGTGGATTTTTAAGGATAGAAGGGAAACGGAAAGGGAACAAGTCTGTCTCTCTCGCTCTCCCTTGCTTGTTGGCTCTCTATCTGTGTGTCTGTCCTCTTCTGTCTGCTGTTTGCCTCATTGTCAATGTGGGTTAACCTAAGTGAGCCAAGAGTAGGTGGGTGGGTGCACACTGCCAGACGAAACTATAAGAATGGAAAGAGATAATCAGATGACTATCGCCTCATCGATAATAATCAGATGACTATCGCCTCATCGATAATAATGCAATACCACTCCACCATGAGACCACACTCGATAATTGGGCATTTTTCAATATTTATTCCACAGATGATAACTTTTCAATAGCGAATACGTTAGCTGACAAATTTAATATTACAGAATTTATATATATACCAAAAATACACTTAATTCGATAAGTGATTGCCTAAGAAGTCTCGTTATAGCCATAGATTTCCAATGAAAATAAACTTGTGCCCCCGTCGCTTCAAGCAGAAAACATCTCTATCTTGTGTTCCTCCTTCGACTTATAGTGTTCTACCGCACTGTCTTGGGATCTGTCTCTGTGTCTCTGTGGTGGTGGGTGGTGCAGTGCCTGACAAAGTGAAAGTGATGATGCCATTTGTTAGCAAAGTCCTTAAACCGCACGCATTTTGCTATTCTTGCGAATGTCCTCGCCCTCCCTTACCCCCCTCATGCTTTTTATCCCCCATGAAGCATGGATGATGTATGGAGCAAATGTTGTTGTCGCTACATTTTGACTTACTTTGTCATTAAGTGTGTTGCCTCTTGCCACTGCCCCACCCCCCCTCTCTCTCTCTCTCTGTAGCTGTATTTGTGTTCATGAATTTGAAATTTCTTCTATGGAAAGGACGGGGAGGGGGGGGGGGGACATTAGGGGCTTTGGATTTGGGGAAAATTAAAAGCAAATTTGTTCGTTAGTTTTGCACAAATGAATCTTTAACTTTGAGCACACATTACGCATACGCCGTGTTGTCTGAGTGGATTTCTGTGCAATAACAATTTATTTTTTGGGGCTAGAAAGATGAAGGGGGGGCAGGGGAAGGGGGAAACTAGGTCAACACTAAAGTTCACGAATTGTGAAAAGTGCCAGCACAATGCAAAAACCACAAGGAAAGAGAAATGGGAAACGGAAACTTTTATAAAGCCACAACCTCCGAAAACACAAAAAAAGGAACTCAACACATTTGTGCAGTGGATAAAGAAAGTGCCGGGAAAAGCCGTCGTCGGAATGGAGGATTTTTCAGCGGATTAAATACAATGGAAAAGCCAGAGCGTAATGAGGATTTTGTTGGCCAAAAACTTAGGGTGCCACTAAAAAGCCCCAAATGAAAAGCATTTAACAAGTTTTCAATTAGAAAAGTAAAAGAAATCAAAATAATAACCGCAGGAAAAGTCGTGACTGGGGGGAGGAAAAGCGCTGGAAAAGCGTCGCTGGCGATAAAACAAATAAAGCAACAAAAGCCACTTGAGTCCGTCCGCCAGTTATCGAAACAAAACGAAACAAACACTTGGCCCAGCACAAAGGCACAAAGGCGCACACATTTCCGATCCTTTGAATTGCCCCGGTCCTCCGTCCATCCCCCCCTTTGGACTGGGCATATCTTTTGGGCCAAAACAAAAAAAAAACAGCTGTCGATGACAAGGGCCTCCTAAACGAGGAGGAAAAATCAAATCGCTCGTGCTTATCATCATAATGATTATCCCTAATGTGCCCCGAAAGGGAGGGAAGAGGATTTCCGCGAAAAGGAAATGAAGGAAAGAAAGAAGGGACAGACCTTAAGTATCCCCAGGAATACATTTTGGACGTCCGCACTTGTTTCGTTCTGCGTTACGTGTGCCCCGAATTATCATCGCTGTCTGGCCAAGGTCCAAGAAGGACGAGCGAGGGCCCCGTCAATGGCAGACGAGCGGGGGAGGGGCTCGCTCGCCGAAATGGAGATAAGTTGGTGACCCCAACACGAATCGTGCTTGCTTTTTGTTGTTGTTTGTTAGGCTTCGTTGCCTGCCTGCCACACGCCACACGCCACACGCCCCCGCCCCCCGAAAATGTTGCTTCTTTTACTTGTGTTTTTTTCTTGTGTCTGATAAATAACCTTTATGTGTGTGTGTGTGTGTGTGTACCTTTATTTCTGTGTAAATGTGTTAATGTCTAAGGTCTCTCTTTTCGGCTGTGGTCTTTTATGTCTTCACATTTCAATTTCAATTTTGAATGCCGTGGGCTTTCTCTCTCGCTCTCTCTCTCACTCACTTTCTCTACATTTCAAGCAAAAACTTAATTAAAATGCTTTAATTCTGTGGCAGATCAAAGGGATTTCACAACTAAAGAGTTTGCCTTTAAAGCATCTTATTTTGTTGCCCTTTAACCTCTGAACAATTTGCATTGCCTACTTGTGGGCGCTGATTTTTCTCTTCTTCTCTCGTCTCTTGTAATCTGAAACGTGGCAAAGTCAAAGTTGATTGTTATCTTTGTTGCTGCCACAAAAACAGCACAAAAAGCTCTTTCAATTTGGTTTTTTTTCGGCCTGCAGGAGACACCAGCGGGAGATCTCCTTCCCAGGTTTTCGTGCCGTTCCGCTCGGGCGGAAAGCCTGGGAGGGGGAGAGCGGGAAATAGGAAAAGCCGGAAATAGGCAATTTTCATATCAGACATCATTTTCCAGCCACCACGATTTGTTTTTGGCTTTTTGGGAAAAATGTACATACTGGATGGAATATACGAGTGGGCTTTCCTTTACCCATTTAAATAATTCATTTCATTTCGTTTCATTGGAGTTCCAACAGCAGAAAAAGAAGGTTCCAAAGTTATACAAAGGAACGGGTGCCCCCGGTGCCCACCGCGTTCTCGTTCCTGCAACGAATGAAGCCGCCGACATTTTCCCAGGGCATCTCATAAAAAATGCCCTCAAGTGCCGACGATGTCGGCGTCGTCCGTGAGCATGAAAATTATTTACCACCACCCCGATTCCCACACCCCCTTCTGCCTTCCACTGTGTGTGTTGCACTCGTGCCTGGCTTGTGTTGCACAATAGTGACGCTGGCAGAGAGCAGGCGGCGAAAAGGGCCGCCAGAAGGTGGCAGGGAGCAGGGGGTAGGGGGCAGGGCGGCTGGGTATCTTGGCCAAGTGCATCGCGTGCTTAGGGGCCTGATGCCAGGGGCGTCTGGGCGGGCCACTTGCTCACGTTCGTTCACGTGTCGAGGCCCACAAGAGGCCAAAGTCGGCAACAACACAGCTCTGCCACACAACGGGAGAAGAAACAATAAAGGGCATGCGATACACAACGCTCAAGTGCAACAACAACAAGAGGAAGGCAGGCACGGGGCATGGGCACGGGGCATGGGGCATGCAAGCGATTGGGAGGCAGCTCAAAAAGCAAGCAAGCGCAAGGAATTGGTCAACATTCAGACGGACTTCGAGCATTACATGGCATATTTAAGAGCAGGTGGGGCATCGGCACTTAGGCGCCTCCTTGAGCAGAGTCTGGACAGTCTCTGTGGCACGTTGCCTTGCCTCTTGTTGGACATACCTTGCATATGAAGACACGTGGTCGCATTTCGAATGAGGAACTTGTGGAAAGAAATGATTTGGAGAGTAATGGAAGATGGCAACGGCTTTGGAATGGGTCGAACGAGGAACGAAAGATGCAAACAGCTGAGCAAACGAGACACAGGCAGAGAGAGGGAGGGACAGAGAGACAGAGGAGGGAGTGGGCAAAAGCTTATAGCATATCAAATGGTACAAATGGACAAATGAAAAGAATACTTAGACGTGGCTCAAAAGAGCTTTGCGAAATGAAATGGAATTGAAAAGCAGAAACAGAAACGGAAACGGAATACCAATAAAAAGCAGATCAGAAGAACCGCAAATACAACAGAACAGAATCGAAAAACAAACAGAACAGAAAAGAAAAGATTTGTAAGCGATTGGAGGAAATATATGAGTAAATATTGTGAGAATGGAGACGAATGGGGACTGAATGGAGCTCGGGAGAAGAAACAGAGGTCATGTGTGTTTCCGGGAATTAGAAATTGAAGACTTGGAAAAATGTAGAGTGGAATTCCAGCACTTCATCTCCACCGTTCTAAAGGGGTTTCCGTTATCCGTGTATCTCTTGGGAATCCCTGAGTCTAAGGAATACAATCGAATCAGAGTCTTGCTGAATATTTGCAGAGATGGGACCCAGAGCCAGAACCCAGACAACCACATGGATCGCCTTTTCACTACCCCGGAGGTTTTCTGCGCTACCCAAATTTCTTTGGCCATTTGTAATCAAGTAATCCTAGGTCATCCAATCATCCATCCATCTTTTCTGGAAGATTGGAAGGGAGACCAAAGACCAATAAAGGAGAACAAGGATTCTGGAAAGGAAAATGGTGGAAAATATGTGGAAAGATTGAGACAAGTTTGACAGAATTTGAGGAGAAATATAAAACGATTTTTGGAAGAACTTGAGAAGAAGAAGAAGTAAGAGAACTTAAAAAAGTAGAAGAATAGGAAGAAGGAGAAGAATGATAAGAATAGGAAGAAGGAGAATAATAGAATAGAATAATGGAATGTGGAATGGGAGAACAACTGACATTTTTTGATAACTTTGAAGCTTGGAACACCGCAATGGAACAGCGTAATGGAACACCGCACACCGCAATGGAACAATGCTTGCAAAATTTGTAAATGGTTTTCCTGGAATCCCAGCATCTCCAGAGGGGGCTACACTTACAGTTCTCTGTTATCTGATATATCTGGAAGCGAGATATAATGGAACCCTGAGCATCAGAGGGCGTCGCATAGGAGGCAATGATTTATGGGGACAACTGTGTGTTACGTTACATCATAATTTGCTAAACATTCCGCAACATTCATTTTTCATGCATGAAACAAGACTCGGTGCACGCCCCACGCCCCACGGCCCGCGCCCCACGCCAGCTGCCAGCTGCCACATGCCACACATTGCCCACGTAGCCCACCGGATGACTTAATTATATGCAACGAGCACCTGCTTCCTCTGTGGCACCCTGCACTTCACTCTCTTCCTCCCTCTCTCTCTCTCTCCACTTGGACTCCAACTCCAAAAACAAAGCCTCAACGAGAGTGGCGGCTCTGCATTGTGGCAAGCGGGGAAAGAGCATGTGAGGGGCGGTCTGGGCTGGGCTGGGGTGGGGTGGAGAGCACACCTGAAGGACCTCCTCTAGGGTTTGGACTCTCCTCCTAATGAAAATGGAAACTTGAATTGCCAGCAGACCGAAACGGAGCCGTGGGGGTGGGGGGAAAGGGTAAAGGTGGGGTGGGGAGGGGGAAATTGAATTGAGCCTTTTTATGCGACTAGACTGCGATGACTAGGGGTCGACTAGGGGTTGCACCCGGTGGCATGTCGTGGAGGCGGAACAGGATATTTCATTACATTTAAGCATGCATGGATGAATGGGAAATGGGAAATGCGAAATGGCAAAGGGGAAGAGTGGGGGCGGCAGGGTGACGCCCACATGGAATAAAAATGGCAACATTGTGGAAATGTGCAAATATTGGCTCAAGTGACGGGCAATAAAAAAGTCCACCGGGTTGTTCTTTCAGCCATCAGACATCAGACATCAGCCGACGGCCAACAGCCAACCCTCGAGGATCCCTCGTATCCGTATCCCACCTGACTCCGTCCTCCTTCCTTCCAGCACTTGATGTCCCTTTAGTGTTATCACACGGATTGTCGACGGCAATTTCAATTTCAATTTCCATTGACAGCCCAAACCCGAACCCGAAGCCGAAAAACCCAAACACAAATTCAAACTTGAACCCAGTCACGGCTCTTTATTCCATAATTGCCGGGGCTTTGAGGCCCCAAGTGTATCCCTTATTGGCCATTTGCAGGAATGTTTGACATGTAAAAGTAATAACAGGATATCTGATTCCAATATGCCCGAAGGCGATGTGCAGTTTTCATTCGTTCTGACTAAAAAAATGATTTTTGAATGTTGAGTGCAGATCAAGGCGGAAACTGGTGGCCACTTTAGCCAGATCTTAAAGGAAGGCAGACAAGCGCTTGGTCCCCCCCCCCCTCTAGCTACCTCCTAGTGTCCTGTGTCCTGTGTCCCTGTTCCTGTCACAGACTCTCATATTATTATCCCTGTCTCCGCTGCGGTTTTGTGCGGCTCAGTGCGGTTCCCTGTTCGGTTCGGTTATGTTCTGCCTGGCTGTGTTTTTTTGTGTGTTATGCGGCGGCAGTTAACTGTGTCGTGACATGTGGCAAGCATAAAAGAACCGTAAAATGTCATGTTTGTTGGCGGCCGAACATGACGTGAAGTGGAGGAGGACGTACACGGAGACGGAGCCGGAGACGACAGGGCCGACAGAACGATGACGACTCTCACAGTTGGCTGACATGTGACTCACGCATTCGGTGGCACGTTGGGGTTGGCCTGGGCCGTGGCGGCAGGGCGGCAGGGTGGCAAGGCCTAATAGGCGGCCGTGTCAACACATAGCCCAAATTACACTAGGCACGCAGGCAGCTGCGGTTCCGCAATCGTTTCTGGGGCTAAGGACTTTGCTTTTTGATGAACTTGCAAACGGAATTCGAAAGAAAATTGAGTCGTGGTTTGGTTTTCGGGGTCAAGGAAAGAGCTCTTTCATTGCAGTTAATCGATATTTGATTGGACAGTAACTGTAACTGTTTCAAATCAATCGATAAGTAATCGGGGTGCTTACGAAAAAATCGATAGAAGTTTACCCTAATTGAGGCTAGAAAAGTTTCTTCCTAAAGATGTTTATCACGCCAATAGTTATCGGTTCTAATCGATTCGAATCAATGACCCTTTTAGACCATTTTTTGTTTAAAAAATAATAAAAAATTTAAACTGTAAAGTCACGCCTTTAAAAATTAGCCAATGTTATACAAATTTGATTCATTTATCGGAAAAAATTATTCTTGAAAATGTTTATCCGCCAATTATCGATTCTAATCGATCATTCGCCTTTTAGACCATTTAAAAAATTTAAAAAAATAATACAATAAAGTTATGCCTTTAAAAATAGGACAATCTTCTAAAAAATTGATTGATTTATCGGAAAAAATTATTCTTGAAAATGTTTATCCGCCAATTATCGATTCTAATCGATCATTCGCCTTTTAGACCATTTAAAAAATTTAAAAAAATAATACAATAAAGTTATGCCTTTAAAAATAGGACAATCTTCTAAAAAATTGATTGATTTATCGGAAAAAATTATTCTTGAAAATGTTTATCCGCCAATTATCGATTCTAATCGATCATTCGCCTTTTAAACAATTTAAAAAAATAACAAACAAAATCACGCCTTTAAAAATTAGCCAATCCTATACAAAATTGATTGATTTATCGGAAAAAATGAATTTTCTTTTGCAAATCGCGATGGAAAAGCTCTTAAAACAATGATTTTGACACCCTTTGTAGCACAGTGTTGTGGGTGCAGTAGGTCGCCTCTCCTCTAGAAATGTGAGACCCGACCCTCTTTGGATCCCTCTCTTGTCCCTTGTTGTCTGTTTGTTGACCATCAAATTTGCCAGCCAATTTGCCAGCCCGTTCTTATGCGGGGCAACTGCCGTCCTTCCAGTCCGTCGTTCCTTTTAATTAAATGCAACATAAATTTGCTCACATTTCACGTGGAAAAAAAAAACAGAAAGAAAAGAACGAAAAGTGTCGAACGCACTTGTCACAGAATCTCGCATAATGTAGTATTTGCCATTTCCCTGCCATTTCCCAGCCATTTTCATTCACATTTTCTGTCTTTTGGTTGGTGCCATTTTTTGTGCCTCTTTCAGGGGTTTTTGCCCTACGATGATGACAGTTTTTGTGGCCATGAAAAATGTGAAAGATTATTTTTATTTTTTTTATATTTTTTTTTAAATTTGTGTGTGTGTTTTTTTCCGTTTTTCTGTTTTTCTGCATGCAAATGTGTTTTGCAATTTAAAAATAATTAGACCCCAAACGCATTGCTTTTGCTGGTGGGGGGGAGGGGAGGGAGCGGGTATTAAATCATTTTTAGGGGGATATTTAAGATTTATTTTTGGGGCTCTGGGCACGGGGCATGGGGCATGGGGCATGGCGGTGAAGCCCCTCGCCCACTTGTGAGTGAAAGAGGAGCCATTTGAAATTAATTAGGCTGCGACAACGACGAGGGTAACAGAAGCACTTTAAAGCCACGAGGAGGGGCGCTCAAGTGGTGGGAGTGGCGCACACATACGCAGGAGTCGGACGAGCGCATGACCCTCTTGTCTCTCCTCATCTGCTCTTTCCCTGCAGCAAGCAGCAAGCAGCAGGCAGCAGGCAGCAGCATTTTGCCCTAATTTTACTTTCTGCGATTTTATCAGGACACACATACAGCGACAGAGGAACCACCCGCATACACACACACACACACACACACACACACACAAGCTTGGCTTTGCTTCGTTTTTGTTGTTGTTTTTTTTAAAACTCTCTCTTTCTCTTTCTTCTAGTTTTCTATTACCGTCCGCCCCCCTTGCCCCGAGGATGTCATAATTTACGCACTTCTTCGCTTGCCTTTTGAATATTTGCACTGCTTTCACATTTGCCTCTCTTTCAAGTTCTCAACCTGTCTCTCTCTCTCTCGCTCTCCCTCTCTGTTAGGGTGGTGGGGGTTGGGGGGTCCGGGGTACGGCTAATGAAATTAAAGTGCGAGACACCAAAAACCAACCGCAGAAACCGAATAAGCGGGGAATGGGCAAGGAATTACTAGTAGTACTTTTTTTTTTTGTTGTTTTTTGTTGTCGTTTCGGGTCGGGTGTCGTGTGTGCCTCGAAGGCGGCTCGGCTCGAAACGGTTTACCGGTCCACGCACGTCCGCACCGGGAAAATGTCTACAGCGAACTAACGGCAAACGGTGCCTGCCTGAAGTGAGCTTCGGAGAGGAGATGCTTTCGTCCGGAGAACCCACCGCTCGCTCGTTCGTGCCGTTTATCCACGGAATGCGTCGTCGTCGTCGTCGTCGCCGCCGTCAGAGTCGGTGAGTGTTTGGTTCTTCGTGCCAACGATTGCCGTGTTTTTGCTTGGATTCTTTGCTTCTGGCCAAACAGCGCGCGAGAGAGAGAGAGAGAGAGAGCACGCAAAAAGAGAACTTAAACGTGAACGTGCGCTGCTTGCCCAAGAACTTTCTCTTTCTCTTGGGAAGTGTTTTTTTATCTTTTTTTTTAAGCGAATCGGTGTGCCAGACGCAGGCTGGTTGATGGGAAACCCAAAGATTTTTAGTGAAATTTCGACTTGTTGTAAAAAGTTAACCAAAATATCACCAAAAACTCCTGCACTAGAACCACATTATTCAGAAAATCACAGACACATATGTATACTCATGCCCCTTTAGTGGGCTCGATCTTTACGAATCCCGTCTTCGAATCACTCTGAATCACAAAAAGCTGATCTCTGAAACGACTCAAAGCTCAAAAGCTGTCGAATGGACCGAACCAAGCGAATCCCACGGAATGGATTCGTTCATGCAGGGCTCTAATAAAGACGTGTGGTTGGCTCTACAAGACTGTGTTAATTCCTATATGGACATACGACATTCTGGGGATGTGCAAGCGAAAACCCTCATGCACGATGATGGTTCTTGGTTTCGATCGACTACTGGATCCAATGATGAATGTTTAATCAACCAAATGAAGCAGCTAGAGATTTTTTGCATCCGCAAATCCCACAAAGAACCCGCAAAAAAACTAAAAATATATATTAATCGAACTATTAAACGCTTCAAATAGTAAGCAAGCCAATGCAAATATCAATACTCTTAGATTTCCAATAAAAAATAGATCGTATATATAGAAAGACTCCCTAAAAGTACCGAATACTCCTCTAGTTTAGGTGCTGCCCATGAGAATCGCATAGAGAGGCGATAAAAGAGAGCCGGAAAAGCGGATATAGACTCAAGGAAGTGCTGCCTAGAGTCGGAAGTAGATCTGTTTTCGGGATAATTTCATACAGAGATCCTGTCGAACTATTCCTTCGCCAACTGTCGGGATACCGCGCGGGATCTATCAGCTGTTTTCTCTTAGCCCCGTCAGCAGAAGTTCTCTTCAAGGACTCCCTGCGCATGTCCAGGCTCTCGCTCTCTCTTCGCACTGCGCTCTGTGCTCTGTGCTCTTTCGCTCGTCGTCTGTGCACGTTCTGTCGGTGTCCCCCGGGGGCCGTGACTAGCCCTTGCCGGTGGCCATGGGGTGGCAGCGACTCTGTGGGGCTAATAGACGGGTGGGGGTGAGGACACAGGCGAACAGCTGGACACGAGGACATATAAAGGGGACTGGCCACCAAAGTTGCTTGGTCCTCGCCGTTGCTCGTCGCTGGAGCAGAACAAAGTAAATCATGGATGGAAATCCGAGTCAAAGTCCTTTGCTGCAGTGGCAGTGTCGGTGGCGTCTTCATCGCCTTGGCATGGAGGTGACAGCAACAAAAGCAGCAGCAGCAGCAGATTTTTTTATCAGCTTTAGTTTGGTGTTTAGTTGCCGCAACACACACCCACGCGCTCACACGTGCACGTACACAGACGACAGGTGGCTGCATCCCCAGAGAGAGAGAGAGAGAGAGTGTGGGTGTGGGTGTGGGTGTGGAAGGAAGGGACACCCCACACCCTCCTGCCCCGACAGGCACTTTCAATTTTATTTGCGCGCATTATGGCAAAACATCCTGATTATCGTATAAGGGGGAGGGGCGGGGGCTGCCGAGAGGAGAGGGAGCGAAAGTAGGGAATGAATGGATGGAAAGATGGTTTGTGCTGCGGCTGGGGCTGGGCCTGGGCGTTCTCTCTTCAAAATGGATTGCTCATACGCACCGTTGCACCCCATGGGCAAACCGATGATGAAATGATGCGCGGCTTCCATGCTTCGAAATTTGTGTAATGGCAAAAAATACACACCAATTGATGCTCTCAAAATGATAGGATGGGCTGTTGGGGGAGTGGCGGGGGCAGGACATAAATCTAATTGAATATTTTGATGGTGCAATTTCTATTTAATTTAAGCGCTGCTTGAACTTGTGATAGATTTTGATTTGGAATGGAAACCACTCGGAAAATTATGGTTCAAGGGATGGGATGTCCCTGAAGAGGAATACCAGGTATTGTCAAAGGATTCTTTGCATATATTTCAGTAAATATTCATATTACTATCTATCCAAGAATATGGTGTTCTAGAAATATTCCTACGGCAATTTTCATTCGATTTGGGTTGTGTTTTGTCTGGTTTCCCACAGCTGGGGGTCATTAGATCTTATCCAACGAACATGCATCCCATGAGACATCCTTTGCTCCTTCAGAGCTGTGCGATTTCGTGATTTCTTCATTTGCACAGATTAAAGTTTCGATTCAAGTCAATCCAACGAAGGTCTTCTTTCTGTTTTATCCTGTTTTTCTTTGAAATCTTATTGGATCTTTGTAAAATTAATATTAATCATTCAAATACCTTTTTCTTACCTTTTTTTGTCCTCAGATTATTGTGCACAAAAATGAAAAACAAGAAATGGAACGATTTATTTTGAATATACAATTTATTTGTATTATTTTTGTATATCGGATTTACATGAGAAGATAGACGGAGAGTGTCCTAATTATAATTTAATTACGTTTACTATCTAATTATCAACAAAAAAAATTTTATACACTTACATTACACATACATAAAACCCTACTTTCTCTCACTGCGTGCTCCTGCCACGTCCACGTCCACTTTCACTTTCACTTTCGCTTGTAAGTTTCGCGGTAACCCGAGGGTTAAGGCGTCTAACCTTGGATCACTAATCACTATATGCCTAAATGGATGTGTCTTTTGTCTTGTGTTGTGTGTTGTGTGTGGGTTCTGTGGCGCCTCCTAGTTCGGCTGCACCTCGCAGACGAAGTAGGTCTCGAAGCTGCAGGGCGAGTCGTTCCACTTGAGGCCCTTGCCGTCGCGATTCCACAGCTCCAGGCAGTTCTCCTCCTCCCCGTTCTCGTAGCGGAAGTTGTTCGGCTCCCCGGCATTCCAGTTGGTGAATGTTATCGGACGACCGGTGGCCATCCAGAAGAAGTTGCCCTCGTCGGCCAGGTCCGTGCCGGATATCCAGAAATGTTCGTGGCCCAGGCCTGTGGAATATGCAAAAAAAACACCACCAGAATGAAATAAAAGGCGTACAAATATGTGTATTCAAATATACGACTGGAGAGGGGTGCCAAGGATGTTTTTTGGAGGCGTGGAAATGCCTGCAACGAGCCGGAAAAGTGGGCATTCTCTGTCCGGGAAATACCAGTACCAGTACCAGGCTCCTGGGTGGACTAGCCAAGCTACAGCCAGCCCAGGACCTGCCCAACAGGATGATCAAGGACCTGACGGAGAATCGCCGAGATAAACACCCGCATCCCCCCCTGGACACCCTGGACCGCTGTTGAATCCCATCATTATGGCAGTAGCTTTAACAGTTACAGTGTATCTATAATACTCCTCATGGGATATAATTATTTCAAAGGGTAGGGTAAGGTAGGTAAGGGTATCTATCTATTCGCCGAAAATCACCTTGATGGGATATAGTTATTGTAATTTTACTGTAATTTGTATGGGGCGTAATGGTGAGCTCTTATTGGGCTCTAGATCTCTCCATAATACTATCCAGGTCGTGGGCCGGGTCCTCCGCATGGTCTGTGCATTTTATCCTAGATTTGAATGCCATTTGAATGTGTCTATCTCCATCTCGCTCTGCCGCACAGTGAGTTTGGGCGTGGTCTGTGCCCATGGCCCTGCAACCGTTGCAGCTTTCAACGCTCAACATTCGAGTGTGCAACATTCACTTTTAGCAATTCTTTTTGTGGCCCTCTCTGGAGATTTATGCAACGGAGGAGTTCGTTAGCTCCACAATCCACCATCCACCATCCACCATCTGCTGCCATTATTCCCATTCGCTTAACCTCTGGCGTTGCATATCTCTGTTGTCTGTTTCCCTTTGTGTGTGTGTGTGTGTGTGTGTGTGTGTTGCATGTTTGTTGGGGCTTGTTTTGTGTGCGGGGGTTTTCGGTTACCAACTTCCGTGTATTATGCCACATAGACGCTCGAAAGTCGAGTGCCGCTGACCAGTCGGCAGACCATTTGAAAATGGCTTTTGTCTCTCATGCCTATTGTCATATTGATCGGCTTTTCTAGTGATTTAAGTTGCATGTTGCATGCCCCAAGTCCGTCCGTCCGCCTGTCTATCTGTCTATCTGTTGTGTCAATGGTTTGACAGAGTTGCGGATAAAGTTTTCACGGCGTCTCCGCTCGTGTCTCTTGTGTTTCACTTACCAAAGTCACGTATGTGCTTCTCCAGTCTATCGTTCTCTTCTTGTGATGAAATGCTCGCCAAATGCATGCCATGGTAGCGGCAGTATTGTGTGGCTTTGAACCAGTTTGCCTGCAAAAAGAAAAACAAGCGAGAAAATCGTTAAGAGAGATGAATGGAAAGCCAAAGCGCTGCATGATTATATAATTGTGTGACACAGCCCCCCCCCCAAGCTGCCACCAAAAACAGCCGCTGAAAAGTTTGTGTCAATAAAAGTCAAATGGGGCGTTGAATGGAGATACATATCTGTGTATTTGTGTCCATATATCTGCGGGCGTGTGTGTGTGTCGGTTGGAAATTGAATGTATATGTATCTCTCGGATGCCAATTAGTGTTTTTGGCGATGCGGTTTTCTAAAATGTGATTCTGCATCGAAATTGACAGCCAAATCGGAATCAATTTCAATCCGAAAACCATACGTACATACATATTCAATTAACTCTAATGGACTTTGGACTCCCTTTTGTCGCCCCACCCCGTCATTAGCCAGGGATATGGAAAAAGAACACAAAACGGAGAGAAAGTGCCACAGAGAGAGAGAGAGAGAGAGAGAGAGAGAGAGAGAATATCTCCTGTTGATTGGGCGCATCGCCATTCCATTCCTGCCTTCATGCCTTCATGCCTTCCTGCCGCCATTTGCGGTCGCTGTTGCTGCGAGGCGGCTCTCTGATGTGCACATAAATCGATTACACAACTATCCATCCTGCCATCCTTACATCCCCCCTCGCTCCGCCACTGCTCCATCGCTAGCCGGCCACATCCTTTCGGGGCATGCCATGGCCCACCTGTAACCCCATTAACTTGCCCCTAATTGTATTAGCCGTAATTGTGCGCGAATAAAGCGGGGCATGCCACCGCCACCGCCTGCTGCTGCGTGCATGCCACATGTGGCACACAACCGGCCAAGAAGGTGTTTAATGGGAGCTCCACTCGCAGGTGAAAGCGTTTATTGGGCTGTAAAAAGGTTCAGCTCATCTCTCGCTCGACGCCAAGAAGTCAATTAGTTTTTGTTGTACAGAGGCGAAGCAGGGAGTCAAGGAGAGAGGGGGGAGGGGGGAGGAGTCCGAGGAGTCCTTTCAGTGGTTTCGGATGTCGGTTTAAGGCAGAGCAGGAGACGACAGAGACAGGTTAATGGTTTGTCAGTGGAGTTGTTGTCTGATTTTTTGGTTAGACCAAAGCATTCCTACAGAGGGAGATCTTTGAGTGGAAAGCAGCCCTTCAGGTTGTCTTTCCTTCTGGAGATACTTCCAAGGCCTACCTCTAGAGATCTTTGGGGAGCAGGCTTTCCTGAGAGCTATTGATTTCTCTAGGTTTTCCTCTTTTATTTAATTAAATTTCTTCAAGCCACAAACCACAGACGAAATTCTATTACCACAAAATGGAAGGAAGACAGGACGGATGGAAAGAGTGGACGGAATTGGTGCACGGAGCACGGAGCACGGAACACGGACCAATCAACCGAATGAAGTTTTACACGAAACTCAATTAAGTGGCAAACAAAATGTGGGACATGTTGTTAATGTCATTAGCATGGCCAACACTCCACAGGCAGGCAGGCAAGCAGGCAGCTCCTCTGGCTCCCTCCTCCCTCCGCCAATTTCTGTCTCTCAATTAAATTTTGATTTGATTTGCGCCTGCGTAAACGCGTCTGTAACGAGATACCCCCTGCCTCTGCCTCTGCCGGGCATTAATTTTCCCCCAAAAAAAGAAAAAAAAAAGACGAAAATATATAATTTAATTGCTTCATTTGCATATTTACACACGAATTGAAATTTGCATCAAATTGCTCATAATATTACTGCATTGCATTGCGTAATACTCAGTTGTATTTAACGTATCGTCATGCCACCGAATAAAAAACAGCCGAAACACTAAATGGCCGAACGACTGAATGAATTTCGAGTTTTCGAATGAGTTGAAAATGAAATATTGGGCAGAACTCTTAATTAAGCGAATTCCCCATAAATATACGGAAAACACTTTCGGCAAACGCTGTACACCTATGCGGTAATTAATGCAGAACTTTTGAATATTAATTAAAGCAAAACCAAAGCAGAACCATTAAAAAATAAGTGTGTTTCAATGGTAATTTGTTGGTTAACGATTGAAAGGATATGCTCTACTAAATGGTGGATATTTTGAGCACTGAAATGCTCTACTAAATGCAGAAATTTCCCATTAATATGCGGTATTTATAGGAACCAAAATGATCTAAAAAATTCAGGATATAATTAGGGGGAAGTTTGGTTTAAGAAGAGGAAACAGATACGGATTCAGGCGAAGAAATCCAAGTGCAAAGTCTTTAAGCAGCTCAATGGATTTTCAACGAATTTAAGGCCAAGGTTACGGTGGTTGTTGGCTTGGAAACGATGGAATGGAACGTTGTTCTCACTTGAGAGGGAATGGAATTAATTTCTTTTCCACTAGAGAGACTAGTATTCTTAACGAATGAGCGCCTCCCTCTCCAATACCCTTTAAGAGACTTCAAAGTTTTTAAACAAATTTCACAGATTAATTTCCTGAAAATCATCCAACTTTTGAATGGGGGGACTCCTCAAAAAATGTATACGAAATATCATTATGATATATGAGTTTTTCCTCAAGCTACAAACGTATCCTCAAAGTGTGTATATCCGCCAGACTCTAGGGTATTTTCATATAAAAACAATTAAAAATTAAAACCAAATTAAAATGCCAATGTTCTGAGCTTACGAGATGCTTAAAACTTTAATCGCTTTGACAATTGCCTGCGTTTCGAATTGAAGAATCGGAGAGAAAGGCAGAGGTACCGTTAGCAGGCAAATTTCGGATATATTTATGACTTTCTTTTTGTTTTCTGTTTTGATACTTGGATGTGTGTTTCCCTATCTTTTGGCTAATCAGCGAATGAGCAACATTCGGCGATTGCGGTGGTGGTGGGGGAAGGGGAAGGGGAAGGGAATTGTTCAATTAATTACCTCATAATGTATTCTCAATCCCCGCTGTTTATCTGGCGGCATACTCCAAATGGAATTGTGTTTTATTTACAAAAAGCTCTTCGCGAAGCGAGAGGGGAACCCGCAGGGGGGAGGCAAACGTTCATAAACCGAAAATATGCAACGAAATTTGATTAAATATTTACTTGTTTGTGTGCTTTTGATTTGTCTCTGGCTTTGTTTCACTTTTTACTGCAATTAAAGCGTTGAAATGTCGCATTAAAATTTCAGACATTTATTTCCCACCAGAAATAAAACATTTTTATTCTGTTTGGGTGTATAATGTAGAAATTGCCAATGGGAGGTGAATAATCGGGGTTTATAAAACGAAATTAGCATATTTTGAGATGAGTTTTCGATGGGATCCTAGAGATTTTAAAGGAATTATTACGGTAGAGGGCTTTCGGGGCCTCTCTTTTGAATATTTTCAAGAAATTCCGTAGGGAAGAGAACTGTCTCTGAACGTTGTGCCTCCCCCTCAAAAATATCAAGGATAAAAGAAGGTTCTATCTAACTATCATTTAAAGATATGAATTAGAGAAATCCTGGCGTCAAGAATAAGTCGTCAAAAATACGTTAGAAGGTTTGAAATCCCTTGTCTCCATCATTCAATGTAGTTACCAAGGATTTCTGTGAAAGATCTCTTGAGACACAACTTTAGGTGATTCAACGGCTCCTTCTACAGCTTTAAAAACCCATCTGTAATTCTTTCTTAAGTGGTTCTCAAGGTTTTCGAAGAAAGATCTCCATTTAGACAACAGTATTTGCCCGAAATCTTGTTAGCTATCAAGGGATATGAAGTTATTCCATTAGATGGCCATATCTAACTTGAAACTCCATTCTCTGACTCATTCAGAGCTCAGGGCTCAGAGTTCAGTGGTTCCCAAGACCGAAATATTTCCATTGAGTATTAGCCTCAATATTCGAGATCAAAAGTGGTATCGCGTGCACTTTGGTTGCTCCATCAATCCTCAACTCCGAACTCTGCTTGTCAGTGGCTTGATCCATTACCGATGGTGGCCCTCCGTTTCCTCATTTAGTTTTTGAATGAAAATACAATGAATAATCCGGCTGCATGCGATTTGGTTTACAATGGCCAAAGCTCTTCCAATTTGATGGCTTTGCTTTGGCTTTGGCTTTAAAGTTCAAGGAGACCTGCCACCAATGAAATATAATTCAGTTTGTGACGCACATTTGCATACCACACCCCTCGATTCCATTCCGTTTCATTCCATTCGATCGAGTCGATCGATCGAGTGATGCCAATGACTCGAGCGGTTTCTGGGCTCTCTTGACTAATTTGTTTTTATATGAAAAGCCTAACGCATATTTATCTAGATATTCCAGCATACGAGTAAGGTTGAAGATCTGTTATTCGAGATCTACTACGTGATGTGATGCGATGCGTGGCCAAGCACGCGCCTCTCTTTTTTTATTGTTGATATGATACCGCACTTCTGATGGAGCGGCCCTCAAGGTATCAGACTGACATTGAACGCAGTTCTAAGGCTATTTCGTTAATGTAATCGATTTTTGGTCGATATCGAGATGTATCGACACTCAATAGAAGGTCGAGAACGGTGCCGAAACGTGACGATGATTAAATCAATGAGACTAACTGAAGGATAGCCATTGTATCGATTTCCTTTGACAATTTCATGCCTTAAGAACGAATTCTGTGCATCAATTCGATTATTAATCGATATCGTGTATCGAAGCTCAATGAAAATGCGAGAACTGTACTCAAAACTGCAGGAATTGATGGGTACTTTTTGTTTTAACTGAAAGAAAGTCCTTAACAATAACCTATTGGACAATTCAGTTGCTGTTAATCGTTATAATGTATCGAACTTCAATGGAAAGGGTAGAACTCTACTGAAAGCTGGCTACAGTTTGAGTTTTCTCTCCCCAAATCTGTTGATCGGCAATCGATAACTAGACTAGACTTTGTTCTAACCGAAGAATACTCTCAGTTGGAAAACCTTCAGTTTCTTGGTTTCTGGTTATGGTATTGGTATTTCTATAAGCCCCAAAACCCGTTGCTCGGTGCAATGTAAAGCTGGTTCTTCTGCTGCTGTAAATATTCCATATGCCATCATCCTCTTGCAATCAGCAGACGGCGGAGGCAACGGCAGACGGCAAATGGCAGCTGCTGCCACGAGTGAGTATCCACTGGAGAGACGACCGACCCATCAAACCGGACTTGCAAAGCCCCGTTGACCGTTGTCTCGACCGACGGCTGAGGCATCTGGACAGTTGCACTTTTGGTTGGTTATTTTGTTGGTTACTTTATTGGCCACATTACGAGAATGGGCCATCGCACGGGGCATGGCATCGTGTGGAGTGTGGAATGTGGAATGCCGCTTACCTTGAAGAAGATGCCCAGGTAATAGCGCTTCTCCCCGAGCTTCAGCAGCGGCATTGTCCATTTGTTCGGCGTGTACTGTGACTCGTCCACGCAGTTCGGGCAGTCTATAAATAGAGATCGAAAACGGGCATAAGGATTACAGATACAGATTCCAAGGAAAAATGAAACGAAATAAAGAGAAACAGCCAGGAGGCAGGAGGCAGGAGACAGGAGGCTTGTGAGATGATTTATGCAACTGTTATAAACGATTTCTGTCGGTAATAATGATTGCATGTTTATGGATTTATGGAATATTGCGTGAAAAATGTGTGTAACAAGGAAGGAACCTAAGATCTGAGATCTGATACTTTCAGAGATATTTCTAGGTATAAAACAGGCCTTTTGCTTGTGATATTTATCTGAAAGAACTTTGCATATTAAATTTATATATAATCACATGGCAAGAATCATTAAAAGAACCTTAACCTCTCTGTATGATAATCAGTTGAAAGAATCTTTGATCTTTGACTTTTTGGCGAACTATTCTACATCTATAAAATGTTCTATATGATAATTAAATGAAGTAAAAACGTTAAAAGATCTACTGATCTTTGACCTTTTTATTGACTATTGACTAACAACTATTCTGACTGATACTCGCAAGAAAAACACTTAGAATATGTATGATATTTCCAAGACAGAACCTTAGATCTGGAGATAAAGACTGCAGAAGAATATTTAAAGAAGTCCTTTTTCTAAGTATTTCAAACAGCTATAAGGATCCTATCTTCTTTTGTTTCTGTGGAAGACTACAAGCTTAGAGTCGAAAAGATTCGCTTCTGAAAGAAAGTAGATGTGCCTCAACTCTTTTGGAACATGGATCATCATCTACAAGATGCATAACTACAGATCTGGGTAGTACCATTGATTCAACAAAAACGTTGCGTCTGGTTTTTTTCTTTAGGGAAAACGAGTTGGAATGATGATGCATCTGTCACCAAAGATCTTCCTCCTGTTGCTGCGTTTGAGTCATCGTTTGAGGGGCAGCTTAATTAACCAACTCTTCGATGGCCCATAAAAAGCATCGTAAATCTTAAATCTTAAATGCCGTACCGCACCATAAACGGATTTTGATAGAACAAAAGGTTGAGCATTCGCGGACTAATTGCGGATCAGAGGAAAGAGAAAGAAATTGAGTTATGAACGACACCCCGCTGAATGAGAGTCACAGGGAAACAACGGACTCGTGGCTCGGATTTGGAGTCTAGTTCGAGTTCGAGTTTTGAGACTCAAGAACTGGTTCCCCCTAGAAGAATACCCGCACCCGCACCCGTACTCGGACTCGGACTCGGACTTGTACGCGTAGTCGTAGTCGTAGTCGTACTGCAATCGAGAACACGTTCGACTCGTCTGAGACGCCTGGAAATGTTTCGTTGCGGCCTAGTCCCAAATGACGTGATGGAGATTCGGGCTTGAACCAGATAGAACTTTACTCTTTTGCTGGAATGTGAATCAAGGCCGGGCATTTGTTTCGATTTGTGGCCACAAGTATGTGAAGGTCATTTACGGGAGGCGGCACAGCGCGGCACATGCCACATTCCTTCTAAACAAATGAGAGAAAATGAAAGCCAAATGGTTTCCCTTTTGTTTCGTAATGGAGTTTTTTTTTTCTGTGTCCGCTAATGTCTGTTAATTAATCATCCGAAATGTGCTGCCGGCCCATTCGTTTGAAGGTCGCCTCCGCCAAATGTTGCTGAAACTTTCATGATGTTGAATGCTGTATGTTGTATGTTTGTTGGGGGCGTCTCGTTCCGCCAAAAATATAAAGAAATAAATTAAACAATGAACGTACAACGGGTCATCAAGCCAACGGGGCCCAGGCCCGTGTGAAAACATGGCCAAAAAGCAGTTAACATTTTGACTGTTTTGTGTTTTGTTTTGGCAGAAACAATGCCAGCCTCGTAGAGGTCTTGAGATTTGGGTTTAAATCAATGGCAATGTTTTATTCAGACACCTTTTATAAGGTGTTCAGGTGTCCAGCATATATTAGGCGGCGATGGTAGTAAATCTTTGTTCTCGTGAATTTAGGCAACATTCTCACCTGAAGACACGAAAGATATATTGCAGCTCTTAAAGTTCATGGAGTTCCCTGGAAGTTGATTGGAAACTAAGGAAGAAACCTTCTCGAAACAAACTTCCACCAAGAGAATGCCATACAACATCCCTAAATAGATTGCAACACCTAGGGCCAGTGGCCAAAGCTTGTCTTAGAAACGCAGACCAACCGAGGAGCCCTGCCGCATGACGCGAGGACGACAGTTTCAGCAAGAAAGCTCCTTATTGATTGTAGCATCGTTCCTGAAGGAACATTGCTGGCAGTACCTCGTAGAATAGCATATCTTATGGAATATTCCTTTTTTAAAGGAGAGTTTCCGAGGCTTAGAGACTCTTAAGTAAACGGGTCATGCGGCAGCACCCCTCGGTTATGGAAGGACCACCTTTTGAATGGTATGCACTCCTTTCCTACATAATTTCCACTCAAAGATTCCACTGTAAGATATCAACGCCCTTTAAGCGGAAACCTTTCCCCCCCCCTATACTTATCCCTCTAAATGGTATTCCTGCAGCTCTGATGATCGTCCGTTCTGCCTGCCGCACCTGTTGCATCATTGAATTAAAACAGTTTTGCTAATTATATATAATCTCGAAGCCACAGAGCCCGTAAATGCAAACCAGTCTCCAGCTGTGAACCGAACATCTTCCATCTTTCATCCGACAGACAGACAGACAGACAGACAGACAGCAAGACAGCCACACGCACACAGACATGCAACACAATTAAAGGTGCAAAATTGATTAAGATCTGGGGTCGGGGAATGGGAGCTGGGGGCTGGGGGAGCTGATAGGAAAACGGTAAATTGAATATATTCATTAATTGTTTGATAAACTTTAAGGCAAACATTTGCCGAAACTTGTGCGGGGATTATGGCTTAGAGTTCCTAGAGCCCGAAACCGTCGAGGGTTTGTGTTCGTATGATTTATTAGCCGCAACAGCCGACAGAGTCGCCAGAGCCGCAAGAGAATCATAAACGAGTTTCCGAAGTTTGCTAAAAGTCAATGTCAATTCGTTGGATACCTCGTTAAGCGGTGGATAAACCCTGATCTGAGCGCCTGATTCCAGCAATTAAATTTATATTTATACCACAAGATGTCGACCTTCGTTGAAACACCAGAAAACGGCAGAAAACTCATGACAAACAAAAGCCAAAACAAGAAGAGAACCCATAAAAGGAGAGATATGTGCATGAAACATCTGCATCATCAACCAGACATTCAACAATATATACATGCGTACAATATATATCTTCCTTCTCTTCCTGCCACATATTTTATAGAAGAACATTTTTGTGTGTTATATGCAAATTTTGTCGGTTTTTTGTTTGACGTAAGAGGCAAACAAAAGAATTTCTGAATAATTAAATTCGGTTCGGTTCGGTTCAGTTGAGTTCTTCTTTTTTTCTGTGTTTATGATTATGTTGTGACTTTTATAAATATTATTAATTAACTTTTGTGCTGGAACGATGCAATTTTTTAGCAGAAAAAGAGATTGTGGACTCGTATCGGTTTCGGGGGATTAAGCGGAAATTAATTCAATGTTTAAAAAATGGAAATTCAAGCGGCTAGAAATGCAATAAAAAATTCGAATGGGATTGAGAGATTGATGAAAACTGGTTGATTCTGCTAAGATTTGGGCAAGTATTGGGACACATTTCAGAGTTCTTTCAAGTGTTGGCGCGTCTTGCAGGAGCGCCCATCGGATACTCCGCGTAGCAGAAAAAGTGCCAAATCGACCAAAGAGGTCTGTGTCCTCGCCACAACCGAGGAGCACAGCCGCAGGACGCGTGACACTTGGAAAAATTCAGATTTAGCTCCAAATTATACTTCAATTCAATAGCAGATGGAACCCCAGGACATCTCACAGTAATTTGTTTAAGGACACGTTCAATACTCCTTCCCATCACTTTATCTTCAATCAATTCCAATCAACGATTGACCCTGAACTTCACTTAAAATTTGGAAACCCATTTAGGGCACTTTTTCCGTTGACTAATTGATGAATGGCCACGATTTCGCATGTCAACCAAATGGTGTGTTTTATTACGAACATTTCAACAGCAACAGCACCACGAAAAAGGTGGGCAAACATTTTGATTAATTTGGATTTTCAGAGCAAACCATCGCGGCCAAATCGGGCCAAAAGCAGCAGTAGGTGGACGGACGTGGACGCACGGCCTAAACAGAAGCCCCTCTCGGCCGTAAACTACGACTGAAATCTCCCTAATTAAGCAGCCAACCACTTCACACATTCCCGTCCGTGGATGCAGTCCATCCGGCTGCCCAGCGATCCATCTGTTCACCCAATCCCCGAACCGAGAAAAGTGAAAGTGAATTTTGAATTTGTTTCTTTTCCAGTTTTCTTTTTGTAGTAGGATTCCCTCCATGGAAACCGTCTATCGTGAGTCGCGAGTCGTGAGTGGCGAGGAGAGTCTTATGCAATGAATGAGTTTTTAGAGAGCCGTGTGCACACATACCCGTTACAGGACCCTGGACGGCTCCTTTGCTCTGTGGCGTTGCCATGGCCATTGTCCTCGTGTCCAGGCTGCCCAGCAGCTGGACCGAGAGTATCACAGACAAAATATAATAATTCTGCATGCTTTCAATCGTTTATACGGTGCAAAAAATGAATAAATATTTTTGTATATGTATATTTTTATTTTTTTTTGGTTACACTTCCGCAAAAAACAAAAAAAACACACTTTTACCCTGAAAATTCCGTACAAATATTTATGAAAAAAGTTTCGCTTTTTGTGTGGCTGTGTGCATATTTTGTTTATTGAGATTTTATTGGGGTTATTGATTGTTTTCGTTCGATTTATGAATTATTTTGAATAAAATGCAGATGCTTATCTGTGGCTTGGAATCGAATCGAATCGAGACGAAATCGAAAGTTTTGTTACGAATAATAAAAAGATACTCGCGAGTAAATAAAAAACTGTGAGATATGTGCGCAGGCGCGCGCCCAAACTGAATGTCGGCTGTCGAAGAACTAAAGTTTTTGGTTGGCTTCGGTTCAAACCAAGGCAGAATCCCCCCCAAGACAGAGAAAGAGAGACACAGAGAGAGATCTCTGAAGAGAAGAGAGACTCTACGAGAGAGAGAGAGAGAGAGAGGTTGCAAGACTGGTTTAAGAGAGAGATCCCAGAGCTCGAAGACGAACTTGTTCCGTAACGAAACTCGAAAGATTAACATCAGAGCGAGAGATCGAGATCCCCATGTATGGACAGCGGACACTTGTGGCTCTGGCTCTGGCCTGAACTGGCCTGACTGTTTGTCAAACACTTGACGCAAGCATCAGCCTCCACAGAGCTGTGGGTGACGCGGTATCTCAAGATTGAAGCTGAAGCTGAAGCCGAAGCCGAAGCCTCACCAAGGTCCAAGCCATCACCGAAGCGTGGACGTGTGTGACGCCTGAAACAAACACCACAGCGGTACGCCCCAAAGTCATTCTGGTTTCGATTCTCTGCGGTTTCGAAATGAAACAAAGAACCGAATAGAAGAAGAAGGTTCTCGGATTACACAACACATAGCCATCCCCTCGATGGATGGATGGATGGATGGACTCCCCGAGATTGGTCTCTGAATATGGTCAAAACTTTACCTCTAACTGTTTTCTCACTGAATCCCGCACACATTCAGCAGTCAAGCAATGACCTTGATGTCATGCTGCTGATGAACTAGTTTTTCGTTTAGATTGTGATTCACTTTGCTCTGAAGTGCGCTTTATATAAGGCTTGCTGTCACCCCATGCGTATGCGTGATGTTTGTTTGGAGATCACAAAGATATGTGGAGCCCACTGGAAATACCATGGTGGTGGGACGGAATGAAGATGTTTGCTGGAGAGACAAACATTATGGAGTTGATTTGGGATGGGAATGGGGGTCTGAATGTGTCTACATATCTCATGGATCTCTTATCGACGTTTATCGATATGTTGTTGATCGATTTTCTTGCATATTTCTCAGAGAATAAGGGAATTGCAATCTGTATCTCCTGTAACTCGCATGAATCTCGTGATTGATAGAGAATTGATATTTATCGATAAATTATCGATTGATCAAAAGAAAATACAAAGATGAAAAAAGGCATACACCACTCAGATCTACTGGGATGCCTTGTTATGCTGTATCATGTGTGTATTTCTGTATCTTCTGTTCTTCCTACTTGCAGCTATCGATATTTATCGATTGCATGCGTCTTAATGCTACACAGTATTCAATTAATCTCTTCGTATCTCCTTCCAACATTACCTATCCTGCCATAGCTCTCCCAACGATATTTATCGGTGATTATGTGATAAATGACCCATAGATTGCACAGCAATCGTCTGGCATTCCTCTACACTCCCATCGATCATCATCGAGAGGACATCTACCATTAAAGATGTCACTCCATTAAGAACTGCAGATATTTCCAGATTAAAGTGTTCAAAAGATTCTTTTTTCCAAATACCGATAATCCGATTGGGCTTATAAAAACATATACACACACACATGTATCTATGTATCGCACGAGTGTGCGGGAGGGACGGGTGTACGATTGTGCCACCAATTAAGACTCGGCCATAAAAATTGATTCCGCAGCAAAAACTATTGACAACTTTTTTTTGTGGGGCCAAAATGTCAGCAGCAGATGGGTGCGGAGGTGCCGAAGGTGGAGGCATGGAGTTGGAATCCCCTCTGCAATGGCCGCAATTTGTGAGGAAATACGAAAAACAAAACCAAAATCGCACCAAAGCGAACCGAAGGGGCAGGAGAGGAGTGAAGGGGAGGCAAGTGGCAGCCACTTGTTGCCTGTTGGTGTTGCCGGTGCCACCGTTGAAGTACAAGCGTTTTCTTGTTGTTGTATCTTTTGCATAAAAATCAACTTCTGCGGCTACCTTTTTTTGGGGCCCCTCTTTTCTTACGTGTTTTTTGGATGAATTTTTGTTCGTTCGTTTTGTGGTACGAGTGTCTTGTAAGTGCGGCATCGCCTTCAAGATTCGCTACAGATTTCGTGGATTTCGTGGCGGTTCTTCTCCCCTTATCCCCTGCCCCGGGCCACTGGGGGGGTAGCCCGAACTAATTAATTAATTGGAAAAACAAGAAACAAGATTTCGTAAACTTAATGCGTGTTTTATTTCGATTTGCGTTAAGATTTCATTTCCATTCAGACAAAAAAAACGAAACCAGATTAGAGACCAGTCGAAAAAGAAATATATAAGTCAAATAGATATATACGACGACGGCGGAGTTCATTGCTATCCGAAGGTCCATGGGCTGATCACAATATAAAACTTCTTTAGCATAAACGTATCTGTATCTGCATATTGAAATCTATCTGTAGTATCCTCTGCTTGGGGTCGTCACTCGCGGCATACAAGAATCGGAATACAACAATTAAAACCGAATTAATTTGACGGCTATTACAGGAAATTATAAAACCATTAGAAGGCATTTCTGTTGAATGATATTTATAGCTACTATTTTCCATTTATTAATGGAATAGCTCTATAATTATCTTTGCCAGATTTGCATACAGCCAGATTTCCCAGCCCCCAATTTCTCGATTCTTGGAAGCCAGCGAATCCCCTGAAACAACCTTCAAAATCATGTGAATCCCCTAAACAAACTACGCAGGTCTCTTGGCCTTTGGTGGATCTTCACGCCAAAAGTTTGTTTCAATTCAAACCCGGCTTTTGTTGCTAATTTTGTGTGTGATTTCTGCGGCTGTTGCCAGGCTGCTGCCACCTTGTGTTTGTTGCTTTGTTGCTTTGTTTGATTAAAACATTTCAGGTGCATCTAAGTGGATGTTTGGATACTATACTTTGGAAGCATTCATGATTTTTGTGTCATAAAAAACCATAAATCACGACGAAGAAAGAATCTTTTGTTAGATCAAGTAAAACATTTAAGGAAGACCTTTTTATGGACGTTCATCGCATATTTCAAGATTGTGTGTCATGCGGCAGCGCCCCTCTTCTTGCTTTAAGGGCGCTTCCTTTCTCATAACAATTTAAAGAATCAGACAGTCCGTCTGGGAACTTGTTTTCCACATTCTGGGCTATGATGTTCTTGTGATGGCGATATTCCTTGAATATCAACTGATTTTTGTATAAATGGAATTTCTAGATCAAGGAGAACCAGAAAGGAATACCAGAAAAGCTTGCACGTGCTGCGCGCAATGCGGCAGCGCCCATCGGTTGGTTTGCCTGAGGTTCTGCGTGGGTTCTACGACAGAATTAATTTTGAATACCATCATCAATAAGCAATCATAATATTTCATTTATCCATTCGATACCCAGTGCTTATCTCAATCGCCTGTCGGATTCGATTTAGGGGAATTGCCAATAGAATCATTTCGCAATCCTCAACAAGTTCTGGCACTGCCGCCAGTGCTGCCAATCGTGGGTGCAATGCCTCCTCGGAGCTGAAGCTCAAACTGAAATTCAATTTCGATTTTTATGGCACAACCTCTTTTGTTTCACAGTCGTCGTTCGGGTTCGGGTTCGAGCTTGAGCTTGAGCTTGGGTTTTGTGTGTATGTTGTGCCGTGTGGTCCATAAATTTCGATGGTTTGACGTTCAAGTGAAATAAAATAAAAATACCGTCATCGAACTACTTCTAGACATCGATTTCGAGTTCGATTCGCTGCGATTCGTTGCGATTCGTTGCGATGCCACGAGATTCGCCTGCTGGCCGTAAATTTCGAGCAGTTCCGCAGATTTTCTGCTCAGGGCCGCAGACAAAGGAGAAGGGTGTGGAGTCTGCCGTCGCGTCGCCGACCCTGGGGGGCCAAGTGAAATAAAACTTAATATATTTGCCAATTTTTTCGCCTTAAAATTGTGCAAATAGCCCCTGACGAAAAACCAAAACGAAGACAACGCTTGCGGCTTATGTAAACTTCGGTTCGAGGGCTCGAGGGCATTCATCATACGCACTGGTGGCCCCGCAAACGGAGGCGCCAAAGCGATCAATGCACACAGAAAAAAGGTGAAGAAATGTCAACAGTCAAATGGGAAAAGTAATGCTTGAAATGGATTAGTAATTGGAAGGAAAACACGCAGAAATGGAACACTAATTGGATGTGGCACACAGAGGAATGAATGGAAAAGTAAACAGAAGCAGAACACTAATTGGATGGAACGTACGAACGCGCAGGGAATGCATGGAAACGTAAACAGAAACGGGGAAATATGATTAAAAGTAAATGGAAACTAATGAAACATTAAACAAGATGAGAGGACAATTGTATTATATTAGAGAAAACATTCGTTTGGATAAGATAAGGATGGGATGACCAAAAATGGAATAACTGCAACAGAAGAGGGGCGACTTACAATGGAATGCTAGAAATCTGCTGAAACAAGAGGAAAAATAAACAGAGAGATTCGTAGGGCATTTAAGTGGTGGAAGGAAAGGTCGAGGATAATCGAATGGCATTCACAGCAGGAGGCAGAAAATGCCCTTAAACGGCAGGCAGTGCAATGGAAGAGTGATGGAACTCGCTCTAAATGGAATGGCATTTTCATCAGGCATGGAATGAGTGGAATGGAGTGCCAGGAATAGCTGTTAAAGGAATGGAATGAAGCAACAGCTTCAGGCAGAGCAGAGAAACGCCTCAAAGCCAACCGAAACTGAAACAGTTTTATGGTTTTTTACGGCTTGGTTTTAGTTATCGTAAAGATAATGATGATGGAAGGGAGCTGCCATTAGGTGGAACTAATTTACTTAGCGACTACTTGTCGGCGATTGATGGATTGATGGATGGATGGCTGATCAGCGTGGCTAAAGGCATGGCCTCCCCCTCTCTAACCGATCCACAGATCTACGGAAATGAGGCGATCGAAGGCTGATCACTCAATCTATGGGGTGATTGATTGTCGACTCACCCGCATCGATCTCGTTCTCGCTGGGATCCCGATGGAATATGTTGCCATAGTACTGATCGTGCTGCTCCGACTCGACGCTCTGCAGCGACTCCTGGACATCGTCGTCGAAGTCGTCCTGATGGGCGGCGGCCTGCGGCTGCTGGTCCTCCTCCTCCTCCCCGAAGTCCCGATTCTTTTGGGAGCTGCTCGTGTGGCGCTTGGCCGCCGCTGCTGCCAGCCGATTCCGCTGTGCCCCGCCGCCGCTCCGCTTGAGGCCCCCATCGCTGGCCGCAAAGCCTCGGGGACGTGGCCTGGCCGATGGCTTCGGCTTCGGGAGGATGTCCGCTATGGTGGGGATCTTCTGGCTGACACTGCGATTGGGAAACAGCCGCCGCTCCAAATAGTTGGCGAATATCTGTTGGGTTATCTGATTCTGACGCTGGAGCTCGCTCTGATCCAACTGGAAGCCGGGCGCCGCATTGCCATTCGCTGCCGCCTGATTGGTGCCTGAAAAACACGTATGTGGCACGATTAATCACAAATCAATCACGAATCATGGGTGTACCCATGTGGGTCGAATCAGTTGTGCAATCCCCCGATATTTTTGGGCTGGCAATTACATAAAGTGCGGGACAACATCATATAAGAGTCCCACGTCCCCCAGATGAGGTGTTGAAAATAAAGTAATTTAAAAACAAAAACCAACGAAACTTTGATTACACTTTTGCGGGAATGGAGATTTAATGGAAGCCAAAAAGCCGTTTATGATCTCCGAATGTGAACGGAGATGAGTGTCTGAGTGTCTTTTGATGAATTTTTGATTACATCGTTTCGGTTTCTTCAAGTGACACACATTCATCAACATCAACAGCAGCCAGCGACGAGGCCTGTCTCTGGGAACCAAAGGAATACCCCTTATGCCCTTTTGAAGTGTCTTGAGGAGTGGAGTGGTATGGAAATATGGTAATATCCGAATGAGAGATCACTGAGGGATGGTTCGAGTGGCAGTACGAGATCTCTTGAAGCCCAAAGGGAAATATGCTAATATCTGACTGAAGATCTGAAGAGTCACCTGTTGGAAGAAGGAGTCGTTTCTCTCGCTATTCAGATAGAAATATATATGCAATCAATGAAATATTCATAAACGATAAAGGAGTCGTCCTTTGTAGGGGGTTGCATTGATCAGAGAAAGGGTATTCCCCCTTTGGATGTACCCTCATGTGGAGGGTGGGCGGGATCCCTTGCCAAAACTGTGTCAAGGCCACGGCCATTGCAGAGGTGCTTTTACTGCCCCGCAGTTAAGCGGATTGCAGGTCGTTTCATTTCCATTTCCAGTTCCAGTGGCCCCTCTGGGAATTGCCAAATAATTGATATAAAAAAGCTGCTGCTAAATGCCTCATGAGGCATTAGGGCCACGCCCAGCCCTTAGCCCATAATTGAGTGGCATTTTGGGCACAAATTTATGCGGTATTCCACGGGGCAGCCACGGCTTGGCGTATCTTCCCGCCACGAGGAATGCCCCCCATTTTTTATTATGCAATTAAATGTAATTGTTTTTAATATTTCTTTAATCTTTTTCTGTGTTTTTTTTACTCTTTTTTGAATCTCTTTTGGCTGCAGCGTTGAGATGAGTTGAAAATTCCGCCCTGACATTTGTGTCGGTGATTGAGTGCCGCTTACGGGAGGGGGCAGGGGTGCCCCAGATGTCAGGTGAAACATTATGTGGCAGATTGACTGTGGAAACAAGGCCTCTGCCTCTGCCTCTGCTGGCCGGCACTCGGGGGCTTATCCGATGGCATTCGCTTAATGAATCGCCAAAAGCAACACTTCATACGTGTACGTGTACGCGAACGCGTAATGGTACGAGAAATCATCAATGGGATCTCTTTTCATGGAATGAGATCTATATGGCAGATCTTTTTCGAGGAGTTGTGCGATGGAAAGTGGTTATGGCTTATGGCTTATGGCTTATGGCTTATGGCTTATGGCTTTTGGTAATTGGAGAGCTATTGGAAGTGCTTGTTAATGGAAAGTGAAATGGAGGAAAGAGGAAATGAAGAGGTTATGCCATTAACGGTCTTTCGAGAGGTTACGATCCATTTCCCTAAGGAAAAAGTGGATAAGGAGAGTAGTTTCCATATAGAAAACACGTTTGATAGTGTTGAAGAAAGAAGAATCCTCTTTGAGAGGTAAGTGGAAAATTATAAAGATATCTTATGGATTGCCTGTGCCTCGACAAAAACGTTTCGACTGGTATTTATATTTCGATAAATGCGATAAAACAACTCAGATTTACTCCGTTTAAAGTTGAATTAGTGATAGAAATCCTTTGTAAGCCATTTCCCCACAGGAAAAGGGAGAAAAAACGGAATTTCCAAGTGAAACCAAAGGAATCTTAAGTGATTCAATCATCTCTCCATCAACAGCAATTGCTAATCAATTTATTCAACAAAATTTTAAGTGATTTTTTCGAATTGAATACCCAGCGGATGTTCGAAATTTTCATTAAAACTATGGAATGCCGCAGAGCCAGTTAAAATAAAAAAAAAGCCAAGTCATTGAACAAGAGGCTACCTTTTTGTGGCTGTAATTACTGGCAAACGAAAACGAAATTAGAGCTGGGGGCAGGGGCTTAGGTCGGTATCTTTGAGATACACAACGAGAGGGCGAACAAAGGCACGCACTCGAAAAGAATTTGGAATGATTGTGCCATTATCGAGTGATTGTTCTGACAGATACTCGTACTACTCGTAAATCCTTGACGTGCTGGGCCCCATTGGAGCTCCATTATGAGCTCTAATTTACGTGCCATTGTTGGGAGTTGTTGGCCAATCGAAAAGTGGGCTCCAAAATATGACACACAAACAGTTGCAAATGGCCGGCCAGCAGTAGTCGTGATGGCCTAAATGCCTGACTTTATTGGATCTTAAATGCAGTTGTCTGTCGATTGCTGGCCGGGGCACGCAGCAGAAGCAAGGATGGGTGGAAGGAAGGAAGGAAGGGGTGCACGACAACGACAACGACAACGACGACGACGACGATTCGGTGACCCAGTTGTCTGTCAGTTTCCATTCCGATATGTATCTGTGCATCAGAGTATCTGTATCTATGGCTGTGTGCAACAACTGTAGCAGATACTTGGCTAATTGTCGTTTGCACAGGCCACCGCATAAATCATGACAACTCGCCGAGGATGTTGAGCGAACGGGGGACTGCCTTGAGAAAAACTACACCGAGAGTGCGAGGGTACGAGGGTACGAGAGTACGAGAAACTGAACCTATCCGTAGGCCGTAAATCATTCTGACTAGCATCTGCGGCTAAGAACCTCTCTGTTAATGTATCTGCAACTGCCACTGCATTTGCAACTGCAACAGAAGTTTCAGTGCAACTTGAGGGCCATGCAATTGCCGCTTCGCTGGAAAGAGGTCAAATTAGCAGTCGTTGTTGCATTCATTCATGAGGGGAGTTGCTCTGTGGCAACTCTCTGGCCACTCTGTGCCACTGTGCTACTGTGGCACTGTGAAAACAAAAGCATATTTCGCAATGCCTGCCCCGCTAAATGTTTGCTCGGCCCACAGCCTCCCCGGCATTCCATCCACATTAAAAGATACATTTGGTTGTTTTCTTTGTCTTGCGTAATCCTCTTGTATCTGTTCTCCCCACCTCCTCCCCCCTCCCCTTTTGGAGTACATAATTACATGAACAGCCAGACTTAGGCCCATGCGGCGTATACGTTACGCAGCCAAAAGCCAGGTATTTGATTGACGGCCTCTCTTGAGAATCGGTTTCTGACTCCGATACACTCGTCTGATATATTGTCTGCTTAGATCATAATTAAGTTAAGTCTCGATGCTGCGTTTCAATGTCAAGCCGAAAGCTAGAAAAATATTTATTAAATTAACTTTGAAAATGTTGTGTGTTTTTATAGGCACAACTCCGATGCTCTTTCGAACAGAAGGAGGCCTCACAGGAGTATGGGAAGAAGTTGGTTTTCGATTGGTATCATCGGTATCGAAAAGGTAAGCGAATACAACTTTTGATTTTCTTATGATTAATGGATGGATCAATGGAACCATGAAGTGTCTTAAAACCCCAAGGAACTTTCTATCCTCTCCAAGTGGCCCGACAAAGACCGTTCTACTTTTCAAGTGATTCCTCATGAATTTTCAGTTTTAAGCATTCTTAGAGGATTATATCTTGTTAATCTTCAAAATACAGGATCGTATTATTCAATATTTTTCAGCTTCGATTGTAGTCAAAACCATTTAAGCCGTCTCCTGTTGTTTTTTTGAGTGGAATATCTCATGTATTCCCATAGAATCTTCTACTAGTGTAAGAATTAATCTCTAATTTCTATTCATTCTATTTTAAGAACCAATACTGAATGGAAAACTCTAAAAGAATAAGTCCTACCTAGAAAGAGTATTGTACTGCCCGTCGTCTCTTCGGAGGCGTCAAAGGCAAACCTTATCTTGACAAATTACCAATCTTGAGTTCTTAAGTTGTAGGCTCGAAGAAACTCAAGCCTCAAAGGTATTGTGTTTTATTATTTTTTAGAGATTTGTTCACATTTTAATAGAAAAATTTACATATTTTTCTGGCTGAAACTTTCGGCTAATTTCGAATGGTATTTCCAATGCAAATCGAAACGAATACCAAAGTATTTTATTGGCATAATACCCAGTAATTAGCGATGACGGAGAGGTGACTGAACTCTTCTTCTCCGTCCAAGTAGTAGACTCATTAATCTTTGGAAATGTTTCTTGTTTCTTGCTTCTTGCCTCTTGCGGGGAAATGATGGAGAGACACGTGCCTCATCTGCCATCATCGACGGCTCCTCGGCTTTTGTTCTTTCTCTCTCCCTTACTCTCTCTCTCTTTCTGTCTCCTCGCCAAAATGTCACAAGGTGAAAGACCAAACAAATTTTGGTTGTGTGTCGACAACACTCCCCATAATTCTTTCGTTTCTTAATTTCGCGTTTTGCATAAAATTTCATTTTACGAATATGATGGTTTTTTTTCGGTTTTGCGTTGTCGTCGTTGCTGTATCTTTGTTTTTTTTTTGTTTTCTTCTAGTCTTCTGAAATAATTCATTTAATATTCTGAGGTCATCAGCATTCCGGCATTCGAAATGCAGCCAAAAATCAAAATCAAAATCGAACTCGAAATCGGAATCACAGTTTCAGTGAAAAATAATATTCAAAACTGGATCGTTGAATATTTATGCAACAAGAAGATGGGCATTGAACGCGCACCTACCACCTGCCTATTATAAATACATCTATCCATCTATCTGTCTATCTTTATTCTATACAGGGGAGGAGAAGCCATGCTGTGAGAGTTTTTTGAGTTCGGACGATCAGCTCTGATTCGGCGCGATTCGATTCGATTCGGTTCGTTTGTGTCCAAAGTAGAACTCACATATTTATGACATTTCCAAAAGAGAACTACCGTTATGGCAGAGAAATGTGAGATGTTTGCTGTAGTCCATAAATGGAAATCCCAAGAAGTGAACTGTTCTCTTGCCCTAGGGCATATTCGGGCATTTTTAGAGTGTCCCATAAGCGAAAGGATACACATGCATTTCGAACAGAGACCATTCACCGTTGATTCGGCTTACAAATGTCCCATAAGCGAATGGATACACATACGTTTCGAATGCAACGAGCAGAGAGACCAGCTAAAAATCCCTAATGATGAAATACCCAAGTTTTATCTAAGGGATAAAGAATCTTAAAGAGTTCGCTAACGCATTGAACGGATTTGATTACAAACAGACTTTTATAGGAAAAAGGGTATTCTTGGAGTCCCAATTTTAATTAATTTATTCTTAAAAATTCTGCAATATTCCGGATTATGATTCTGAGAGATATATTTGGTGTTATTCTTCTTCAAATATGGTTGGATGTCTCAGAATCTATACTCCGCCTTCCCTCAGCGTCATATCTCGCTTTAGATTCTAGATTGTGGAGAGCCCGAAACCGAAACTAAAGGATTCTTCGTGAAATCTCTTGTAAATATACATATGTGGTATATATATGTATCCTTCATTAATAATATTTCTTATCGATTGATTAAGTTCCCGATGAAGCCTCTTTAATATCCCATAACGAAACCCATCACATAAATAATGCACTTCTTTCATGCACATTTCTCTTATATTTTCCGCTTAAATTTCCGATTTCCAAGTAAATTAATCGAAAGCCCTAGACAATCCCCAATTAAATTCCCAAACACCTACATGCAAATACCATGGCAATAAGCCCTTCAAACTGATCCAAAAAAAGGCAATCTGCCCAAGTGCAATTGTTAATATTTGCCAATCCATTGACACACACAGACAGGCGGGCACGCGGACAGACGGACGGACGAACGGACGGACGGACAGAGACCCCCAATGACTGACCGTGACACGGATTTAGAGACAATCGAGGAGACACTTGTGCCTCCATTCCCCATTCCCCTGCCCCGTTACCCACTCGAGGAAGTACTTACCTCTCTTGTCGCGGAGGCCACTGGAGACGACCTCCTCAGAGGTAGCCCCCGGGCTTGGAGTCTCCTCTCTTCTGGCGTTGACTGGAATATTTCCTCTACTTGTGCTGCTGGTGGCATTGCTGTGGCTGGGGCTGTACTGATGATGATGGAAATTGTGTGGCACATTGCTTGTTGCGGATGGAGGAGGAATGGAATCGGATGCTGCAGCTGCCATGGCGGCGTGCTGGGGTGCTTTGTTACCGGAATCGACACTGACCAACAGCATGAGCACTATCAAGAGCGTGAGGCGTATCATTATCACTGCTTTTTGCGGTCTAGACACCAGTAAAAAAAAAAAACCAAATGTTGCAAGTGCACTTTAGTTATATTTGAGGCACAATCTGAACGCGTTGCTGCTGCTGCTGCTGCTGGAGAAAGCCCCAAGGTAAGAGCCGCGACCCCGGACTGTAACTGAAACCAAACTGTGGCTGTGGGTCCACGATCTCCGGATTGGAAATGGAAATGGGAATGGGAGAGTGTCGCAGTGTCGCAGTGTCGCGGTGTTGCTGTGTCGCCGTGTGGATGTCGATACGACAGATGTCCAGATCTAGTAGTCGCCTATTTGGTATTCAGCTTCGCTTTCTAAATTATCAATGATAATGTGAATCGGATCTCCTCTGGTTAGATCGCTGCTGGGTCGCTGGCCTTTCTGTCTTTGTCCCCGTCAAAAATACTTGTGTTTTCTCCCGAAAGCCCGAAAGCTGTCATCGGTTGAGGGAGGGGTGTGGGGGTTGGGATGGAGGCTATAGAGGCGGGTGTAGGGGCGCCTCTGGTGTTGCCGTTGAACGCCGTTGGAACGCGGAACGCGGATTAAGTAATCGTTTTACTTTCTTTCCGCTTTTCAAAGCGATAGAAAGAGCGCGAGAGAGCGAGAAAGAGTGAGAGTGAGAGTGAGATCGGGAGAGCCAACGATCGATGAATCGATCGCTCCTCTCTTACTCTTTTCGGCCTTTACTCTCTCTTCTTCGGCTTGGACTTGACCGATCTCAAAAGTGGTCCGCACTCGATGCTGGACCCTCGAACCGTACACACACTTCGGCTTTACTTCGTTTCGCTCGTTGTCTTTCTGCCTTTCAGTCTTTCAGTCTTTCAGCTTTCCTTGCGATCGAAGCGGCGAGACTTACAGACTAAAGCGTTTGAACGCAACTAAAACACGTTCCATCGCTCGATTCCTCTCCGAGCCAGCTGCAGATCGGCGGAGCGCTGTCTCGATCGGCGGTCAGCAGAGACCACAAATCGAGTCGAATCGAGTCGAGTCGAGTCGTGTCTCTCTCTGTCCCTCTCGCGATCTCATGATCTGCCTCCGCCTCTGCAACTCGTTTTGCGATGACCAGCCTCTGCATTGGGTGCACCGATCTCTGCCGGAGATGCGGTTTGTGGTGTCTTTTAATTACAGGTGTGCAATAGATGAAGATGGTCTTCGGCTTGGAGATGCCCTGCCTGGGCGCTGGTTCTGCTGCTGCGGTAAGCCAGAGATCCATGAAGAATCCATGAAGATGTATTTTTAGATGCGAAACTGCTTCGGCCTTCGGTTTATTAATAGTCTTATGGGTGGGGTTTCTCATGAAGGATTCGTAACGGAGAGCTCAAGCTGTGTTTCGAGATGCAGTATGTGTCCCATTGCCCCCACGTTAAAATTCATTAAAATTTTCAAATTCTAAATTTCACATTTATTGCTTAAATATTCCCCGAAATATGAATATAAATATTCGTTTCCAAAAAGATGTCAGTGGGATGCCAAATTGAAAATTGAAATTGGAAATCAACTGCTCGAATTTTGATGGGAATGTTTGGGTGTGTCTGTGTGTGGGATGATCCTTCAAAAAGGCTCTCAATCCTTCAAGTTCTTTAGTCATGTCCGGTGGTTGGGTTGCGTCGCGTGGAGGGCGGAGGAGGAGGCGGAGGAGAAGGAGGATTACTTCTTCTTTTTCCCCTTGCCCTTTTTGCCCTTCTTCCCCTTCTTGCCGCCAGCATTCAGGAGGTCCTCGGTGACATAGGTCTCGGCGGTGACCTTGCTGCTGGGCAGGATCACTGGCTGCTTCGGTGTGCGCAGCTCAATCTCGATGACGTTCTTCTTGTGGCGCGACTTGCCTTTGCTGCCGAGCTTCACGAGGAACACATCGCTGTCGGTCTCGTCGCAGGTCTTGTAGCACACCTGAATGGAGATGGAGATGGAAATGGAAATGAAAAATGAAAAAGGAAAGGCTTTTGAGAGTGTGTCACAATTGGAGCTGTTGCATGTTGTGCAACAGTGGCTGCAGTTGCAGCAGTTGCAACAGTTGCGGAGGCAAGTCACGACGCCATAAAAAAAAAAAAAAAACGAGCACACATTCCTCCGCATAATAACCATCGATGGAGCGGAGTGGAGTGGAGCGGAGCGGAGTGAAGCTGAGTGGAGTGGAGGAATGCGGAATACAGCGATGGTTTTGTCACTCACCTCGATGCCCTTCTTCTTGGTGTCCATATTCACACCCTTCATTGTCTGCTGAATGTCCTTGTGGTCCACCTGCATGCAGCAGCTCCGCTGGTTCTGTACGGGCGGACAGGCGGGCACCACGGGCGGCCCTCCGCCGCAGAGGCGCTGGCGATAGCACTCCTTGCGACCCTCCTGGAAGTCGCAGGCCTCCTTGATCTTCGAGAACGGCACATAGTAGTTCTCCGTCTCGCAGGCCTCGTTCCCCGCATACTTGATGTTCGCGCGCACCTTCGGGATCTTGGGATGATTGATGATCTTTCCGCCGACGCGGCGCTTGATGTGGTTCCGGGCAAAGGGGCTGCGCTGCAGGAGATCGTGCAGACAGGGATCTTTCGTCGGCTCGCAGTCGTCGAGGCTGTTGCGGTAGCAGGGATCATCGTCGGCCCCCAGATCGGGATTGAAGTTGCTGCCATCGTCGACGGCCTCCACCTTGTGGGTGTCCTTGAGGACGCGGATGGTCAGGCCGCTGCCGTTGAGGCAGGCCTCGAACTCGTCGTAGGCCTCGGGTCCCGGATCGGGGCGACGCGGTTGCAGGAAGCACGGGGCAATCTCCGGACTGCAGTCACAATCGCACACGCACTCGCACTGACAGCAGTCATCGCAGTCATCCATCGCTGAAGGAGCAGGAGGATCAGTCTTCCCTGGAGGAGTGCAAGCGAGTGGGGGCACTCACCTGGCGGAGGCGTCGGGGGCGCCTGCAGCATGGCATCGGTGATGGGCAGCTTGCAACTGACCTTCGCCTTGCCCTTCTTGCCCTTCTTCCCCTTCTTCTTGGCCATCGCTCAGTCTGTAGTTTGGGCTGTGTCGGATGTGTCTCGAATTTCAATTTGGATACGGGAGATCGATCCCGGAAGATTCACTCAATTTGGATATTGTACTTAACCAGCAAATGGCGCAATTTCCTTAGGGCTCGTTTCCGCGCTACCAAAGAAATACAAAGTGTGAACGGTAACAGACGTTTAGTTTTGTTTCACAATTTGAATTTGAATTCAATTTTGTTTGAATTAAATCAAATTCGAAATTTGAAGCCTTACGAACGAATTGAATTTTGTATTTTTACGGCAAGGAAAATTTCCCCATTTGTGGAAACGAAACTGAACACTAGAATGATTGTAATATAATGAACGATTGATGCTTTACCCGATGCCAACTTTTTCCGGTTTAATTTTCCGTTTCGACTGAAATTTTGGCTATAGTTTTCTCGTGAATTGTACTTCAGGGCCTACTACACTGTCGATTGGCGCAAGATTGTATGTACTTTTGGGGGGAACTTTGCGGAGGGGACTATGATACATTCAAACGGAAACGGATACGTTCTCCCTTTCGAAATGGAGATTTTTCGAAGATTATAGTTTGAAGTTTGAGCAGCAGTCGATTATGGGACGAATGAGGAAAAAACTGATGGTTTTTTGGAGGACTAGGATCGCTTCTAATTGCAAGAATCGTTGTCGATTAATATCGAACGGTAGCGGGAACGTTTTGGGCAGCGGCAAAGGCCGCGACTCGACTTTTATACGCGACAGAAGGTTCAGGAAGGGTGAGAGAGAGAGAGAGAATAAGTAAGAGCATGGCCTCCTTCTGTCTTTAATAATGAGACGATCTGATTCAGATTCGGCAATCTGGATGCCACAGATGTTCGCTTTTGTGGGAGCGGTAGTGGGTGTGGCGAAATTTGGAAACAATCTCGATTAAGGGCGATACCACAGGAGTCTGTAAACAAAATGTGGTTGCTCTAGCTCCTATAGTCTCTGAGGACTATGGGTATATGGAGTACCGGGTATAGAAATACTCCATCCCTTTGATCTTCAATCGAATATTTCGATGACTTCGCATTTGAATCGAACAGAGACCTATTTTGATGTGTGATGGCACGGAAGGAGGAGCACAAAAGACAACAAAGCGTAACGAAGAGAATGAGAGCATGTGCGTGAGCCAGTTGAATGGGTTTCCACTCATACATATATAGAATCAATCGAAATATCGATGAAAGATCAATACCCAGGACCCCCCAATCGTCTGTAATTTATAATCTGGAAGTCAGCCCTGCAGTCCTCTGCACTCACCTGCATCGCAACAGGACTCGTACTGTGGACAGCAAGCATCACAGGGACTGGAATTTTGCGGCTTATAACAGGATTGGCCGCCAGTGGCCCATGAATCGTAGGCACTGGAGGGTCCGGGACTATCATTCTCGCAGTAAAAGCCGCCGCCCGATTGCCTCTTCTTGTCCTTGCCCTTGCCCTTGGCTTCCTTCGCCTCCTTTTTGTCCTTTTCGGCCTGCAGGTCCTTGCCCTTGGCCACAGCCTCGGCCTCGGCCTTCTTCTGGTCCTGGACGTAGCGTGGCCACGCGGGAATGCCTCCGCAAGGAGCGCAGGGCTGCAGGCGCTGCTCAATGACGGAGAGGGGGCGACCCTTGCAGGTGACAGTGGGACATTCTATGGGGAGGAAAGGAGGCAGAATGAAGGAGGATTCACAGCGGGAGGAGGAGGATGATGAAGGTCTTACGTCTGTCGAACTCATCCTCGCAGTAATCGCAGGGGCACTGCTTGTCCAAGTTGCAGGCGAAGTACCGCAGACACTTGGGACGATCCAAGTCGGACCGCGCGCACGGATCGGGCATCTGGCAGGGCCTGGGACCCGGCGGACACCCAGAGCCGCGGCACCGGCCGCCCTTCTTGTCCATGGGCCCTCCGGTGGCGCTGCTCGGCGGACAGGGGCCGCAGCTGGCGCAGGGATCGGGTTCACTGCCACAGGGAGGTGGCGGCGGACACGGCGGCCCACAGGGGGGACAGGGCGGACACTTGGGGTTCCGCGAGCAGACCCTGGAGAACGGGAAGGAGGAGACAATCGCCGGGCCGTTGCACACGAGCCGCATGATCAGGACAATGTTGCCCGTCTGCATGTTGCAGAGGTTGAAGAGCGGCAGCAGGCGCTTCGACAGCTCCGAGGTGGGGCACCACTGCTCCCTGCGCCCGGAGTGCGGCTCGTAGCAGTAGCAGTCGTCCTGCGGCATCTCCTTGTTGGGGGAGCGCAGCTTGGGCATCTTCTGCAGATGCAGCTGCAGGGCCTTGCTCCAGTTGGGATTCTCCGCGTCGAAGGACTCGTTCACGCGCTCGAAGATCGGCTTGGCCGCCAGATCGGACAGACCAATCAGGAACTTACAGCTCTCCGTCCGCTTCTTGTAGACATGCACCTGGATGCGATCCTTATCGGTCACCGGCGACTCCAGCGTGAAGAGGCAGCACTTGCCGCACTTCGGGCCACACGGATTCACGCACGCCCCGTACTCGCGGTCGCAGACGGAGAGGAACACCGACGACCGGAACGAGATCTCCGTGCAGGTGGGGTACTCCTCGGGGGCGCACAGATTCTGCCGCGTGATCAGCAGATCGTCGACCACGAACTCGAACATGTAAAGGAATGAATTTTTTCCGGGCATTTTTCCAAAAGAATTTTCTATAAAATTTTCCCAATCGAATTTTCAACTAAATTTTGAGAATCTTTGCTACAATTTTGATGGCAGGCCGAACAGTATATAAAAATAAATGAATGGAAAGGGGGGGACTATTGGCATTACAAGTTGGATGCAATTCTCAAGGCATACTCATCTGAGGGTTATCGAACAGGGCAAATATACTGAGTAATAACATATATGTACATACATATGTGATATACTCGTATGCCAGGAATCCCAGCAGCTCATTCGTGTGCTCGAATCGTATGTCAAGTCGACAGATTTACAAAAGGCAATCCTTCTTCAGGGTTCAAGATTCAAAGGCCCCAGAAGGGCCTTTCTTTCGGTCTCCCTCCGCCTTGAGGATTCACTTTAAAGACTCGTAGGAAAGCACCGTTTTTTGTAGCCACGTGTCACGCATCACGTGTTCTTTCCTTTGTTAGAACGGAACAGCCATACATACTGCTACCGATTTTCTCTCTAACCGGAACCGATCCTCTCCATTCCAGGTCTCATTACCTCTCCCTCTCGCTCTGTCTATTAGCTCTTGCCTTTGACATTGAAGTGACCTTTAACCCATTAACCCTATTATGACAAGCTCTAAAGATGATTTGTACTTGGAGAATATTTATAGTCCCAAGGAATTCCCGAGTTTCATGAGGTATCCCATAGCGGTAGTCCCTCATTTCTCATAATACATACGAGTATGTATATATGGATAGATTTACGCCTGATATGCTGGGATATGCAATCCTTAAAGATTGGTGTTCTCATTCATTTCTCATGATGCACATATTAGGACCAGCGATGATGCGCGTATATCACAGGCTTCACATTACATTCCATGACTCTAGACTGACTCTAAAGGAACCCACGGAGAAACGTGACACGTATCAGAGAATCCTTAAAGATCTACCAAATATATACATATGTACATGTACATCTTTAAAGAACAAACTCCACTTTGAGCTTGAGGTGTTTTCTAGCAATGCGTAAAATACTTTATTCAACGTCACGTTAAATGGTTCTACAAAAGATTGCTTGATCGATTGATTGATTGAACTACTTTGCACTTAAAAAAAAAAAAACATACAATAGCTAAAAAGCGGGAGGCACCGGCACCCCACCCCGTTACGGATCGGATCCCCCATCCGAAAATGTATCTACAGAATTCCTACAGGAGGAGGAGGAGGAGTAGGAGGAGAAAAAGTCTTGCCTTAAGATCTACCATAAAGTCGAGTCGATTGCTAAATGCCAGTGGAAAAGTGAAAAAGTGAGGAGGAAAGCCCAACAGAAAACAGAAAACCAAACACAGAGCGTGGAATCGATAGAATCATCGTTTTTCAGGAATTTACACGAGTGTTTACAGGATTTGGAGGAAGAAAAGGAGGAGGTTTGTGTGTGTGTGTGTTTGGATTCCATATCGTGGAAGCGTCTTGTGTGCTGCTGCAGAGGTAGATCCTAGAGCCTAGATCCTTCCTAGACGACACTAACGTCAGGCGCCGCGAAAGGCCACCGGCGGAAGGAGCCGGGGCCATTGCACAAACTCCACGCCGTAGTGGAGGATCCCCGTGGCACTCACAGCGACCATGGCGCCCCAGAAGAGCATGAAGAGGAGGTTCTCCGTGTTGAACTCTGCGGGATATGTGAGGGTGATCATGAACATGGCCACGGCCATCAGCAGGACCGATGGGAAGGCAAAGAACCGCCATCCCCGACGCCACTCCAGCGGCGAGGGCAGGGCCCCGCCCTCGTTGTCGTTGATCAAATAATGGCCAAGGAACAGATCGATCCCGTCCTGCCGCTGCCCATCCGCAAAGTTATTCAGGTAGTACCGAATCATCGAGTTCTTGCCGTCCTGCAGAGCTCCCGCTTTGGTCCGCTTCCCGGTGCGCGTAAAGTCCGTCTTGAGCGCACCCGTGCCGGAGTACTGCAGCGAGATGAGGTCGGCATTGTCCGCCCAGACGCCCTTAAAGAGATCCTCGAAGCTACGCGATGCCTGCTCTACGGGCTGGCCTACATGCAGAACGCCCAGCTTCTGAAGGACGGACGTGAGGGAGCGTCGCGCGAGCATGCTCTGGACGACATTCGTGCGATCCAAGCAATCGATACAGTTGGTGCGGAACACCCCTGTCTGCGTAGACACCAGCCGGCCGTCGTCGAAGCTGTGATAGAAGGCAAACCTCTCCGTGTCGTGGGCCAGCCGATCGATGAGGATGTTCAGCCGATCCCAGCGCATCTTCCGGCACTCGTGATGGAAATCGAAGGCCTCGTACTTGACATTCGGATTGGCCAACTCCCTGACGAGCCGCTGAAACGTTGCCTCCAGCTCGCCCTCGGCGCCCTTTTGATCCACTAAATTGACGGCCACCTGGGCGCCGTAGAGCTGCACCTGATCCCGAAAGTGGGTGGCACAGGCGGCCAGGTGATCCTTGCCGGGGATCAACCTTGGGCGGGGCTTGTACCGCAGATTTGGCAGCTGGTGCCAGTGGAAGGGCATACTGCCGCGCGTCTGGACGAAGCTCGTGTGTTGTCCGTTGAACTCGACGATCTGCTCCGTTTCCACAAAGTTCGCCACATGCCCCTCGTCGTCGATGCCGCGGCAGAAGAGGCGCGTGCCCGCTCGCTGGACGGACCGGCGCGTGACGATACTCCAGAAGAAGGTCTGGCCGTTGATCTGCACCTGGTTGACGGAAACGAAGCCGTGGATCAGTGGCAGCTGGAACTTCTCCATCTTGTCGCAGTGGAACTGCTGCAGCACATGGCCGTTCCACACGAACCGCGGGTCGGCACGCTGCAGCAGGCCCAGCCGCTGGGGCTGGCCGAGCAGCTCCCGCCGCCGCTGCATCGTGTGGGTGAGGTCGTAGCGGTACGAGAAGTAGAAGTACTTGGTGTCCAGCGTCTTGCGCAGCATCTGAAGATACGTCTCGTTCTCCTTCCGCTGAATGGCATTCGGAATGTACGGAATAATGTCGTATCCGGCCAGCCGCCACACAATCGCACCGTTCAGCACGCCCACGAACAGGCGGTGGGTGGCCACCAGCAGATAGTCGCAGCTGAGCAAGTGAATCGTGCCGAGGACACCACAGATGCGGCGGGTGGGCCGCAAGTTCGCCAGCTGTCCGCCCGTTGGCTGCACTCGCGTAACCTTGTCGTGGCGGCCGATAATCAATACCTCCCCGGTGCCATTCGGCTCCACAATGAAGCTCTCGGGGGTGATGTAGAGGTTCATGTCATCGTAGACCTCATTGTCGTCCTCCATTTCGTTTCCCCTTCCGGTTATTAGAGGGGGTTTATTCCGATTTTCGGGATCTACAGAGAGTGAGAGAGAGAGAGAGTGGGGTGGAGTGGGGTGGGGCAGACATTTTTTATCAGTAAATTGTTATTTCATTTTACGGCTGTTATGGAATGTTTTTGTCTTACTGTTTTTGGTGTCTTACTGTTTTGTATGGCCAAGAAATTCCTATTTATCTCGCGACTGCAGGCAGAGGCACACGCACACACATGCAGCAGCAGCAGAACTTTTATTATTATCTTCTTCCTGTTGCACCTGCTACCACCCCCCGACAGGCCGCCTACAATGTCAGTAGAGTTTACAGTTAAACACAACACACACAACACAAATTATATACTTAATCTACGTGTTCGTATTCTGTGGGATAATCTTATGCTAATTTTTTGTTTTTATCTCTTTTTTTGCCAATACGTGTGTATGGTGTGGTGTTGTGTGGCCGTCGCGTTTTTCTGCAGAGGACCCGCTACACGGTATTATTCCTATTGTGGTATTATTGGTGTGACTGTTGTCGCGGTATATTTGGTGTGTGCTTGCGACGCTGCCAACTCACTCGGTCTTCGCTTGTTTCGGCGAAAGATCCGAGAACTCCAGGAAGACATGTTATTGCTGTTAATTTACATACTAATTAATTTGAAATTTACACTTTTTGTTGTGTTGTGGAATAAAATTGTGACAAGTGTTTAAAAAAGAATAATGTCATTGCAGTGGCTGTCAAAGAGTGGCTGCTCGGCAGTGCAGAAGAGTTCTAAGCGAGTTGGCATCGCTCTAGGGCTGCAAACCATTCGATTGTTGAAACCATCGATATATCGACTATATTTTGTCCAAAAAATGTAACAAATTATAAAAATACGTCTGTCATTTTGTGTTATAAGTATTTTATATACTCTTAAGTATATTTCGGTGTTTTATTAATTTATCACTCAATCACTTTCAAACAATTTATCGTTGGCGCGCACCAATCGTATCCAGTCGATGGTATCAAACGACGTGTCTGGGGATTTGCTCTCTGCGTTCACACTTACGTTTTACACTTTGACCGTTTGTTTTGTACCCTATTTTATAAAGGATCCAATACAAGAGAGGCTCTAAAATTATAATATCTTGTAGAAAATATATATATATATCAATCAGACAGAACTTGAGTTCGTCAGTATATTTACGGAATATTTTAGTATATTTCTGAGGGTCGGACGATATATTTTTACGATAACGGGTCACACTGTTATGCGCATCATTTTGAATTGAACGGACGACGCCGCGTCGGTGCTACATCTTGCTGAGGAATTTCATTGGATTTTAAGGTCTTTCAAGGCTTTATTTAGCTGTTAAAAAGTTGACCAGAGTAAACGTGTACATTTCCAAGTGCTGGAAACAAAAGTTTCACAAAAGCACACACACGCACACCATATCATCATTGTGGCATCATTTTTACGCGCTAAAAAGTGAATTTTGAGTTTTGTGCTGTAAAATGGACACATCGAACAACATACGCCTGCAACTTCAGCAGCAGGCACGCAAATCGAATCAAAACATTCAGGTCTATGTGCGCGTTAGGTGAGTGCCCCATCTACGGGTAGTAGATCGCCCAATAAGTACGATTTCCATCCCTGCAGGCCGCTGAATGCACGCGAGCGATGCATACGCTCCGCAGAGGTTGTTGATGTGCTCAATCCACGCGAGATCCTCACACGCCACACCCTCGACTCGAAGTTGACGAAGAAGTTCACGTTTGATCGGAGCTTCGGCCCCGATTCCAAGCAATGCGATGTCTATGCGGTGGTGGTGTCGCCCCTGATCGAAGAGGTGCTAAGCGGCTACAATTGCACGGTGTTCGCGTACGGACAGACGGGCACTGGCAAGACGCACACGATGGTGGGGAATGAGACCGCAGAGTTGAAGTCCTCTTGGGAAGATGTGAGTAGAGAGGAACCAGTTTTCTAATTCCTAGAATTGGGCGAGGGAGGCGGTTCAAACATTAATTGCTGCTCTACCTGCCTTTTGTCTTTGCCTTTTTGCCCTTTTGTAGGACTCTGATGTGGGCATCATACCGCGTGCCTTGAGTCACCTTTTCGACGAACTCCGCATGATGGAAGTTGAGTTTACGATGCGCATCTCCTACCTGGAGCTGTACAACGAGGAGCTGTGCGACCTCCTCTCCACCGATGACTCCACAAAGATACGCATCTTCGACGACAGCACAAAGAAGGGTTCGGTGATCATCCAGGGCCTCGAGGAGATCACTGTCCAGAGCAAGGACGATGTCTACAAGCTCCTGGAGAAGGGCAAGGAGCGACGCAAGACCGCGACCACCCTGATGAACGCGCAGTCCTCGCGCAGCCACACCGTCTTCTCCATAGTGGTGCACATTCGTGAGAACGGCATCGATGGCGAGGATATGCTGAAGATCGGAAAACTCAATCTGGTGGATCTGGCGGGCAGCGAGAACGTCTCCAAGGCGGGCAACGAGAAGGGGATACGCGTGCGCGAGACGGTCAACATTAACCAGAGCCTCCTGACGCTGGGCCGTGTGATCACCGCTCTGGTGGATCGGGCCCCCCATGTCCCGTACCGCGAATCGAAGCTGACGCGCCTGCTGCAGGAGTCGCTGGGCGGCCGGACAAAGACCTCGATCATTGCCACCATCTCGCCAGGGCACAAGGACATTGACGAGACACTCAGCACGCTGGAGTACGCGCATCGGGCGAAGAA